>NC_137507.1:14240000-14605000 GCF_041902795.1 Electrophorus electricus
CCCATTAACTTCAGCAAATAGTACTGATGCCCTTATAATCCTCAACACGCAGCACAGCAATAAAGTTCTCTAATTGATATTCTCTAATTGGTATATTGGTATATATAATTGGTATAAAGCCTGACTTATAGGAGATTGTTTACTTTGACAGAGATGAAATGTCACTGTAAATGTAATATTACCTTTATTCAACATTTCAGCTAATATGACATTTAAATAGTTTGCTTTGCTAAATTGAGACTTCAAGTGTAAGTGGGGTCTTATTTCACACTGTGAATAAGTGCATCATAGGTAACAAACATCTAACGTTCTTGTACCTACAGCTAATTTCATTTTTGGCACACATCAAATCCTGAGTCATTCTTTATGCTGACAGCATAAGAGCAGAGGAAATGCGAAGAGGAAAAGTCCTCTTTAACATTATTCACGTTCACGCCATCAATTTATCGTCGGACTGGCACACACTGCCTTGTGAGTGATTCCCACCAGCACAAATGACCTTCCCTCTGCCTGGTGTAAAAGTAGACTGAAATTGAAAATGTTGCGATGAAATGGATACATTTTTGAAATCTGCTGTTTTGATGGTGGCAGGGAGGGATGCCAGACGTCGTTCCCGATGACATATTCTTAAAAAGGAAGAATTTAAGTAAAAGGAAAATCGCTCTGTGCTTTTCAGCATATGACACAGAATACGGTCACAAATTGACAGTTTATTTTTGAGGCCATTAGCTTTACATACACAAACATACACAACTCTGAAATGAAATATAGAGCAGCTTACAGATGAGACCCTGGAGCACTCTTGCTCAGAATCTGCTTATCACAGTTTAAAGACTCTTGGATTGGAAACAGCCTTTTTTCTAGAACTCAAAAGGCTCAGAATGCATGGATAGCCCCAGAGATTCAATTCATTTTGCGTTCATTCAACGACATTTATGAGGTTTTCTTCTGTCTTATTAAAATGATTTTTAGTCACTCAATTTAAAGGCATAAGTGAAATGAATTTGTCTTAATTTCATTGCTGCACAGTACTATAAAATGCATTTTCAATAGATGAATATCTAAGATAGATTTTAAGGATGTATGTTATATCATATTGCTTAGATATAACCAGAGTAATAGCTAGAGTAAGTTGTTTTTCTTCCCGAAGCTCCTGTTTGTATACATTTTTGTTACATTGGAAATTAATGAAAGCCTGAGTTGTGCTCTCCACTCAGTGTGAGTATGCTTTACAATATATACAGTACAATCGCTCTCCACTGTTTACCAAAATATACTTCGAAAATGAGTCGAGGAAATGGATTGGGCATATGAAATAGGGTCCCGGTTTGTCTCATTACCCTCACGAAGTGCTCGTGTTCCACCTTTGCGTCGATCGAGCGCATCACTCTTCACACCGCAAAATGTTGCTTAAATAGCACACAGCTAATCAGAGCTGCGCTCTGTCCTACTGAGTCAGCATGGTGTCTGCCGATGCATATTTCCGGCTGATTTAAACATGCCCTGAATCAAGCCCTGGCCTTTATTAGCCGTTGTCATGATATCCACTGGTCTGACAGATGGCATTGTGGGATATCGGTTTTTATGGCAGGTCATCATTCATATCCCATTTCTTTTCCAATTTGATGTGAAGCTCTTGGTCCAGTCAAATTCATTTTGCATTTTCAGTATTGATTTTCTTCCTTCTTTTCTCTCTCTGACAGTCTCTTAATGTCCTCCTGACTTGGCAGTAGTTTTGACACTCTAATGGTTGTCCTCCTGATTAAAGGCAGACTAGAAGGAAAAAGTATGAACAGCTATGCCTCAGGATTAATATACATCTATGCTGTAAAACTGAAGTTATCTAAAATAAATGATCGGCATTCATCTCTTATGAATTTTTTTAATGACAGTTGCATTTGCAATCTAATTTTATCATATAAGTACAAGCATATAAAAAAAATTGTATAAGAGCATGTAAAATACATTTGTTGTTACTGTTTTTATGGATTTAATCTGGTCTACCATTGGTCAGGCTGACGAGATCCAGAAAATGTGGTCAAACTGTAGTCACCTGGGAGTTCTGATGGATGATCAAAGCCATGCCCCCTCTGTTTGTCAGGCAGGGTGACCAGAGAAGACCGCAGAAGCCCACCTGTTCAGTCCAGAAATAGAACTAATGTAATCAGACCAGGGAAAGCAGCCCTCCAATGTCATTTTGAATATGTTGCATTTAGTTAAATGCAACAGTTTCACTTGCAGATCTAGCAATACTTTCACTGCCAAATATCTTTCATGTAATTAGTGAAGCCTTTACAATAAACTCAGCTGATGCATTGCTGCTATAAAATCCCAACATACAGTCACTTTTAGTTAGACAATTGGGCCATTTTGTCTTTAGGGTCTTATTCAAACTGACTTCAGTAATTGGAGTTACGAATCTGTGAACGAAGCGGCAAAACATTTGCATTCGTTCCGCCTGGCTCCCTTTTCAAAGCCAGGACTGAGTAACCCGGGGATCCGAAATGGAAATGAAAAGCTGGCGGTTGGAACAATACAGCCTGGGTCCAGTGTGCTGCCCCGTTCCCTTGTCCAAGGCTTGGAGAGTGCAAAGGCTTCTCAGCAGGATGCTGGGAATAAAAAAAGCTGAACATGGGCAGAGCGTCGGGCCGGGGGTGAACAGGCCTAACGTTGCATGAAAGCGGCGGGTCTGGCCGTCTCTCTTCCCATGCCAGAGATACCCTGTTGATCAGAGAGGCACTGGAGGAAGGGTGGCACATCCCTTCCTGCCAAGAGGGGGACTGGGATCAGGGCCTCCGATTGGTCGGCAAGAGCACTCCCCTAAAGCCCTCTCTGCATGCAGTGTAGGACAACGTGGGCAGCCAAACCGAGCTCCAGAGGACTCGGCCTCCTGTACTATTAGCGCCCTTGGGCTGCGTGTTTTAGGTTCTTGCGGCGTAAGTGCGTCAGTTGTAGCTATGCTGAGAGGGCAGCGGAAGACGCGAGGGAGGCACACATGAGTGCTCTGAAAGATTAGGCAGCTGATGAGGCAAGTGCTAGATGTTCACTGCGGCAAAAGTAGCAGCAAGTAGTCCGGCTGCAGAGTCCCGCCATGCCCACTTCTACAGCCAGCTGTGCTTCCGTAGCACATGGCCAACACCCTTATGAAGCGATATGACACAACTCTTCATTGTCAATGCAATGCGTTTTGCTTTTTGCTGGCGCAGGGAAGGTCAGCTTGATGATTTGTCACATCATATGATGATTTATTTTACCTATATATTATTTTACCAACTGCATTTTGTTTCTTCAATTGTGACAACTGCATTTTTTTTCTCAATTCAACAGTTTTTGTCTGTATTAATAGCACTGCATTTGCAGGAGTCATTGCCACGTAGCAGATTTGCTACATCCGTCTTACCATCCGTGTTTTGGCAGATAAGCATATAGACAGAAATGTATTTGCTGTTTGTGGAAACCTGAAATTACCATTCAAGTAATGTTTGACCTCAGTGCAGTTGGTTTTTGCTTTTCAAAACCACCGTGGTTCTTCTAGAGCATGATTTGTATGCCCGAGTCTCAGCCCACTCCATTCAAAGTCTATCCATCGTTTGTCAATCATTAACAAAAGCCATAGAAATGAAAGGCTGTATTCTCGTTCATTTCATTTTCAAATGACTCTATAATCACACATTAAAGAATCTGTCATCTTGGCAATTTATCAAAGGCAATAAGAAAGATTTGTTATTAAAATTCTCCAAAAGATGGTAAATTTATTCAGTGCTGCTTTGTGTTGAACAGATTTTTTATTTATTTATTTGTGTTACTGCTAAGAATAAGAATAAATTGTTTGGTACAGTTGTGTTTTGGAGTGTATCCCTCCATTAGCATTTCAACAAGACTCACGCTTCAACCAGAGTCAACCTCTCTCGATGATTCTCATCTTTTTGAGCTCTGACTCACAGTGTGAATAGAGAAGACTTTTCAGCATGTGGGAAGTTCATTTAGCATTTGCATGGCAGAATGTCAATAGGGGCAAGGACAAACTTTTGAGAACTGTTTTCATTTTATAAACACTCTTTTGCTGCAGTATTTAGAGTGTTAGCCAAACTTCAGATAATTAACCACCTATAAGTAATTAATGATGAGGAAACGGAGTGATTTTTGTGTCATCTTTGCCAAGATAAGACCGGAAAGATTCTCGGAATGTTATAGGGTAATTTTTTACTTCAGATCTTCAGAAAAGGAAGATTTCTGAAGACTGGGAGTTTACTTCATAACTGAACTATCACCATATTTGATGTTAAGTTTCTATAGCACACTGGCAGTGTGCTGCAATTTGGACGAAATACTAAAGTGGTTTTGTAACACTAACATTTTGTTTGTAACACTAACATTTTATTTTATGCAAGAATGTAATTTGTGTGTGTGTGTGTGTGTGTGAGAGAGAGAGAGAGAGAGAGAGAGAGAGAGAGAGAGAGAGAGAGAGAGAGAGAGAGAGAGAGCCTGTTTTTTGTTTATGTGCATTTTCATGTACATTTTACAGTCTCCACAGGACAATAAGTGTAACCTACTTTGACAAGACCAGAAGGGTAGCATCTTGACAAGGTAGCGTATGCTAAGGCTTACAGTTGAGTATGAATAAATTGTTGGTTTTTTTAATAATTAGTTGTAATATGCTCCATGTAGCAATGGGCTCATTTCTAGATGTTTTCTTGCTAAATGATTGACATGGGTAAAAATTCTTATAACAGCAAATCCAAAAAACTGTTTTTGATTGAAATCTTGATAGTACTTTTATTGTCATAACAGTAATGTCTAATGCTATTGTACTAGCTCATACAACTGCATTTGGTTTCCAGCTTGTGTTTTGATCAAAATACTCTGCATGTGCTAATTGGCTGGTAGCAGAACATCAGTGCACAGTCCTGCTAGTATTCCAAAACACTGTTCTGGTTTGTGCTTCCTTTTCTCCAGGGAAATGGGGCTAGCTACTATGAATAGGAACCTGAGTGAAATGTTTTTCAGGTGTTCAGGAGGACCCTCTCTATAATCATGTTTACGCTACGTCTAAAAAAAAAAAAAAAAAAAAAAAAAAAAAAAAAAACATATAGGAGATGTCTGTCTTAAAGTTAAATTAAATTAAATGTGTATTCCACAAAGGAGCAGTTGAATCCCTCAAGGAGAGAATTGACACCTAACCTGACCAAATTCTCAAGAACACCTAACATTCTTACAGAATGCAGCTGTTTTTATGTAACGTGTGAACGCACAACTAATATCATAAAAATAGTATGAACAGCTAACATATTTAACATATTAGTGTCTAAAACATATTAATGCCATTTGCCTAAGTGTGCCAGCTAAACCCTTGCATCAAAGCCACAAATGTCAGGCCATTAAAAATAGCCCTGGACCAGAGTTTCTAATACACAAAATTACAATGACTGAGAGTCAGTAGCAAACGCCTGTTTTTAGTGATGCCTAAGCTGCTATAAGTTAATTCATTGCATGGTGTGGCCTTTCTGTCAGTGCAGTGGAATCCTTTTTGAAAGTTATCAGTGTTGTTAAATGATGTTTGGTTAGGATGTGCTGCAAACAGGATGGGCTGGAGAAAAGAGGAGAGAATCGTTGTTGGCCATAAACTGTCAATATTAGGGAGTTAATCAGTGAGTCACACCAATATCACAGCAACCTCCCCACCCCCCATAGGTGAGATGACTCATAACTCAGCTTTGATTCCATAGATAGGTAGGGCTATGTATGTTTGTTAGTGTGTCTCTGTGTGTGTGTGTGTGTGTGTGTGTGTGTGTGTGTGTGTGTGTGTTGTTCTCTTTTTCCATCTACTGTTATATTGCAAAAAGCCTTCTATTGGTTCTGCAGCACAAAGCCCAGTAGCAGGCCTTTGTTTTATCATAACTGCTGTTTTGCTGCCACAGTTTGCAGTTTGGGGCTTTGAATATGTATGCAGCAGGGAAGGAGAGAAGCCCATTGCTTTGGAACAAAACTATTTTGTTTTCAGCCACATTTATCTGTCAGCATGCAGTTTCAATCACGCTAATCAATGGAAATTGCTCTCCAGTTTTTCTCTTTTACATTTCTCACTATTACTATTTCATGTTTTATTCAGTATTTACATTATAACATGTATGCAATACTAACAAGAGGAAACATTCTTTTTTCCATTGGAAGCATTTATATTTCCTCGTAGCTATAAAGAATCCAAGTTCATTTTGTTCATACAAAGGGAATAAGAATCTACAATGCTGTACTAAATAATAAATGCAAATAGTGACATTATAATGAAAATAATAATACAACATCAAACTACTGATTATTCTAATTGTTACCCAATGCATTAAATTGTGAAATCTATTCAAATAAATGTGTTAAATTTATTCCAAAAAATCACAGCAGTGATACGTTTTCATATAAGGTTCCTCTCCTTTGCTGTGAATTCACTTTTCTATGTAAAGACCAATACACACATTATATGGCAGAAAATGCACAATCCTCCCATAATAAAATAAAAAACATCTGCAAAGGTGTTCATACGCTAGAGCAACGCGGGCCTGGGCTTCCTCTTTCCTTTGCTGAGGAGAGTGAGCACTGCTCGAGCTGTCCATCACACTTCTATGGCATGAGCAGGTCTGCTTGATGAAGGAATGGTGACTGACTGCAGGTAGACATCTGAAGACTAACTGTCTACCCTCACCCGGGATGCTCCTCCTTCTCCTGCTCATGACACCCGCAGATGGATAACGGCTGCCGATGAGGACATGGATGCCCACTGATATGGGCAGAGTGGGCATATTCTAGCCATGTGTGTGGCAGTGTCACCAGGCAGAAGGAAGTGACCGCTGTTTTGTTTGTTTGTTTGTTTTTATCATTTGAACTGGGCTAGCATTACTGTTCCGCTCATCACAACTTACATGACACTGTTAATGAAAACACAATGCTATTCCTGGTTTTGCCTTGAAAAATGATCATTTAATTGCTAACCTAATCCATCAAGACTGTGATATGAAATACACTTACATTTTCATTATTTGGCAGACACTCTTATCCAGAACACATTTTTCTGTGTGACAGAACTTATACTCTCAAGGGAATCAGACCCATGACCATAGTGTTACTAGCACCACACACTATCAGTGCTACCAGCTGAGCTACAAGAAAGAAAGAGCTATAGAATATGCTCATGATGTTGATTTTCTCATTACTGAACACAGGGGAAAAGTGTGAAATAAGAAAGCTTCTTCTTCACCCATACCTCCTTCCGTCAGTATTATTTATTATATTATAAATAATGCATATATGTAATACATATTTGAAGCAATGATATCAGTGACCTTGTTCTGAGTGCTCTGGTGATAATGTGGAATTCTATATATCTCAAAGGAAATGAAAAAACAACAACACCAAAACACCTCCTTCAATGTAGTGTGGTCCACAGTCTCAGTGCTAATAATAATCAATGATCAAAGCGTAGCTGATTCTGACTCTTCTGTCAGCTTCTCTTGCCAGCAGCACGCCTGGCAAGCTTTCATCATAAGAGGTCGTAGGCATTCCAGCATCTGCACATAACCGGGGGAACACGGGGGGTGGCCCTACGGAACATAGATGTGAGTGAGTTCCAAAGTATATGTTCACTCCATTCAGTATAGGCATGATTCATTCACACAGGATCCTGTGGGACCGCGTTCTTAATCTACTTCCAAAACATTGCTAAGTATCAGGGGACGTCTGGGGCAGAGGGACAGGGAATTTCAGGCCGTTTATCCTGAGGTCGACAGACTTGAAATGCCATTTAGAGGTTTTATTGTGCATCTAGTGAAAGGTCGGCATTGCTCCACAAGCAGTGGCCGAGTGGTGGCGTGTAAGACTCCTCCTAGCTCTCTACGCCTCTTCCCCACACCTCCTCCCCTCCACAATGACACACTCCTCAATCTAAGCCACATGCATCACGGTAACATGAGCGCATGTCAGAATGAATGTGGTATGACTATGGGAACGGCTGCTCCCGTCTTGCCCGCTAGCAAGCGAGAGCTCCCACGTGGCTATGGCACACGCTCGCCCACTCTAACTTCCCTGGCATGCCTGGAGCGGCAGCTCATATGCAGCTGCAAAGCCCTCTGGACATTAGTATACGGGGCCATGTGGTGAGCCCTGAGCATTCTGCAGGGCAGCATCGCATATGCACACTAATGCCAGGAGCGTCTCATCCACACTCTAACCATAAAACACCATCTAAGAGTTAACTCTCTCCGTCTGAAGGTGCCGGGGCTAGTGCAAATAGTTCACAACCACTGTCAGAAAGGTATTTGAAACCTAGGAGTTAAATTTTTTAAAAAGCGCTACTTTTGTTTGAATGAGAATCACATGCCCCTCGAGAGAAAATATAATTATCCATCAGCCCATCATTCACTGTCCCACCCTCACTGCCAGCCTTATCTTTAACATCTATCAGCTGTAGTGAATCACATATCTGGTCCTATAAAAGCATAAGAGGTGAGAGTAAACAACACAAGAGTACAATGTCAAATGCATTTCATTAGCATAAAGTTATCAAGACATGTTCCTGCCTGTGGTTATACCCCTGGGTGATATTTTGCTTTGTGCTGTTTCATAGAGCATGTTTCAGAAATGATTCCTGACAGAGAGATGTATTCAATAAAAAAAGATAATAACCACATTTCTGAATGCGTTCAGCACTCCATGTGACGTGACATGCTTCCAAACATGGTCATGTCCCCCTGTAGGCAACTTGATTGCACTTTAACAGGTCCTGGGAATTACTCACATCCACCTGCCTCAAGATGGTAATAATAACTCAAGATGTCGCTGGTTGTGCGGAGGCCCGTTACCATATCCATGTGACACCTGCATGGTGGGAATGTTGGCTGGTAAGAGCACTGCACTCTGCAAACAGAGTACAAGAGCATGAACATCTGCTGAGAGGAGGGGACCTTATCTGATTCCTTCTTCAGAATCTCCCCCTCTGGAGTACAAGCTCCTATGCTGGAATTCGAGGACAGATCTGATGAGTGCTTCATTCCAGCTTGATTAAATCCCAACAAGGCAGGCAATGGCAGACCTGCCAACGTTTACAAAACGCCACGCAGGTTCTTCGCCACCCCTCCCTGAGTCCCAGCCTGCCATGTCGCCAGTGATGGATGAACAGGTGAAAATAGCTTTACTGGCAGTCCAACAATGACAGCCCTATATTTAAGTACATCTCTGGAGAAATATAAAAATATGCTCTCTCCCAAGGACATCTCTGAACAGGAACAAGGGAGAGGAAGAAGAAGTGGAAAAATTGGAACTTTCCTCTCTTTCACACTAGCTGTAAGAAGATCTTTACTGGCCATAAATTTAACAGTCAAACCACACTGGTACCATATAAAGCAACCATAATTTACCAGATTGTATCATTTTCCCCCTCCCCCTGCTCTCTTTCTCTCTCTATATATATAGATAGATAGATAGATAGATAGATAGATAGATAGATAGATAGATAGATAGATAGATAGATAGATAGATAGATAGATAGATAGATAGATAGATAGATAGATAGATAGATAGATAGATAGATAGATAGATAGATAGATAGATAGATAGATAGTCAATATTTTCTGTTGTTCTTTGTTTCTATAGAAGTACACAGTCTTCTACCCAGATCCTTCATGATACCTGAGAGACTCTCACTAGATGTCTAAACAATGTGGCACCATGTGCCATGCTATCTCAAGGTTAGAGAGCAGGAATTGAAAGCATGCCTCTTTGCAGAAATAGATGGGCTAATAACATTTCCACACAGCTGTTTTCTTACAGCCATTTAAGTTACACTGACACAGACGAATTGTGAACCAAAACATGCCAAATGTAGGTAGATTTCTTTCAAATGTGCTTATTTTTCACTAAATCGCTCTCACCAACAGACAGATAAATATTAAGATAAATACTAATGCACGACTCTTTCGTCTGCCTGAGCCATGCGACTCAGACATCTAACATACAAGAGAAATGTATAATGTGCTCAAACACATCTAAGAAGAGATTTATAACATGCTCTAACACATTCTCCTTCTGTTCATAACATCAACCAGCCACCACAGGCAGTCTGAGAAGGTCACCCTGCGGTCTCCACCTGCTTCGCTTGGCAAAGTACCTCCACAAACGTTCATAGAGCCTGATGTGTTGAAGGTCTTCCTTCTTGTCCATCCCTCTTTTCAGAATCGATTGACAGCCCCCTCCATGCTCCTCACTGATAGGTAGCCTCGACTGTTCAACAGGCAGACCCCTCGTTCCTCCTCCCCTCTGACTCGACTCTGCTTATTAGCAGCTCATGGAAGCCTGGTGCCAATGCAGTGCAAAGCTTAAACACTGACCTCCAGTCAGTCGTAATCACATGATCTGGGTGGGAGAGAAGCATTGATCCCTGTGTATGCAGCGCAGTAAACAAAGCTTCCTTCTCCCTCGTGTACCTAGCAATTATGAGGTGACAAGGAAGGCACTTTTTGTGCAGTGCTGCAAGGGAGTCTTTAAAATAGGTGCCAGGGAAAAGCTCTGCATTTAGCATGCTGACTGAGCCATAACAATAAGCTGTACTGTGTTGTGTAATTGGACTTTAATGCCAAGCTGTACTGTGTAGCATAATATGACTTTTATTTAATGCTGTGTGACTGTATAGAACACAAATAGAAGCAGTAATTATGGAGCGGTCAGAGCACTGGATAGTCATGCTTCACAAAGACATTTAAAAGCACGTCAGTTTTTTTGTTGTTGTCTGAGGTACTGATTTAGCTCAGAGGTACCCCCATGATTCTGCTCACTTCCAAAGGCAGCCCTCATGCCATGTTTCATCCTGCATGTCAAATGCATTTTTCCTTGAGGTTACAGTGGTTGCACCTGTGGTTCAGCTGCAGAGAGGAAAGGTTCAGTGATAGTGCCTGCATTTGGTGAGTGAGAATAATTTGGGAAAATAAATAGATTTCTGATATTTGTCTTTCAGTGACATAGCTTTACAACAACTGTCCAAGTTTGTTATGCAAATACATTAAAACCAGCAACACAGTGGAGAGGTCATGGAGATTGTTGAGGTAAATTATTAGACACGTTAGACATTGTTGTCATGTAGGACTTTCAGTTATCTGACAGTCTAATCATTCCACTGTAATCACACTCCGCAGAGATTAACCAGAACTCAACAGAGATTAGCCAGAACTGCCACTGTAATCACACTCCTTAAAGGGTTAATAACAGAGAAACCATTTCTTTAAAATGATGATAACAGTCCTCTTCTCTTGGGCGTGGTGCCATCTAAAGCCTTGTTTCTAGTGATGCTGCGTTCTGGAGGGTACTTCATCACTGTCCTTTGGTAATATAGTTTTATCCTTAGATTTACGACATAACTGCCATTTGGGCTACTTTTCCCAGCATCCTCATGACCGTCAGCTACTCACAACATAACTAACAGGACCCATCTGCTCAGAAAGGACTCTGTCAGCAAAACCGAGACTACCCGAAGATTTCAATTATCAACGTAGCGTTTAATTCACAGCCCTGAGGCCACAGCGTCTGGTGTCCGGACCAAGCAGGATGGAGGGTGTTATTGTACACATGCATGAGTGCATTCCGAAGTGCAGTGATCTCGGAGCGCAGGGTCAGAGCCGAGGCCAATCCATCACAGCGTGGTTAAAGATCTGTCTCTCAGGAGAAGCAGCCCCCCCCAAACCCGCATTCCAGCAATGTTCACCAAAGAGACTTTGATCACAGTAAGACCCAGTAAGGCAGAAGCTTTTGAGAGCTTGTCACTCTTCCTATGCGATGACAGGGAACAGGGAACTCAACATGCTTCAGTGTAGTGTGCAACCTATCCCTTGACAATCCACTGGTGTCCGACACACTGTCCCTCATCTTGACACCTATTAAAATTTATTTGAAATGAAATTGTCTATATATTCTTGGATTTTGTGCTGAAAGACCCAAAAAACAATACTTCTAGGCGTATGATTTTGAATTCAGGTCAGCAGCCCAAGTGTTACACCATGTGCTCCATTGTGCTTTTTTCAAGATGTTAGTTTTACACTTCAGTGCACTCAATTCTTAGTGTGATTTTTCCATTAATTATGCATTTGTTTTTAGTTGAAATTCTCCACAGGTATGAGTAACATCACGTGAAAGTAAATGACTGTGTCAATGACCGTGAAGTACTCTGATTGCTGTTTCCTTATAAACAAGTTTACTAAAACTTAACATTCAAACTGAAGGCATCTGTGAAATGAAGACTTGTATCACATGATTTCCTGTGCTACTGCATTCACTCTTATTTCCAAAGGCAGTATAATCTCTTTTTCTCCTCTTATTTTTTTCCAACATCTGCTCCAGAGCCTCAAGGTTAAATTTGCCTACAGGGTGCCCACAATTGTTGAGAACATATGCTGTTTATGAACAGCTCCAGAAGCAAGCATTCTTTTCCTGAATCGGAGCAGCAGAGGTGAGGGATATCGGAGCTGATCAGGTCAGGGTGCCAGAGGTGAAGAACAACATCACTAACTAAAAGTTATTTAGCGACGGAGAACACATGTACATATAGGTATGGTCAAAAATGACCAAACACATAATTTACTCTAGACTATGCTAAATTTTAGTAGTTATGCTGTTGCCATCCACGTGCCTTTGCTATCCCAGTGGTTGCAGCAGTGGCTCCTGCCAGAAATGCTGAAGTTCTCTGAGAGAAATAGACACACCAGTCACAAAGCTGCAGGTATTGGCATCTTGCTATTATTCCTGTCTTCCTAATTTTTGCCAGATTTGTTAACATCTCCACAGAGCATTTGGCATAGAATGATGCTGGCCTTTACAACAATCATCCTGAAGACCAGTGACCACCTGTCAAGCCAACCTGGTCTCATGAAATCCACTTCAGATCTTGACACCTTTCCCACCCCTAACTCCTATAGAAGGCTTTTAACCAAAATATTATATATATATATATATACATATATGATCACTTAATAACACCACTACAGCATCTTTTCTTTTACATTACCCTCAAATGGTAGGATAGCAAGAAATTTAAATAACATTACACTGGGGCATGTGCTACTGTTAGCTGGGGCAGTGGATAAGGTACTTGAATAAACAGATAGTTACCAATTCAAGCCCCACTGCTGGCAAGTTGCCACTGTTGGGCCACTGTGAATGGCCCTCAATTGTATTCACTTGTAACTATAAGTTACTTTGGATAAACGTGTCAGCTAAATATCTAAAGGAGCATGGTGAGGAGTCCCAGGATGTTGTGCACCTCTCCACTTCCATTTATTTAGTTAGATTTACTATTAAATGTGCTGTAATCTTTTATTTTAGTGTCGCTGTGTATGTTTTTTTTGGTTTAGTTCAGTTGTGTCTCTGTTCTGGTCTATGATGGTGTGAATTTTTTCACCATCATTGTGATTTGCTTTGCATTTGATTATACTCCCTGTCACAGAACGCTCCTCCCCCACGAGTCACGTGGTACGGCACGCTGTGTGCAGGGGGACTCGCATGTGTCATTTGTAACCATACCCCCCTGGGGATTGGACAGGGATTAATGTTAAATGTTAGTCTGTCTACTTAAACCCCTGTCAGTGTATGATCCCCGTTGGTCATTGTTGCCCTGTAATGTTGAAACGTCTGTGTAGCTGTTATGCCTGTTTGTATCGTCTTCCATTGCATGTTAGTTTGCTTTGTTATGAGTTAAGTGTAGAGTCGTGTTTCTCCTAAATGTTACAATGCTAAGGACGGACTTCCTTGCGGGAGGTGCGTAGGCAATTGGGCAGAGGACTGCAACCAGTGTCTGCATCCTGAGGTGGAGGGGAACACCCCCAGGAATTTCTTGGAAGGGGCCTGAGGCTACCGAGCCTCACCGAGGAGCACCAGTGTGCCCCATAGAGAGGGCGGTTGGGTGGAGCCATCGGGATCTCCGGAGGGTAGGGCCAAAGCCCGAGTCCCTTCCCTTCAGTGGACTTGCCAGCAAGACTGGAGGGGTCCGCCCAAAGCTTCGAGACAAACTGCCTCTGGGGCACTCCAAGAGCGATACGGGAGAGGAGGACCATTCAGAGGAGGAGCACGCCCAGAACCGGGGGCGGACGTGCACCACTGTGTGTCCATCGAGGCCGAGGACATGTCACAGCACCTTATGTCTGTGTGGAATGGCACTAGTGTTTGTGTATATGTGTGTCTTGTCTATGTGTTTAGGCACATCACGACGCGGGGAAGCATCTGGAACTGAGCCCCTAGGAAGGGTTCATCGTCGAGGACTGTTTCCCCCACACACATTACATGGAGCGTTAAGGGCTGCAGCAAGAGAGGCAGGGGGTCTGCCTTTCTCTCTCGTGCATGGAGGTCTCCCTGGCTGGTGGTTCCTGGCCTGCCTTATGTTGGGTGGGCACCGGGCATTGCCGTGCAGTGTCTGTTTGTGTGTGCATGGCGGTTACACTCCCCCATTTCCTCCATTGAGTCAGTCACATTCTGCTGTGTGTGTCTTTCTCAAGACTAAGTGCTGTTAACTAAAACAGCATATAAATAAAGGAGATTTTCCTTAAGCAGAAATTACATTCTCTGATCCTTCTTCACAGACAGGATGTCACTGCCAAGCTGGACGTGATCGAGCAACACATCAACAAAATCGGAGGTGGGTCATGCAGAAAGACAACACCCAGATACAGCAGACCTACCCAGGGTTTGAGAAGGCTGTGCAGGAGCAGTTAGCATTAGACCACTTCCTGAACACATTGTTGCTGGAATAGCCAAAACAGCACATAGAACTCATCGCACCGAGATAGAGCGGGCAGAGCTCAGGAAGTGGCAACATGCCAAGCTGCTCCTGAGTAAGTGGC
This sequence comes from Electrophorus electricus, assembly GCF_041902795.1. Lineage (NCBI taxonomy): Eukaryota > Metazoa > Chordata > Actinopteri > Gymnotiformes > Gymnotidae > Electrophorus > Electrophorus electricus. The sequence goes on from NC_137507.1 coordinate 14,254,862, forward strand.
AGCAAAAGTGCTGCAGGAGGAGGGGACGCGGAGAAATGGGCCTGCAAATGGGCCTAGGTTGGGAATCCTCCAGTAAAGACAAACCTCGGACTTAGTGCTACAGCCAGTAAGATCGGCCGTCACTGCAGACTTTGGGTGAAGTGTAACATAGATGGGAAACAGCTGACTGTCCTTATTGACAACCAGGCACACTCCCTTACACCGAGAACGATATGCCGGATAACAGGGAAGTGAAAACCATCCCACTTAAATCCTTCACTGGCACTGAGTCAAGGTGAGAGGGAGAAAGCAGCTACCAGTTGTGGTAGGGGGTCTGAATCGAGTGCACGAGTTCTGGCTCGCATATATACAGTATGCTTGCATGCTCAGCTTGGATTTCCTCATGGCAGCTGGGGCCTTGCTGAACCGCAAAAAGGAAACGCTTGGTTTAAAGGGAAGGCAGGTGTCGCTTTTAGCGGCAGCTAGTGGCAGAGCAGAGGCAGAGTTGGGTCTCCCTGGCAGTGTGGCTGACTCTGGAGGAGATGAGCACTAGAATTAGTTGGGATTCCAGGAGCTCTGAGGTCAGAGGCACCACAGTTTTTCATGGCCAGTACTGGAGGTGTACTCATACCTACTCCCACACATTGACAATTCCTTAAATCAGAAAACCAGGTAAAATGGTTCAGTGGATCATGAAAATTGGCAAGTGGCACTCACTCCAGATGCCCAAGAGAAGATAATATTCACACTAAGCACTGGACTGAAGGACTGAACATCAGAAACATGGGCCTTCATGCTTTGTAATGCACTGGCCACATTCCTGATGAACACCTTGATGGAACAAGTCTTCATTGACATAACCAAGGATTGGTGTATCTTCTACCTGGATGATGTACTGGTCCACATGGCTAGCTTTGGCGACACACTCCCCAGCCTGGAACAGATCTTCTAGGCTATCAAGTCAGTAAACCCCTGGCTCATCCAAAGAAGTGCATCCTCCTTCAATGGCGCATAAGCTTCCTGGATCACAATGTGAGTGGAGCTGAAGTGCAAACCGACCCAGGAAAAGTAGGCACAGTGGAGTATTAGTCCTGTGCAGTTTCCTGGGCTTGGCTTCATTCTAGCATCACTTTGTGAATGACTCACAGTGAGGAGAACTACATTTGAGTGGGGTGAGGATGCTGAGCACTGGTATTTCCTGGGGATATCCACCAGGAGCCCAGAAGAACAGTTTGCCTTGAGTGGGGTCTGCCAAGGACCTCCCCACTACCTTCACACTGTGCACCAGCTCGCCAGACAACACCAGGGTGAAATCACCACTCATCAGAAAAAAGCTTAGGATTTGTGCTCCTAGGAGCGTCCAATCTCACCAGGAATGCAAGCATGACTGTTCAACCAGTGCCACAGGAATAGGTGCTGCCCTGATCTCTGTGGGAGGGCGATATATATCAGGACATATCAGGACAGTTGTCAGATTGTTGTGTTCCGTAGCCTTATACCAGCCCCATGAAAGGGAGACATCAAATGCCCAGGAAGTGCCACCCAGGGACTGGGGGTGCCTGCTGATAAGAACCGAGCATCCCATGGCAATGGACCTGGTGCAGAAGCTGGGGTTTAGCCCCAGAGAGAGGCAGACACCCACACACATCAGAGACACAGTAAGCTACACAGACTAGTCTGTTACTCAGTCTTGAAGCACCACATAATGTTATGACTTTAACTTAAAATCACTCTTCAGAGACACAGTAAGCTACACAGACTAGTCTGTTACTCAGTCTTGAAGCACCACATAATGTTATGACTTTAACTTAAAATCACTCTTAACTGTCAGTGTGCTGCACAGACCCTCTGTTTTTCCAGGTATATTGCTTGTTGGAGCAGGAAAAAGAGAAATTGACAGAGAAAATACATTCATAAATGTCATGGGCTCCCTGTCGCTTCACAGTTCCCATGGTGCCCACACCATGTGTTTGTTTGGGGTTTCTTTCTTCATTTTTGTCTATGCTTATTTCTGGCTGTTATGTTTCTGTGTTCCTGTATTCTCCTCCCCCTGAGTTTTGTTTCCGTTCATTCCCTTTATGTGGTCTATATATATTGATGAAGATAACACAACACAACACTCCCTATATATATATATATATATATATATATATATATATATATATATATATATATATATATATATATATATATATATATAGGGAGTGTTGTGTTGTGTTATCTACATCAATTCAAAGCCTTTGTGTTTTTCCTACTGTAGAGCATATTTCTGGTTTACTTGTTTACTGATTTCCATCTTAACACCGTGTTACTGCGTATGGATTGCCCTCCTCTTTTGGTTGATGACAATCACTAGTTACTGCCATAAACGATGCATTTTTGCACATGCATGCTGCCTCTGCTTCTAATAGGTGACACTGAATTACAGTTATTAAATTATGGGGAGAAATTCTGGTTTATATATATATAATCCAGCTATGACTATTATTATAAATAAATAACAAAAATTTGAATTAGCAAATTGTACAAAATATGTAAAAACAGTTCCTATAGAGCAGATGTTTCTGAGTTTACTAAGCAATTATTGTACCACTCTGCTAAGTGTTTGGTTTAGAAATTATGATGACGTGCTTTCATTCTGATGCTAGTGATGCCACCTAGAATCACAGTGCACCCCTCCCTCAAGATTGCAGTGGCTGGTATTAACGGAACGATATGCTATGCATAACAAAATGATGAAAGCCATATGTCATTGTCCTTTCAGACCTGTGACCTCAGCATGGAATGGGAAATTCATGGAAGAATTGTCTGAGAAGATGCACCTGAGACAATATTTCCAGCACACCAAAGTCTTCTGGAAAAGTAAGGCTGTCAGTTGAATTCTCGAGTCTTGGAGAATAGAAGAGAGATTTTAAATGCTTTATGTCGTGAAGAGATAAATCATACGTTTATGGCTAATAAATGTTTGTTTATCCTTGCTATACCCAGGTTGTGTTATAATAAAATGATAAAGCAAATGATATTAATTATTACCTAACTTATAATGTGTGAAAAATTTGTCCTACAAAAAATATTTATTGAAGAAAATGCACTTTTTGCTATGCAAATTATATTAACTTTCATTTATGCATTTTACATAGCAACAGAATTCAAATATGTTAGTTGTACCTCTTAAAAGAGAAATTAATGGTATCAATGAAAAAGTTTGTCAAAAAGGTTTTTCAGTTAAATATTCTTTTTTTTGACATATGTAATAAAAAATATTAGGTGTTTGTAAGATAAATATCCAGAATGGATCACATTGTTAGATTATACAACCAATTTACTTGCTTTCAGTGAAAACATAATTTAAAACATTCACCTCATATTGACTGAAGTCATCATGTACATAGAAAAACCCTCTAGACTGTATAATTAAAGTAACCAGTACTTAAGGAAATGAAAACCATTACTTAAGAAAATGAAAACTTTTTCATTCATCACTGTTTCCAAATCATGCATATCTATAAATTAAACACGAGTCTACCTGTTTTATGTACTATTCCCAGATTCTCCAATATAAATCCAGGCCTGGAGCTGCATAGCCTGGTACCAACCCTAATCTAACACGAGTTTTCTTCTATATTAACACTAACACCTGAATGTTAAGAACAGCTGTGTTGGTGCAATGTGAGATAATTGATGCCACAACCCAGACAAGTATCCTATGCCACCTGTTTGCCAAACGACCATGTAATGGGGAGTGAAGGTAGCATGAGACAGTGCACATGGCAGTAACAGAGTTACTGCTTGACTGGCAGAAACCATTATTTATGCAACTACTAGAATGCCTCTCGTGTGGCACTTATTTAAATTTTTTTAAATGTCAAGTTCTGACTTTCCATGTTCTTCTTCTGACAATTTCAAATTTAACTCTTGTTTGCATTGCGTTTAAAATAATTAAATAAGTGCTGCTGCATTTTTGTTTCCTAGGCAACATTTGCTCATAAAAAGAAAAGGCCCAGAAATGGCGTTATATTTTTTAGCTCAGTGGTGTCAATATTGGATGCGAACAAGGCATGGACAAAAATGGGTCTGACATGGGTTTCATGAGGACGAGTTGGTCAGCGAGCATCGGGGTAGAGGCCGGTCCAGCATAAGCGTGCGGCTGGAGACAGATCACTCATAACACTGCACATGGCCTCCTAGAGATGTAGGGAGACAAGGGGTCAGCAGGATAATGTATGCCAGTTTGACATTCATCTCCTCGCAAGGGCAGAATCCCACCTGCTAAAAAGTTCCATTTTATGTGAATGTTTATGGCCACCTGGGCTCGGTAGACAAGCCTGACTGATAGCTGGGGGCTCTGGAGGAAAATCTGCCCAGCCCATGGTTCCATTTTTCACTTTTAGAGAGAAAGAGACAGAGAGAGAGAGAGAGAGACAGAGAACGCTACCTAAACATGAATGCACACAGAGCAGCCTGCACGCATGACAAAGAAATCTGAGTGAAAATTGGCTAGTTGGAGAGTGAGAACAGTCCAACACAGAGACACTTAGGACAGGGAATGGACAGTCTGAATGACAGATGGATGAAAAGAGGAACAGGAAGAGTGATGGCAGATAAACAGGGTCGAAATGTATGAATGCTTTGAGTCTGGTGACTTTCAGGAGAGAAAGCTTCACTAGATAAAGAAACATCTATTCCTTCAGTATGCTATACTGGCCTCTGCCCTTCTCCAAACTATATCATAACCGATAAAGATTGCTCTTTTTTGCACTTCTCACTTCCTTTTTCCTTTCTCTGCACCAGTGTTTGGATGTCATTATGAAGGTGAGTCAGATGCTTTGTGATGTGTGGAAGCATTTTGATAGCTCACCCTCCTGAACATCCTGATCGTTTGAAATGCAATTATGCTAATCGGAGTGGAGCTCAGGGTCAGAGAGGTACTCCGCATCTTTAGCACCTCTGCTCCTTCCCCTCAACGTCAGGAATAATGGGGCTTAAAGGCATATCATTCCAGCAGTCCAAAAACTACAGGCTTGAGAGTCAGAGAGTCTGGCAGCGATGGAGATCTCTCTCCATCGGAGGCTTATGAGTCGGAGCCTTGCGGAGTTAAATTCTTGTCGGTGGGAATGCAATACCAAAAGCATAATTTTGTGATTTGCAAATATATAATCAGTGTTAGAAATCTGTAATTGTAATGTAATGTCTGTATGCACACTTATCACGTGACATTTCTGAATCACACATTCAGTTCTTACTCCTCTTGGCATGCATGTTTGCAGTCACAACTTGTAAACTAACTACTTGCTAATGGCAGATTAGGGATCTTTGGGCCTCTTTTTGGTTGCGGCCCTGATGCCTCGGCTCCCTGGTGCTGTCCCTGAGCTGTTCGCATACACTGCACCCCTCAGAACATTCAGCTACTCAGAGATCTCTCTAGAAACCCCAGAGCTGTAATCATGTGGTTCAGCAGCAACACAAGTGATTCAGAAATGCACGAAAGTTGTTAATATGCAAATTGTGATTAATTTATGAAAATTTTTTAAATGTGACTCATAATTGCATATTCTGAACATTCATTGAACAGTCTAAAGATGTAAATTAGGATTCATAGTTGTAAAGGGATTAATATAAGCATTGTACCCACAAAACTTCGATCAAATTTGCAGATTTACAAATCTGATGCAATCGCAATTTGTAAAATTATGGTGTCATAATTGCATTTATTTACAATCCCTTTTGACAGGAAAATAACTCCATAGAGACATGTGGTGGAAGATGGAGGACAGGGGACTGGTTAGACAACTCTCACCCAACTGCCTCTCACCCTTACCCTGCCCTCTCTCCACATTATTCACATGCTTAACCAGAAGGAGGCAGCCCCCTCAGGCCTCGCTGTGCTCACACTGCGATAATTACCTCCAAGTGTTCTATTTTTGGATAATGGAGTGTCGCATCACACCAGAAAGTGCCCCCTGCCAAAAATGGGCCAAGCATGAAGGTGTTTTCCATGGGACCCAATACAACCCTTTGCTGTAGAACAAAACCAAGAGGCCACAGCCAGGTTTCGGTGAGAAGTGTCTTCTGCGACATCAGCTAAGGGAACTTTCTGTGATGTTTATGGGTCGGGCCCTTGGAGAGTCTGAGCGAGTTAATTAAGTAACACGATTGGTCTAGAATCAAATATTGTACAGTGGGGCAATTCAATCGAGGGACTAGTGTCAACAGGCTTTTGGTCCAAGTCTTTAGAGAAGCACGTGATTTCACTAATACAGATCTTTCCTTGTTAAAGAGGTGTGCATAATAGTGAAAGACAAGGAACAATAACTGCAAACACTAGACCCTCACTTGATTAGCCCAGTTCAGATGCGACTGGTATGAAACTGATTTTGCTTTTAACTCTGTAGAAATTAAGATATACCTTACTGTAATTTGTGATGACTTTTCCTATCTGTGACTGAAGATTTATCATGGTGTACTCTTTCAAAGACACCCTAAAGAACTATTCAAAAGTGAGATCTGTGATGATAATCAAAAATATTGCAGAAGCTAATAATGCCTAGATCATGAGAAATAATGCTATGGTGAGTTCTATTTAAAAAACAACAACAGGCCTGCCAAAAGCTGCATGTCTCACTGAAGTAACAAATGTCTGTCAGCAAGCCAGTGATGGCCACATTCCCTCTGTGAAGTTCTTTTGTTCAGAGCTCTGCAAGTGCTTTGCCATCTGGATATAACTGCACTAATAACCTGGGTAGGCAAAGGAGATCGGAATGAGGAAAATGAGGCATTGAGTTGCTGCTCTTAGAATGCATGCCAGACCTAACTAAACTTTCCTCTTGGGTGTTTTTCTCTAATTTTTATAGGCTGTTGCAGAGGTCTACAGAATTCCATCATAATAATGTGGGCTTGCACAAGTGATGAAATGAATGTTGCCTTTTCAGTTTTTAAACACTGATTCATTTTATGTCGTCATCATGAACATGATATGTTTGAAGAAGAGTGTTAAGAAAATTAAGCTTGAGATTCCAGCTTTCTCCACACAATTTCTCTTTCTCTCTCTCATTTTCTCTCTTGCTGTCTTGCTCTCTCATTCCTGCCATCCCTTACCTCTTTCTTTCCAGAGTTGTAGGACATGAGTGCACAGAGCATTTTACCTCACTGGAGATTGCAGATGTGATCGCTGTTGCTGAGTGTTGTGTGTGTGTGTGGGTGGGTGTGTGTGTGTGTGTATTTGTGTGTGTGTCTGCGTGTGCGTATGTGTGTGTGTTTGTGTGTGTGTCTGCGTGTGTTTGTGGTTGGGTGTGTGTGTGGGTGTGTGTGTGTGTGTGTGTGTGTGTGTGTGTGTGTCTGTGTGTGCGTATGTGTGTGTGTTTGTGTGTGTTTGTGGTTGGGTGTGTGTGTGTGTGTGTGTGTGTGTGTGTGTGTCTGTGTGTGTGTGTCTGCGTGTGTTTGTGGTTGGGTGTGTGTGTGTGTGTGTGTGTGTGTCTGTGTGTGTGTCTGTGTGTGTGTGTGTGTGTGTGTGTGTGTGTGTGTGTGTGTGAAAGAGAGACAGAGTGAGTTCAGTTGAGTTGAAATGAAATCCTATTAGTGCTGCAACCTGAACTTCTTCCTCAATGCGAGTGGCTGGGCTCAAAGCGCAGTCATAAGCCATTCATCCACTAAAGGCCAAAGTGGAGCGGACAGAAACAACAGCGTCTTTAACAACAAACTACCTACCAGTAACGAACTAGAAGACGTCTGCCTGCTTTCACAAGTGGCAGTTAATTTTTTTTCTGATTTGATTACTTATTAGCTTCCTGTCAGTTAAAATGATCTGTTGTTCTACTTAGCTCATTGACACGATGCTTGTTGTTGTGGGTAGAGATAGCAAATAAATAGAGTTGCAGGTTATTTAGGTTTGATGAACGTCATTCAGGCAATACCATGCCTGTTCAGGTTTGGTGAAAAATATCTATTTACAGCATCGCTCCCCCTTGCTTTATCTTCCTTCACCACCTGCAAAACAGTATCCACATTTGCAATAAATATATTCCCTGGACCCAAGAGAAGTTGGCCAGGGCTTTCAGTAAAGGGTCGAAGCCCAGTGGTTACACATGCATACACTACACGTCCTAGTCATAAAGCAAATTCACAACTTCTGGCTTCTGCTTTTACATGACAAGCAAAACAAACATTTTGTGCAGGGTAAGAGGGGGTCAGTCGCTATAAGAAAGCCTCTCTGCTGCAGAAGCTAAGATGCTCTTTGTGCCTGTGGGACGGAGGGGCAGCATGACTCACCTTTGGAGGTGAAATCTCAGGTCAATTATGCTCATGGCAGGCAGGACCAAGCAGACGACCCACAGGTCGCTCGGTATGGGACCCGGCCACACGTACACTCACACCTGCCAAGAGCCAGTGGGACTGCAGAGAGTGCACTGCAATGCAGCAGAAAAGCAATGTCCAGTGAATAGGAAAATCCAAATGTCAGTCTTCAAAAGGAGTTCCATTCATTTATGTACCATCAGCTGCCTGTATGTACTTTAGCATCACTGCATAGCAGTCATATAGCTAGCTAATGATAAACAGTACAGCTCCCGGAGTGCTGGGTGATGCACACTGCTGTTTTCTTACAATTTGTAAGGCACAGGACAGAGGAGCCTATCAGACATAAAATCACCACTGTACAGCATTACAGCTGCCATGCAGTAAATCAGGAAGCTGCCCCAGATAAATGGTGGAGCCTTTCCTCCTCTGATTGCGCTCGCTCTCTTCAACACAGATGTTTAATTGCACTGATTTACAGTGCGGCGCTGTCCGCGGACCATCATGGGGCATGAAGTCGTCAGAGATGAAGGCTTTTGGAATGAGCCGTGACCCAGTTGATTGTTAAAGCGTAACCCAGCAATTAGAAGCGAAATCTTGGCATCAGTGAGCTGAAGCGCTCACACCAGCTGGGACCAACCGACAGACCGAGGCTTCGGCCGAGCCTAACTCAAATTCTTCAGGGGTCAAAAACGGGTTCTGTTTTTTATCCCAGAATAATGCACCTAGCAGTATATGTGGTACAGTCTGTGCTTTAACAAGTGTGTGTGTGTGTGTGTGTGTGTGTGTGTGTGTGTGTGTGTGTGTGTGTGTGTGTGTGTGTGTGTGTGTGTGTGTGTGTCATTTGGTAAATTGTTCTCCTTTTTTATTACATTGCAAATATATATTGTGGGGTTTCTCATTCACCAAGCAAAAGATGGAAATCTCCTGCATCTATCATACTTGGGCATGTTGAATCCCAGAGGCAGGTCATGAATGTAGCTTTGATGTAAAAGGGTGTCTCAGACAGCTGGGTCCCTGGTTAGAAACAAGGCAACCAATGTCTAGCACAAAAGAATCATCCAGAGCAAGGTCCCATTTGGAGGTGAAAGAGAATGGAGGGAAAACCACTGATGGGACCTGAAGACACAGCAATAACACAGTATCAAAGGCATACTGCAGCAAATGAGGACTGAGATGAATCAGAAAGGAATAACCTCTAGTGCAGCTGATTAATGTGACTGACATGTGTTACATTGCTGATGAACTCTCAGAGCCTGTTGGAAGCTGTGGGGATTAGCACACAGCCACCCTCTCTTGGTTAAATGCCCACTATCTGATTTCCCTTTGCATTGCCACTTATTATTCCTTTTCAAAAGAACTATAGAAATGTAAAGGCAGTACACTGGCCAGCCTGATCAAATGCATAAACTCTATCTGTCTGTCTGCCTGCCTGTCTGTCTGCATGTTTGTCTGTGTGTCTGTCCTCTGCTGATGAGTGTACATTTAGGTGAGTGGTTTTCTTAAAGCTATTTCAGAACACTTTTACAGGTTTTAGAAGTTGACCTCCAGAACCACTTTTTCTTCAAGTGCCTCCTCCCTGTGCTGCACATAGGAGTTTGGAGAGCTGAAAGGCTAAAAGCTATCTTTTGTCACAAGCCCCTTGCAGGCAGTGCAGACAATGGATTTGTGTTGTCCTTCAGCCCTACACTGACTCAAAGGGGAGCCCATAAGGCATCTCTGGGGGGGACAGGGGCTGACAATATTAATTTATCTGTCAATCACTCTGGACACGCGGGCCACTTTGATACCCCCTTGAGTGTATATTAATTAAGGCACTGTCACACCAAGAACCCAAGTGGCATTTGGTGCATAACAAGACAATATCTCCAAAGTAATTATCGCAGACACTAGCACTCTATCACGCCTTTGTGAAATTATTAAAGTGGCATCTTCACAAAGACCTGGGAAACTGAAGAAAAAATCAGTGGAAGCACTTTTCAGTGGGGGCTTGCCTCACTTTCATGTGTTTAAGTAGGCCCAGAAGAAAAGTCTATGATTAGAATGAGTAATACCAGTAGGAATTTGAGAAAGGTTATCTTAAGCCACATTGTAGCCGTAGTACTTTGCTCTGCTATCACTCACTGAAACAATCTCTTTGGGACATTGTTCTGTACCTAAAGTGAACTTGGACATGAAACCTCACCATTCTTCTCTAGGGCCTCCAGTCTGTGGCAGGCCATTGGGAATAATGTTAAAATAGTGATCTTCAGCCATCTCAGGCCAGGTTTCAGTGGACCAGGGCAGTTTGTGTGCTTCGATGTGTTCTGTTCTGAATTTTTACTATGTAGTGATGTGCACGGAGCAGATTATTGCACATTCTACAAGCAATAAACTGCTCAGGTAAGCTGAAATATCCCGATAGTCACACCGACTTTACAACTGATAGCCTACATTTTTCAAAAGGTTTTAGCAATTACTTTTTAGTAGCAAAAGTCACCTTTAAAACCCTTATGAGGAGTGTGCTGGTGATAAATTTTACATTCTTTCCAATTCTAGAAATTTAACTTGATTTTTCCTTCTTCCCTGATGATAATCTGTCCTCCAATTCCAATCATAAGAGGAGCAAGCAGCACATCAGAATATTGGCACCAATCACCCTTCCGCTCCGAGGTAGATCAGGAGATGTGCTCGGTTGCTATGGACACAAGAAGTGAATGCACCAATATGACACGTGTCAGAATTGAAGACAGGAGTAGAGACAGACAGAGGTGACTACTGCCTGCATGAGCAAATGAACTGTGACTAGATTCATTTCACACTAATGTGTGCATCAGTGAGCACTGTGCCGGCATAAAAACAGATTTTTGTTGGATAAGACTTAAGAGCTTCTTATTCTTCTAAGTAAATCTAAATAAGGTGAACAATTCAGCTTAATCAGTCTACTGATAGACACATTATTTCAATCAGTATATCAAATTTGATCAATCCTAATTAAAAAGACAAGTCTTAATAAAAAAGACAAGTTCAAAATCATATTCTATTATCTTTTACATATTCAGTTCAAAAGCAACCATTAACACTGAAGAAAATGTACCAAAAAACACTTCACAAGTTTTTATGTACAAAATAAAGTTCACTGGTTTTGAATGCATTTTTGGCATTCCGGAAGTTACCAGGGCTCAGCAGGTGCTTGTACAGCTCTGAGCCTGTGTAGTGATTATTTCCCCAGTGAATGGAAGTGCTATTCGAGTCATAATATGAGACCACATCATGGTTCCACATCATGGCTGTGAACACAGTAATGCTTCCGGGCTAAAGAGATCTCCAGGCTCTGTAACAGACGTGTGGGAGTGGGAATTACTCCACATTTATTGGCAAAGGCAAACACTTATTTTTTCAAACCATGTAATGTTTCATACATGCAGTCTATAAAAGCATGTGCAATAATCATTCTTATGTAAGATGAAAACACGAATACCTTATAGGAAAGAGGGTGCCAAGCTGAACAGACAATAAACACTATTTTTGTGAAAGTTTATAACTTGAATGCTTCTCACCATGACAGGAAGATCAGGAACATCTTTTGATGTTAGAAAAGGAACCCAGCAAAATAAACAAGCTACGTAATTTCCAAATAGAGCGTCGAAAAGAACAGCCGGATTTCTGGCTGGGATAATGTCTGAAGGAAATCCAATTCCCATTTGTTAGTTCAAGCACTCACATGGCAGGAAGCTGAATAAAGTATGTGAGCACTATAAAGTGGCATAATTACTCAAATTGGGACCACAAAGCAGGAATCTGTTGGGCACTGCGTTTAAGTTGATACAGTGAGCAGCTGTAGGTACAGAGCTGTCTTATATTTCTTATATTGTAGACTGTATTATCTGTGGACAGGAGCAGACCATGGCACTACAATGGCAGTTTAATTGTCCATTAATCTGGACGACATTTCATATTCATTATGATCTACTTAGACAAGCAAGTGAAACATTATCTAATTACAGTTTATCTAATGGCTAGTTGGAAAGTGTCATGCTCCTCGGTTGTATCATGCACCTGTATTCCTAACACAAAGTTAGATTGACAATGAACACACAAATGATCAAACATCCCAGTAATATAAAGAGTGATGTCTCATTATGCTGATGTACAATTACATTAAAATATGAACAAATCGTAGAAGGAATAGGAAGAAATCAACACAACTAATTCTGGCTACCCCCCTCTCTCTCTCTCCCTCCCTCTCTCTCTCTCTCCCTCTCTCTCTCTCCCCCTCTTTCTCTCTCTCTCTCTCTCTCTCTCTCTCTCTCTTCTCTTTCTATGTTTTTTGTATCCTATTAACTATGATAAGACTGCTGAAACCCAGCAAATTTCAGCTGTATGTTCAGATTTATTCCCAATAGTGTCAAGTGCTATGTTCTAGTCCAAAGGTGGGTGTCCTCTGAGGATGCAATTAGCGTCTACTCATAGGACAGGACTGAGAAGTAAGAATCACTTTCTTGCTTTTATAGGCTCACAGACTAATTCGGTTCCCTGTTGCAAACTGGTTTCATTAGCATCCTCCTCTGAGCGTATCTCCTCCACGCCCTTGGCACAGCCGAGTGGCTAGTGGCTTGAGAAGATACAGCAGCAGGCATTCTGTGCTTCCCAAAGGAAGCACGAACAGCCTTTAGCCTCCCACATGGAGGTACCGAGCAAGACTATCACTTTATACTGAAGATGAGGACTGAACAAAAGCAAACAAATCAAAGAAAACAATTCAATAAAAAAGCCAATTTAGGATCACCAGGTACTCTGTTTGTGAAGCTAAGGCTGTCCCCCCATGCCTGAGGCCTTAAAGAGGCCTGATCCAATGAAGGCCTGGTTGGAGATGCGCAAACCAGGAAAGGAATGGAGGCACTTTTACTCCGGCAGTGACTCTAGTGCATCAAGTGGGGAGCCAGACCACAGCCAGGTTGCTAGGCAACACCTTGTGGTTGGCTCCCACAGCTGCAACCTTGATTAGTTAATTGTAAGAGTAAACAGAATTTTGGGTAGAGTGTCCAAAGCTCAACCCCAGCCCAGGGGAGAGGAGCAGCACCCTGCCCCCACCTGGAGGAGGACCACCCACTCACCTCCTCCACAGAGAAAAAGAGGGTCCTAGTGTTTCAAAAAGGCTTACAATACTTCTCATGTACTGTATTATACAAAAAAATAATAATCCTATTTTGTTCCATATACTTACATACATCTATCTGGTATTTACTTCATCTAGTTTCATTCCGACAGGTGGAGAGTGTAGTTCATGTTCAATGGTTGTTACTGCAGCTATTTTATATTAGCATTGGCTTAACAGTTTTCCAAGTGCTGTTGGTCTCACTGACCTGTGCACTATGAGTCAAACTCCTCCAACTACCAGTGCCGCTGCGAGGGCTCTATCCATAGCAACCTATGGATTTGTGAACAAAGGACAGTGATTTAGGACAGAAGTCTCACCGTGTTCACACTTTCCTGTCATTTTCTGGCACCAGGTTAGTGTTTTTCAGGCAGGCCGAGCCTGAGCGAGCCACTGGAATATCAGATATGGTGTGGCACAGATGGTATTAGATTGATTACCATGGGGAGTTTGAGGCACAGGAAGACTGCAGACCCAGAGCTTTCACATATTACTATAGCTGCCATTCATATTGCTGAGATGACAATGCTTTATATCTTCAGCCATCCTACTATCCTTCATTTATTAAATGAAGAATAGTAGTAATGAAGAGTTGAGTTATCAGGGTTTTCCACGTAACTGAGACCTGCCGGGATTGTCTATTACTGTCAGAGCTGTTGCAGCTCTAATGGAAACTGGCTTTCATTTAGGAACATGCTATAGGAATGACCTCACAGTTACATGTTCCTCACCCTACTTCTTTGTAGCACAAACTACATAAATAATTTTACAATCCTGGCTGTGTCACTGATGAACGAGCGCCACTGACAGTCAGATCGGTTATCCTCCTGGCTCCTCCATCACAAACTGCGACAAGGTAAGACTTTGACTTCTGTCAGAGATGACCTTTGCTTCCAAAAAAAAAATAAAAAATCCAGTGAGGAGTCATTGGAAGCCCAATTAAAAGGAAATGTCATGCTGGTAATTACGACTCACAATGTGAATCATCCACAGCACGTGGCTGCCACCGGTCTCGGCTACTTGTAGGAGAGGTGACTTTGAAGGCTGCTTTTTGAGGTAATTTATTGGTCAGCCCACAGACTCGTGCAAGAGTACAGAATGAGCTGATGATCTAGTCTGGGCACATTTGTCACTGAAGTGCAGCCTGGCAAAAACCTTGAGTAAGATTAGCGCGCTTCGTGTCAGCTGAAATATACACCACCGCTGAAAATGAGGGAGATTCAAGGATTTTGCTAGTCTAATTCATGTGTGAAGAGGGACAGAAATAAACAATTGACATTTTTAAGGTTATTAAAGTGTCCATTTTCTGGTACCTTTAAGGTTAATAATTTATTTAGAGATTGCATCACTACTAATTTTTTCTACTTATCTGTAGCTGCTGATTTATTATTTCATACAAACATATTTAAATAGGCAATATATACTGTGAGTAAAATGTAATTGCTGCTCACGGACAAAAGTTCAGCAACTGCAATAAAATTGTGATGTTATTTGGAGACATGGCAAAAAGAGGCCTAAGAGCAGATGGACCGTCTGCTTGAATCCTGTCAGGCAGATGGGGTGCCTCTGCTCCACAGCAGAGCATTCATCTGGTTCCCAGTTCCAGTTGTAAATAAGCTTTGTGTACTCCCTTCCAAACACTCCCCCCTCCCCCGACACAACCCTTTTTTTAATCTATCTGGGGCTCAGTTCTGCTGTGGTACCATGGGACTTAACTTGTAAGATCAACCAAATATAAGCCTGCTAGTACTCAACAACCGTCTCACAGATGTAGGTATATTTCATTCATTGTCATTATCAGCATCACCAGTTTAATTTATATTGTGCCTTCCCCAAACTCAAGGTCTCTTCACAAAGTGGGCAAAAAAATTCCATTAGTTACAAGTCAAGCATCAAGCTTAACTCTAAATTTGAGTGAACACACATTTATACGAACGTGAACACACATTTCATGCATTTCAATAAAATAACAGAACTAAAACTAACATCACAAAAGATCTGGGAAAATTTAAAAGTATAGCAGCTGCAGAACTAAAATATACAAAGTCCATAGAGGCCACTCTAAACCTTAGAACCCTCATCCTCAGCTGCCTATAGTTTGCACAGATATTTACATTTAAAGCATTTGGTAGACACTCTGATCCAGAGCAACTTACATGCATCTATCACTGTACCAGAATGTGTGCTCCCTGGGAACCAAACCCATGACCTTAGTGTTGCTAGCACCTGTTCTGATTTGTTATTGTGGGTAAGAACCCTAACTGAGGCATTTTGAAGGTAATGTAGCCTGTAGATCAAATTAACAGGAAATCAAATAGAAGTGTAATACAATAATCTAACAGTTAAGTAAGAAAAACATAAATCACACATTCCAGATCCAACACAGAAAGAGACGGCTGTAATTGGACAATGTTAGACAAGTAGAAAAATATAATAAAAATATAAAACAGTAGAAGAAATAAGAGCATCATTACTTTATGTGTGGTTTATTAATTGTTCATCAAGTAAAAAAAAACACCCAAGTTGGTACTGATGAGGGCTTAACCAGGCCTCTCTCATCATCAACAAAAACAAAAAATCTAGATAAAGGACCTTTAGTACCAATCAACATCATCTCTATTGTATCTGCATTAAAATTGGGGCTTGTTCATCTTTATTTGGATTATACAGTCATCTTACAAACATGATGGTAAAGTGTTAGTGCTGTCATAAATGTAACTATCATATGTATATCAGTGTACATTGGGACTACAGTAATGTAATATCTGACATTACTCTGACCAATGACAGAGCCTTGGGGTACACCCTGAGCAACAGACACAAAACCAGATTCACGGTGATAAATCGAAACAATCTGCTCTCTGTCAGTGAGATAAGAGATAAACAATAAGAGATAAGGACAGAGCCAGTAACACCTTGGGCATATTAATGAGGATATAGTATGTCATGGCTGAGAGCTCAGGTTTATCTTTAGCAAATTTCTAAGAGCCCCTGAATCTGCAGCATAAAAATTTTATTGGGTACCCTTAAAGTGAAGTCTCCATATTCTAAAAGGATTAAAATCCAAATTGAAAAGGTTTGTGCAAATTGTCATGTACGACTGTGAAGCAACTGCCATTTCCAGCAGTTTAGCTAGAAACAGAAGGTAATACCTAGAAATCTTGCAGATTTAACACATATCCCAAAACTTTAGCCCAACAAACTCGGTAACTTCAGGATTTAAAACATGTGAAATATATCATAAAGGGAAGAATTTTTAGTTAATGACATGGGCACAATTGCTTCTGACCAACACATGTCATATATTTAGGTTTAAGCATGTAACAGAAATTTTGGTGACCCTTTTATGACCAACTGTGGACATTTGACCTGTGAAGTATAACATGAAGGATAATTTTTAAACTTACTGAGTAAGACATTGCATCTGTTCCTTGGGTACTGAGACTCAGTCTGACACAATAAACATTTTATACCCAGAGCCTGTGCCATGTGCTTGCAATGTACTTGCAATGTAGCATGTAATACATCTATAGTGCAACATCTTGTAGAAAATTTTATTACATACCTCTTTCTCTCTCTCTCTCTCTCTCTCTCTCTCTCTCACCCAACCAATCTCTCTTTTTCTTGTTCTCTTTCACTCCTTCACTCTTTCACTTTCTTTCTACTTCTGTATCTCTATCTTGCTCTCTCTCACACTCTCTAACAGCCTCACTCTCTATCTGTCTTACCACAGATGTATAGCAAAAGCATAATCTCTCTGACTACACTGTGCTAAAGTTGACCTTATAAATGTTAGTGCATTTCATTTTTAAAGGAATTATTTGTTCATGTATTATCCATATCTATAATTACTTTCTTCCAGACTATTATCAGCATTTCTGGAACATGTAGGTAGTAAAGGTTAGAGGTACCAGATTATTGAAATGAACAAATATAGATGTCAGAAGTGACAGATTTAGCACACAAATCGAAACTGGGCAAAATGCATGTAGTTATTATTCATCTTCACCTTTCCTCTCTATTTATGTTAAGTTAGTGATTTACAGTAATAGCATTCTAAAGTATTTAACAAAATGCAGCCTTTGAAGACTGTCATGCGGTTGCTTTCTCATAACTTTTAGTAATTACCTACATTCAGGATGAAACATAGCCATGCTCTACTCTAGAGCTGTGTTCACTTTGTCACCCACGTTTGAGCCTTAACCGTGAGACTAAAATACCATTAGTTTGAGTCAGATTTATGTACAGTAATTTTAGTAAAAACAAAAATGACTAAAATTAAATGCATTGAATCCAAATAAAATGACAAAATTAGTTATATAGTTATATTCATGCTTACTTTTTGAAACTGTTCTACAGTCAGTGGGATAAAACTAACGCAAACTCTTGTGATACTCAACTTGAAGGGGAACACTAAATACCCCCATTGTTTCAGGATCCAACTGAGTGACAGATGCTGTAATGCTGGCAAAGGTTCAGACAAATGGATTAGAGGAAAGGACACTTGAAGCCTCTCTCTGTTTTAATTATCAGATTCCTCTGATAAATATTTAAAACCCTTAGAAGTGACAGTGCCATGCAAGGAGACGCAGACAGCGACTCCCATTCTCCTATTCACAGCAGCTCGCTTCTCACTAGGCCGACCCCGCACACAAAGGGAGGTGTTTACCCAGTGGTAGCAACCATATGAACGTTGCTGAAGTCCTTGGCCCATTGCTGTTCATCTGACTAGATCATATCGGAAATTATGTGCACTGAATCACACTCACGATGACTAGGAAGTCCAGGAGCCATTCATCAGAGTTCACATACTGAACCCACAGCTCAGGGTGATGTTCAGAACAGTTTTCCACTAGGACAAATCATCTCATCAGCCTCACCCACTGAGTTTCAACATCTATATTCAAAGCTAATTAACAGATTAGCTCGTTTTTTGAGAAAGAAATGAACTCATTTGATTGAGCTGGAGTGTCTGCCAAATGTCAGTGCTGCTACATGTGTGAAGCGGTGGGGGGGGGGGTTCTGTTGATTGATGTCAGGGGATATTTGGACTCCTCTGTTCAGAAGGCACAGAAGTGTCTAACTTCCTTTTTGGCATCTTCCATGCCTCAATCTTTGTATTTTATTTTGTTAAAATGGGAACAACAGCAGTAATGATCACTTTAAGTATGATGATCATTTGGCTGTTACTGCTTTATTTGACCATGCCTTAATGCTGAGACTGTTGCAAGATTTAGTTTTGTAAAAATAGGCTCCAACCCTAGACAAATGTCAGAGCATGAGCTCAGCTCGGAGCATCTATGATGATGTGTTCACTTGCTATGTGTCAGTGCTCAGATGCTCAGAGTCTGATGCTCTTATGTGTCTGTTAGATACTAGCTTTTGTGATACAGGTTCACATTTGTTTTTAATCTATCTGAGAAATTAAACAATGTTTACTTTGGCTTAAAATACTAACTGAGTTGTTTTTATTTTCCATTTATTAGGGCTGGCAATTTCTTTTGCTGAAGCGAGGGACTCAATTAAAAAAAAGAAGAACAGCAAGTGAATGGTCCATTTATTCTGCAGATAAAGGTGAACCAGAGAACATTTGAGTGAACACTTTTTCTGAACACTATATGCAATGGCCCAGAGCACTAGCGGTCAATAAATACTGGCAAAATTAATACAATTTTACACATAATCTCTGTAACTAGTGTTCTGAACAGAGGGAATGACGCATATGCATGTTGTGTGTTCTGTTAGGTTCCAGTAGTGCACTTGCTGTTTGTTTAAACTCTTCTTTGTTGCAGCATGACAAACTGTCCTGCCAAACTGCAACTGTTTCTACTATACATCTTACACTAGAATTGAGAATGATGGACCTGACTTTCCATCCAAGTGATATTTGTTAACTTGGGCCCCTTCTTGCTTGTGATTATCCATCTTTGGCATTCAATGGTCTGCATTCAGCATTTCTGGTCAAGGGTACTGGATCAAGGGTACTGTGCTTTTTTTTTTTATTGGCAGTCACAGATTCTGCAGCAACAGCTTATTGTCCTACCGTTTAAAGGCAGCAGAGTCATCAATTAAATTTTACTGGGACCTTCATACAATTCTACCCAAGAGTTGTTATGAAGTATTTTTTAAATACACTACTAATTTAAACATGATATCGTGACATCCTTTAGAGTCAACTTACATCATTCGTTATCATTTGAGTGAACATATCTGTGGTGAGGTTCGTCCCCAGAGAACTGCCATATTCGTGAAGCTCCTTGCTGGAATGGCCAATTGATGTCTCTTCGTGTTAGGCTTTGAGATGAATGTGACTCTTTATCTCACTGATGTGTCATCTCTGCTCAAACAGAGTTGGAGTAATTATGTGCTCTGGGGAATGCGATTTGGCAGCAGCGGGTCTTTTGATTCAGGGGTGCACATGCACTCTGCCTATGGGATCCATATTTCCGCATGTCAGATTTCGAAAACTCCGAGCCAATATTTAAATCAGGACCCATGATTATGTGTAGCAGCTGATTAATGCAGAAGAGATGGCACCACACAGGAGGGAAGTAGGAAGCTAAGTGGAGTGTGTGCTTTGGGGTCAAATGCTACATTTAGAGGAGATGCTAAAAGCAGTTTTGTCTGAGACCTGCTCTCACCACTCCCTGCTCCCTGAAGATCAAATGAGAATTAACGGGGTTTCCTTTCATCTTGGCCCCACAGTTTGTTTAAAACACTGAGGATATTTCTCACCTTGGTGGTTTTCTGCAAAATTTATACAGGATACAGGCCTCTCCCTAGATATATATTTGATTAAACTGTGTTACATTCCTGAAAATACACCTTCAAATGATCACCTATTGTTTTTCAAAGGCATAGCCAATAGCACCCTAAGGGAACATTTTAGAGAAGGCTCATGGCTGCTTAAATTCCTAACCTGGTCCTGAGGTGGCTATGGGAAGAGTTTCTCTTCATGGAGCTTCTCTGTGAAGAGAAACCCTTAATCAGCACAGCCTTCTGTTACCCTCTCATAAAGGTTCTGTCAGATGGATCTCAGAGGGTCAGATGCTCTTGGCCAGAGATGTCTCACTCAAAGCCTCAGTCGCAGTGCAGTGCAGCTGGAAAGAGAGGCTTGGGACCCGGACTATGTGGAGGGTCATTGTTTAAGCTCCCGTCTGGAAGTACTGCCATGAAATTCCCAAGAAAGGTAATGATGGTTCATTCCAAAGCCGATAGCTGCAGACAGAGGCATTACTCACAGTGGCTGTCTGCTTTCAGTCCTGGCAATTCATTTCAGTTAAATGATTTTAATTAGCACTGCTGACGTGTAGTTAATTGGTAGTGGGTTGTGAGCGAGAAAGGATTCGATGCCTTGGGCAGGGCGTTTGGACTTTAAGATTGAATGATAGACGCTTAGTTATTATAAATCTTGTTTAAGTAATAAGCATTCGCAAAGGGCAAATGTAGCAATCAGGGCAAAGTATGTGGTCTGTGACCTTTCGAAGGCAGCCGTGAAATGGGGAAAATGACACAATGACACATACCGCACTATAAGGCCCCACCAATCATAAACTGTCTCTTTTGGTATTCTGTGACTTGATATTCTGCACAAATATTTGTAACCTGAAAACAGTGCCTAAATAATGAAACATTTAACCAGCCAACAGATGTGAGAAGACTTGATGGTTTTGTGAAGATACGTTATTTATAAGCATCTTATCAGTAACTGCAGACCTACGAGGTGACTTCACCTGTGACAGAAACACACTTACACATGAACATGAGTCGGAATATAGAGGAATGGGCTCAAACCTTTCTGACAAACTCAGAAAAAACTTTGACATCAGTATGCTCTATGCTGTACCTGTTCGCCCCACACACACTCGTGATGAGCTATTCACATATATGTGTGACAGTGGTTCTGTCTCATATTCACATTCAAGCAGACAGACTTGATCACTTCAATTACGTGCAGAACACAGCAGACAACAAGAGATGCAAAAATAAACACCTCTAACACAAGAGTCTAACTTCTTACCACTTAAGGAAGTAGTAGGTCAAAGTGCCACATGAAGAAATGTGAGTAGCTCACCAGGTGTGAATGTAAACATTTTTTAAAATTTTAAACGATATTTTGTAATGATGTCCAGGTGTTACTTGTATTTTGCATTCTGATGAACAGCAGTGCTCAGGAAAAACACTAAATGCTAGCAGAGCTAGTTCACATTAGCAGACACACCCACTCTGAAAGATGCTGCTTGCCACTCAGCATGGTAAGGCAATATGTTAAGGCAATAACATATAATACCGCCACCTGTAGCATTTTAATGGAAACCAGACAGCAGCGTAGTAGATGTCCTTGGCCTCTCGTCTGTTACATGACAAAACAGGACGACTGGGAGAATCGTTTGCAGCTCTGGCTTCCTGGCTTTTTATCCCTCTGTGGACGCCAGGCAAAGTAAATCGTACTTATCGGTGTCTGATTAAAAAAAGGACTGTGGGCATGGGTGAAACGGTACGTTAAGGTCATCTGCCTTATCTTAAATCACATCAAAGCCCTGGGCTGTTGATGTTTCAAACACTGATAATTGCTCATTATTCATGCCACAGGCTGAGAGAGGGGCATGGAACACCAATCCACCGTAGCAGCAGTTGTGTGTGTGGAAGGTGGAAGGTGTCTATCGGCTGGACCTGCTGCTGCAAAGACTGAGCCGTTTCGGTTCGCCAAGGTAAAGAAAGCCTATGAGGCTCAGGCTGGTTAATCAGAGGTAGGTTTTAGTCTGTTAGTTAACTTTAAATGAAACTCCCTTCTCAAGGTCTCAAATTCATCCAGTGGCCTCTTTTAGTGTGTGAAAAGTGTTTGCTGCTGAATCTTAAATAGGCCTTTGGTTAAGGGATCCCTGGCCTGTTAAAACGAATTTCTGTCTGTCATCTGTGTCAGAATCCTGACCTCACTCTTATGTCTGTGTACTTTAAGCCATTATTGATCAAAAGAGGAATCCAGGCACAGAAGAGTCCACGGGGAAGCCGCAGATCAAAGCAGTGAGAGAGATTTTGCTGGAAAGATTGTGGGGTGAAAGCTCTGGGTTCGTTCAAGACGGCAATCATAATCACTGCATCTGACAACTAATCGATTGCTGAGAGCTTCACATTTTAGTTGTGTTATTTTTGAGAGGTAAGGGGGTCGGAATGAGTGTTTGGCTGAAAATATTAAAATAAGGTTCTGTTCTGGTTGTCTTTTTTTGCATCTCATTTCCTTCAGTTTTATAATGGGTGTCATCATTGTATCAGTCCTATATATGCTTGTCTTGTTTAGAGGAGGGGAAATTTTTCTTTGAATTGGCTTTTAATCTGTGTGAAAAAGGCCCCAAGGACATTCTTGTCTGCAGAAGTGCTTTCATTATTATGCAGTCTCTATAGTAAGACATCTTTTCTCATTAAATATGACAACCACATTACACAAATAGTAATAAGGACAAATGCAGCCAAATCACATTCTTTAAAACAAGAACGGAGATTAGTAGCCGTAATTACTCCAGCTTTTACTGTTCATTTTTTTCTCCTTAAAATTAATATCTTTGTCTTATTTCATGCTCACACTTCATGGAATGGTTTAAAGTAAGCACCCAGAGAAAGCTACTAATACCTGCACTGCAACAGATGCCAAAGAAAGCAAACGCCGCATCGCCACCGAGATGTAGGTGCGCATATGTATTGAGAAGCAAGCGTTCTGCATTAGCGCTCTCAGTCAGTACACATCATCATTTTCCAGCCCGAAATGTCTGGGGACAGTGGTAAACACAAGCAAGCATCCTAATGAAGGTCAGAGTACGAACCTGCATTCCTGGCACTCTCCTTCGGGAACGGACGAGGCGGGCATGCAATAAAGAGCGACTGAGAAAAAGCCACAGATAAAAGGGCCCATAAAGATGCGCAGCTGGTGTGATAAAGCAGTTAAGGCCTGTGCTCCTCTGGCACCATGGTCTCAGAGGCAGAGCGGGCAAGGCAGTTGGGATGAAAAACAGGCCCCACTCTCTTCCTGGACTTTAGGAGAAGCGCTGGTGAATACTGGTACGAAGCAATTTTTCTCTGAGGTGTATTACTTTGAAAATAAGTGCATGAGATGTAACAAGGTGCTGTAAAAAAAAGTGCACACAGTTACAGGACTTGCGCTTTAAAAGTATAAACGCATAGAAAAGTGAAAACATAAAAGCATGGAAGCACGACAGCTCTGTGGCAGATATGAAAGGAGAAGGGCTTGGAGGAGACTGATGTCTGACAGAGAAAAAAAAATTAATAAGTAAGAAGACCAAAGTGCATATCACTGTGGTCAGTTGACTGACAATAGAGATGAATCTGAAAGTGAAGAGAGAGTGCTAAGAGTACGAGTTGGAATATCCAGTTGTATGAAAGCATGTAATGATAAAGCCTAGAATTTCCCAACAAATATAAAGTAAAAAGGTCCTTATATTTCCATGTTCATTACATATAGATCAATTTAATTAAAGCAAGTTAATCTGGCTAGCACATCTTTCAAATGTGCCAGCTAACTTTACTTAGATTACCCAATGGATTAGCTGCCATATGAATGCATCATATTGTTTGTGTGTGGTTCAATGTGTTTGTATAGACTTTAACAACATACTTCATACTGCAGTTTCAAAATAGCACATATATCAGAGATTAGTGAGGAGTATATACTATGATGAACAGAACAGAACAAATGACTCCAGAAAGAGAATACACAGTTCACCTGCGTTGGAGGCTAGCACAAAAGATGCTCTGGGGGTCTCTGATGATCAGGATGGGAAACACTTTGAGTTTTAATAGTAAAGAAAAGAGCTGGTGAATATCCCAGCCAAGCGAGCTTTCCTTTAGGACTGCTCTCTGGTCAAACAAGAAGAATACTCCGTTGTGTGAGAAGTGTCTTAAATGGTAAACTCATCAGCAGTTATATTTATTAACCAAAAGTTGCAGTGCTTTGAAATTCAAAATTGCTTTAGTAAACTCAAGATGGTCCTCTCAGCAAAAGAGGCTTTTCCTGCACTGTCCTCATTGTTTTAGACAGTCTTAACTTTGAGTGCTATTGGCCCGTACCCAAGCTTCTTTTATGTGAGAAAACATAAACCCTGGGTATTTTTAAAGCTCCTTTTTACACCATCTATAATGATTGCCAATCTAGAAGAAAGCAGATCATTTCTCATTGCATATATAAAAAAATACTCTTTTCAACCTAATATAGTTTTGCTTTGTGACCATTAGACTGAAAATTCACTTGTATAGAGGGGCAGTTATGAATTTGGTATCATCTAATACTAAAAAAGATTTTGCTTTTGCTTATGTGTAGGAACAATGTTGTGACAACCAATTCCCATCTGAACAGGAGTTAAGGCTTAAAAGCACTCTCTATAAATGCTTTTTGACAAAAGCACATGTGCTGCTCACCATGGAGACTACAAGATGTTTGTTCCTACCTTGGGCACTTGCAGATTGCATTATAAGAGTATTTACAGCTGCCCTGGTGGAAACAATCAGGAATCTACCTTTTATTCCTAATAGGTCCATTTCAGTGGATCATAAGGGATACATAATTTTAAACACAATTGTCATGTTTAGCACTTGGTTCCAAATCTTCATAACTGACAGCTGTACAAAGTCTGCTACCCAAAGACATTAGCAGATGTTGATATTCTGTCATATAATTTGCTATGTATTTCAGGGGATTTTTTATCAGACTTCAGTAAGCAAAGACCATGTTCATTGAGGGTTTACCCAATGTTGGGTTTACTCAGGCAGTGAAGAACATTTCACTTTCTGGACCTAATTCTACCATTTTTGCAGTATGTTTCAGGTCATCCTGCTACAAGGTTGGAGCCGTATGATACTCTGGACATTGGTACATCTTTGGGCCTCAGCATGAATATGCCTTATCTACGATCAACTCTGGATCTTGGGTTAACTCTCTTATGCATGAACTAATAATGCAGTCACTGGCCAAGAATAAACTGAGCATCCAAATGTCGAGTTATTTCTGATTCCCTGAAATGCGAGACGTGTATAAAAAAGGGGGCTATGCAAGGTTTACCCAATATGAATGCCGATACCTCTGCATTAAAGTTTACATTCTGCACTTTAACATCAGCTTCATTTTAAAACCAATGTGCTGAAATAGAAAGACCAAAAAAATAAAAACCAGTTTATTTTCCTATTATTTCCTGAAAGCACTATGCCTTTCTGCTTGATTTTGTGTGGAGGCTTTGGCATCTCTCGCACAGTGTTTCTCAGTCCAGGCCTCAGGACCCATCCGGAGGTCCACAGTGCTCTATCCCAGCTCCCGACAAACCTCTCCCAAACCATTAAGAACACTGCATACCTAGCACAGGTGATGTGGGAGCCGGTTTAAAGCAGAACTGTAGACTACCTGATTGGATACTGAAACACCGTGTTTGAGTACAGCATGCATGCGTAGTAGTAGTAGCTTTACTCTGCCAGAACTGATCAGTGTGCTATAAGCAAAAGGAATTTGACCTTCGTCCTGGACCCTGGGTGATCTCATCAATAATAAGTAATAAAATCCCACAGAAAGGCTTGCAGCTGAAAATCACCTCATCTCTCTGGGATTTATGCCTTGGGAAGAAGACAAGCCAGCCTCCTGGCTTCTGCCAAACCTTTGATTCGAGTGCTGTGTACATGGGCTTCTCTGCTCTATAATAAAGCACTGTTTAGAGCCTGGCCTTTGACACCCTCGGACTGACAAATGAGGAGCCTCAGGACTCACCCTGGAGGGTGGCGGCTGAACAGACACCCTTACTCCACACTCCCGGCTAACGAACCCACTTGTCCACAATAAGAATCCACTGTCTAGATCTTTATTAGTGTATCTTGATGAGCTGTAGGCTGAGGAGAAATGCCCACTGCACCAGTTTGAGCCTGGATCTCAGTATAGTGTCCTCGCTAGCCCCGGCTCAGTTTGCTTACAACTGCAGTTCGCTTCAAACAGCAGATGTTTAGGCAAATGGAATTTGTGGCTTTGACCCGATTATGTCCACAGTGGGTGTTCTTGTGCCACTGCAGTTTGGGCTTTACCAGAGCCACAATAACAGTCTACAATCTTTCTCTATTTACTTCATCAGTGCAAAAGAAAACAATTTGTTATGGGTTGAAGGCTAAATCCTTAGCAATTCTTTCCCTTTCTCACAGAAATAATTTGGCATTGTTTTACATTATATATATATATATATATATATATATATATATATATATATATATATATATATAAGGTCTGAGATGATGTGTACTTAAATAATAAATCTTGAAAATAATAAAAAATAGCGAAATAAAACGTCTTGGGGCCATGTATTGTTCCATTTCACTTCACTTCCAAATTGGCTGAATTAAAGCATAAAAATACCTTCAGGTATCCCTTAGCTGAAAAGTTTAATACCACAGAAAATGTTAAATATTAAAACAAAACAACAAAAAGCTAATTTTTCTAAATTCTTCTCCTTCCATCTCTCAGATTCTCTCCTTGTTGCCAGACCCTGAATAAGCCTACATCTTGTCATTTCTCCTCCTACTTCCTGGTAGTTGTGTATTTTACAAGGCTTGGTGTTTGTGATGCAGGACTCAGGTAAAGTATGACGGACCATCTATCGAGTGGCTGCCCCTTGCTGACCCTGTCTGCACTGGGCGTCCGCCACTCAGCAGACCGTCTCCCGCCCGTCTCATGCTCCATCGGTCCTGATGACAGGGTATATGGGTGGGGCTGACCTCCAGGACCCAGGAGGGGCAGCTCTGGGGCAGCTCTTCTGGATGGCCTCATCGTTCCTGGTCCAGAACAGGGGAATCATACGGCCTCTGACACAGGGGTCGCCTCGCTGAGCCCAGGCACTTCCAAGGTCTCTGGATGACCTATAGGATATATATAGCTTGGAAACATCAACAGTCTGCTCAGGATCATTTGCATGTGCAGCGCACATGAAGCACATGTGAGCAAGGCCAGCGTCACCTGCTGCTTTCTAACAGCCCAAGCAGACGTTCCCCGTGACACACATTCTTCATTATAAAGCCAGGGACTGTGGGGGGGGCATTCCACTATAAGTGTGCAAGTGTCAGCGCCCACCAGTCATGCTGGCAAAGCCTCCCTTACCCACCTAGTGCTGCAGGAAACAGGTGTCAATCCACCCACAGGGTCTGGCCTAAGTCTGCGCGTAGCGTGGTGACAAGGCAACAGACACTTTCTCGTTGCCATAGAAATTCAAGCTAATAGGCCATATGCAGAGAGGACTAACAACCCTCTTTCAGCTGGCAAAACTATTTTTATCAGCAGACGGAACATGCAATTCAGCTAACAACTAATGCTGTCCAAATCTGTGTTTTACTGTGATTCTTTCCCCAAATGAAGCTGGAACATCCCGGGCATTGCGTCATCTCCCATCCTACTCTTGCATGCTGCAGCTGGAGACGGTGTGTTTATCGGCAGAACACTGCCAATCTCTGCAACAGTGGCGTTTCCTCAACTACTCAGCAAGGGCGCGAAAACCTGACCTCTAGTGGTCAGCGGCCACGCAGTTGCAGTTTCCACACAAACAGGGGGAAAAGGTAGTTTCGCAGATTCGTATCTGCTTATGAGACCGGGATACATGGGTCGCCGATGCAGCACCGCGGCCTGTGCCCGGTGTGTTTAACTTCGGCAACCCGGGGACAGAGCGTCAGCGGCTGCATTGTGCAGGCATGAGCTCACGGGCCGGGGAAGCGCTTCATGTGGTGGCAGCCCTGTGTGGGGACTGCCCACGTCTGCCGTACTATTCGCACCCATCGTGTGGGCAGATAGTGATTGGGTGTCAGAAGGATTGCATTACTCTAGTCCGGGGAAGACGAGGACCGACAAGGTGAGGTGTCTCAGAGAAACTGCTTAGAAGTTTGAAATGCCATGGTATCAAGGGAAGGAGGGCGATAATCCGTCATATCCCATAACATTTTGTCCGATTGGCATTCATAAATGGGGCCATAGATGAGGTACCGATGACTTCCTGAATACCATTTGGCATTTGCGTTTCTGTCGAACATGTCCTTGCTATAATGAACGAGTGACTTATTATTATATTATTATTATTATTATTATTATTATTATTATTATTATTATTATTATTATTATTAAATATTAGCCAGGCCCTGGGTGTGTGCATGTGTTTGTGTGCAGTTCTGTCCCAGTGATGCTGTTTTTAGGTCAGATAGAGAGTTTTGATTCTGTTTTACGAGGGGGAAATATGATGCTCAGTACCAGACACGATAGGTTAATAGACCTACCAAACTGCCCTAGTTCAGAGAGGCGCTCTGCTTGTTCGCCAAGGATTAAAAATAAGCATGCAAAAAAAACAGAAAGCAGCTCTCTTCCCGGAAAGGCTCTGTTGGACCACGGCACCGAGAGCCCTCATCCGTGTTAAACAGGCAGCTCCCTCCCGAGACTCCAGCAGACGGAGAAATGCCGTAGCCGCTGCTTCACTAAGCCAGGCGTGCGAGGTTACACGCGACGCCGCCAACTCCCCCGGTGCCCCAGTGCTTCTGCCTCGCCACGGGCTGGTTGCGTCCTCTACACGCTATCACGGCTCTGCACGGGCGAGAGGTGTACAGCTGAGCGTTTGTGCAGGGTGGCATCTCCCTGGCCGTGCGCCCACACTCTGGGGGAATTGATATGCAAGCCTGCTGACCGGATCGTAGCTGATGGAGCATGTCACCCTGCATGATTTATGAGGTATTCGCAGCATTGCTGTGACATTTGTTGTGACACATTATTCTAGGGCTCGGTGAAGAAACACCGTAGCTTTATAGTTTCAAGCCTTTAGATTGAACGCGCTGCAGTCCATCCAGCAGGACCACATGCATACCTGTGATTAAAGACTACACTACCCATGGGCGCTCTGTCAGGTGAGTTATGTTGCTGGTGGCGATACTGCACCTGATGGAGAGTGACGTCAGGCCCGTTCCTAAAATGAGAGCTACCGGTTAGGGATGCCTGTAATCCACTTAATGGGAAGTTAAGCAGATTCACCGGAATTATAATTAGAGCCAAACAATTCAAATTCTGAGAATGAGTGCATGTATGTCGGATGTTAATGTGCATAATCATACCTGTAAATTAGCAGTAGTCATTATCAGCAAGTGAGTACCATTTTATTTATTTTATTTTGTCCATTATGTGGAACACGGTGCTGAAGGAGAACAATGAAAAGTATATCTCGTTCGCGCTGGACGTTCTAAGCGCGGCATTTCGCTTGTGCTGAACTGTCTGCGCACGCCCTGGCGCGTGATTAGTGGCATTCCCTCAAGAGCTTAAAACAGCAGGCCCATTATTGTCACTATGCTGTTAAAGCGTATAAACTCACCTCAGTCTGATGTACTGATGGGACCCGAAGCATAACATTATTACTCCAGATTCATATAATGAGGTATCCTACTACATAGCACCGCGCAGTGGAGAAGGCTGGAGAATCTCGTAAAAAGACAACAAACTAACAAAAGTAGAGATTTAATTAATGACCTTTGACAACATAAAACGTGCTGCATTCTGATCAAAAACAACGAGTTATCGTTTCTTCCTCACCTGAAAAGCATCGGCCATATGGCCTACCTGGCGCGACTGATGCCTGTTTACACTAATAAAACCGGAGCGTATGACAGGTAGCTTGCCCGCCATTAATTGAGCCTGACCTCTAGAAACATGTGATACAGGACCCACACAGAGGCTTGCACCTTCACCCGGACGCCTGCTGCATTCGATGAGAAGGAATCCTGCGGCGGCTACAATTACTCCCCATCACGGCAGCCGCTGACAGCCTCAATGTGGGACATGGTGCTCCCGCGTGACGGTGTACGCCCGTCTCGGTTCGAGAAGTTGAGATTGCAAATTGGCCTGTTATTTATACCATGCAACCAAGAATCTAAGCAAAGTGTTGAGTGTCCTGTTACTTAACATCCATTTTTACTGTTATCATTCTTTATGGGTTAAGCATTTATCGGCTCAGCAAAATTGCCTGTTTCTAGAGCAAAACGGAGGGATGTGTTTTTGAACCCAGATCACCTTACCACGGAGAAGAGCCTGAGGGAGCAATATTCACCTCCCATTAAAGCCTTTCTCGAAGCCAAATTCGGAGCTTTTAAATAAAAGAAATAAATTTTGAATTATGGTTTCTGACAGCGCCATAAAGGGCTTAGTTAAACAATTATATGCATTCCCGTCTTCGGAGTTACCAGGAGAATATTAAATCTGTGTATGAGTTTGATTTAAGAAAAAAAAAAAAATTAAATAAATTGTTAAAAGTGTGCGCGTGATCGTGCGGGTACACGCGTGTGTGACAAGAATGCGACTGTACCCTCGTCTGGGGTTTATGCGTTCTAGGGCACAAAGGTGCAGCGGTGCTCACCAGGAGGCGTAGCTGCGGGGCTATTTTAGTGAGCCATTCACATGCGTTAGGGGAGCGTCAACTTCCACTACATTGTCTCCATCTCCACTATCGCTTGTCTGCTCACTCCGCCTGATCACTCTTCACAGGTAAGAACACTTTTGTTCTAATAGTCGAGGTAAATCATAAATGAGTATTAAGATAGTGTGAGAACTGTGTGTGAAATATAGAGAACATTTTCCTTCTCACTAAGACTCCCCTTTATCTCCTTTAGTTCATTATTTTAGTCATTTATTAACAATATTTAGGGCCCAAGGTCATGTAAGCAATCAGTATGATATTTTAAGGGAATGTGGCAGGTCATATGGTATGAGGGGATTGAGATTCTTGACAGCAATACTCGTTAACGTATAATATTTCAGATGCTGGTAGTTTATTGTCCTGTCTCTGTCTGAGACATTCTCAGGTGGTGCTGAGGACACCGGTGTTTATTGTTAAGTGCGTTCTGTATCATGCTTGTTTACAAAAAGGATTCTTTGTAATAAAAAAAAGGCAGAGGTAATTTATTGGTGGTGTTGAACCATGTCATAAAGCAGGGCAGGGCTTGGCCTTCTCTTACAAGATTTTCCTGGCAAGAGAGATGGTAACAGGCTGAGGGGGGAGGGAGAGAGAGAGAGTGAGTCAGTCTGACCAATACACAGAGATGACATGAAAAACAGGTGCGTGTGTGCATGCATGCATGCACACATGCGTATTCATGCGCATGTGCCAACAAGTCTTTGGTGATAATTTGATTATTTTATTATCCCCATTCACAGTAAGGTTCTAGTACATTTAGGAAGAATTGTGACTCCATTAGCAGAGAAGCCATATTAGTAATATGAAAGCCTCAGTTAGGGCTGTCTGCACCTGGCAGGCCAAATTTGGGGGATTTTGAGTAACAGTAAATCGAAACAGCCACTAAATGACACTATAACGACTAAAATGTGCAATATATTCAGTAAATATGTTTTTGATGGAAGCTAAGAGATGGCTCAGAACCAAATTCTTAACAAGGGTTATATGATGTTGTGACGACTCACCCGGAGTGTCCACACAGAGACCTGTATTAATAATTCCTCAGTAACACCCCAATGGTACAAACTGTCACATGGCAGATGCCATTCTTTCAGCAGAACGTCACATGCGTCAGTAGCACACCACAATCTGACACTGGGCCATTCCACTATTTCCCAGTGCCCAGTTGGCCCCACACGCTGATGCTCTGAAACATGCTGGGACTTTTTCTTTAACTTTCTCTGTCCTCTTGTATTTTGTCGGTCCATTTTAGCCAAAGACCCCATTAACCCCTTCTCTGAGCATGTGGTCCCCTCAGCTCTCTGTGTGTGTGTGTGTGTGTGTGTGTGTGTGTGTGTGTGTGTGTGTGTGTGTGTGTGTGTGTGTGTGTGTTCAGGGTGGTGAAATCTAGGACCATGGTGGTACATCTATGACTGCTTTACTTCTGTAATGAAGCTTTTCTTTTGGATTCCAGGGTGGACAGCTGACAGTGTGTGTCGCAGGCAAAGCAGAGGTCACTGAACACCTCTGGCTGAGTCACAGTGATGCCTTGTCTAAAAGTGCTACATACTTGTTTTCCTCTGGGCCATAAAGTGCCTATTGTCTGCACGTATACGGGAACTTCATTAGCCTTTTTTAAAATCCCTTACCTCGGAAACCTTGATTTGGACTTCTGCGAGATCTCAAATCTCTCTTTCCAGTGTGTCCTGGTTAGTCCATGGCACAGGGCTGGCATTTGACTGCTATTTGTCCAGCAGTGTGACGTTGCTTGATGAGAATGTGGTGCCTTGACTGATACTGAAATCTGACCACAAATATTTTGGCATGCTTTCAGGGCAAAGCGCAGCGTGACCATGTCTGAGGGGTAAGGGTCATATCTACTGGGACAGGGACTCTGTCAATATTACATTCACTTAACAGATCTGATTTACAACAGGTTATGGTGACTGGTTCAGTAACATACTTGTGTTTGTGTTCAATGGAATGTTTGTTTGACATGACCTTTCAACAGACCGGTAAGAACACTGACATTCTAATGCATATATTGTACTGAAGTGCTAAAGCATGGAAATATAGTTCTAATGCAAAATAAGATTTCTTTTCCTGTGCAGTGACAAGTGTTGTCTGCATGCAAAACCATTGATTTGGATTTTGCCTGGCATTTACTGAACTCTCATATTTGATAGTGAGCAATTAGCTTGAGTGTCACGCAAACCCAGTGACCCAGACTGAATCACTGCACCTAATGCAGAGGTAAATAACCTTGCCTTCGAGCATTTGTGTGAGATGGAGCAGCATGTTGGGAAGTCATCTCCACTGTAGGCTTGCCTGAGACCTTCGCTGGGCGACTAACGCCTGATCCCTCATTTTGGAAATTCCGACAGTAATCTGTTCAGGCAGTGCGTGCATGCGCCGTTGGGTTGCGGATTACGACCCCCTCCCCCATCATAATGAGGCTGCAGGACAGATGAGAATGACTAGACTAGACTCTTTCCTCACAGAGAAAGTCCAAGCCCAAGTCCAAGTACCCAGCAACACGCAGACTGCTTCTGAAGGTGGGTACGAACACAGCCTCCACGTATCACGGAAGAGAATTGGCATATGTGCGTTGTGTGGAGTCCATCTGCTCCGTCCCTTTTATACTTTCACGGCTTGTCATTGCCTAATCATCGTGGCTCTTGCCTGATAGTTTTGTTGGTGCAGTGTGAAGGCCTTGTCTTTTCTTTCCAGACCAAACTTCTGCGGAAGGCAGAGAGTTTGCTGGTGAAGGAGAGAGAGCAGAAGTTGATCGAACGGGAGAGCGCGCTGAAGGAGAGAGCACCCCCTCTGAAGCTCTCCGGCCTCTCTGTGCAGGAGCTGCAGGTACTGCCTCTGGCCATCTTTTATCAGGGTCCAGAAATCTTACCACACTCCACTAGCTCCACTACTTTGTATGCTAATTAATGCATGACAATAAGCACTATATCTAGCACTAATGAAGTGTATAAGAAAATGCACAAGGTACTACATGTGGTAAAACCTCTGTTCTAAATGCAGCAGGGACACAGAGAGGTGTTCAGCTCTAGGAATACCTTCTGTATCATCAAAATAAGATTTGTTTAGCTTCTGTTATCCCAATGAGTGGCCCAATCAATACCTGCTTAAGTCGTCCAGTTGTGAGCGACTACTATTCCGCACAGTGCATTTCAAACAGACATTGCAAAATGCCTTTTGCAGGAAATTTGCAAAGATTTGCACCACAAGATCGACATTGTGGATGAGTCACGATACGACCTTGAACTAAAAGTGGCCAGGAATGAAACAGAGGTATTAAGGCAATTATTCGATATACAGATATTTGACATCATTTTAGCAAGACAGTTTAGTATACTGTATTTTTGCAGCAATGAAGAAGAATGCTGTTCTATACAGTGTATTGACTCTCATTAATGTTACAAAACAGTGACATTCATGATAGCATTTCTCACACATATATCTAAAAAAATCATTGTTACACAATTGGAGTTACATTTTGAGGCTGTTGCACATTTGGACAGTTACACATTTGGAAGCAACATGCTTTCTTTTCCAGATCCAGTCACTACAACAGAAGGTCTATGAACTGAAGGGCAAAATGAAGCGACCCAACCTGAAGAGAGTTAAGAAGACGGCGGATGACAAGCTGGGAGCTCTCACGGACACCAAGCTCATGAAGGCCGACTTCAAAGCCAACCTCAAGACTGTGAAGAAAGAGGAGGAAAAGGTGATGCTGCAGCGACCAGAACAGCCATGCCACTGCCCTCTGTAAACCCTCTCTCAAGCCCTTAGTTAGTTTATTCAGGTGTGCTGTGTGCAGGAGGGAATTTGTCAGCAGTACAGTAGGAGCAAGTACCCTGCATGCCCTGTGTCCTCTGAGAACCGTGCCGTTCATCTCGGTCTTAATCCTGTGAATGCTCTATTGCCATTAGGGACATCTGCACGCAGGGACCACAACTCTTTCACTGCTCTCCTACTGTGCACGCCTTTAACTCACAGAGCTCTTTTTTTTTTTTTTCTGTCTCCCCACAGAAAGAGGAGGTGACAGACTGGAGGAAGAACGTGGAAGCCATGTCCGGCATGGAGGGCAGGAAGAAGATTTTTGATGCTGGCCAGTAAATTCAGCATTTTGCTGTATTTTTTTAAATGAAGGCAATAAAAGACATTTTGCAGAAAACACAGGTGTGTGTGTGTGTGTGTGTGTGTGTGTGTGTGTGTGTGTGTGTGTGTCTGAATCTTCCAAAAACAGGTGAAATAAGTCATTCACATTTTCTAATATAAAATTGACTTGCATGGAATATTGATGATTTTCTGCTAAAATATGTGCATGTATTATCAGCGGAGATGGATTAGACAGAGGAAAACCTAATATTCCTATCATACCAATTGTGTAATGTATTTGATTCATACACTCTGATTAAATGAATGAATACATTTTGTGTATCCTCACACAAAATATGTGCTAATTTTGTTATAGATTTGCATTTTTTTAAATCAGGTTATTTTTAACAATGACACTGAGTGCATTAAAGAGAGTGAGGTTTAAAGATAGTTACATGTAACACAATTCATTTGTATTTTCAGTAAAATTAAAAATATATATATATCTTGAAAGCGTTGTTTGTTTAAAATCCAAATGTGTATGATCAGATTAACATCAGATTAAGTTTTGTTTGTTTTTCATGGTAGAAACAATATGACTTAAAAACATATTTATATGTGAAATAGAATTTAGGTGAAACAATTTCAAAATAATGCTTTAATTATTTTGGCATATTTGCATTAATTTAAATATTATGGAGCTTCAGCTATATTATTTATTTACAGATGGTAACTATCCTGGTGTCAAAATGCACATGATCCAATTAAACATTCTATGAACTTTGCGGCCACTTGTCACATGCATTTATTAATTTTTTTTAATAGATAACATAATATGGTACAAAACAAATTACAATGACTGCATTGTAGCACTATCAAATTTATACTAAAACATTTTAGAATGTGCCAAGTTCCATTAACCTGAGCCTGAAAATTAAATTAGACTTCTATTTTCATCTGCAGATGGTGCTCTAGGTATAGCCTGTATTGTTTTCATTTATCTTCTTCACCAGAAGGAGGCGACAATGCTTTGCCTGCCCTGAATATGCTGACCTTTCACAATGACTCAGGGGCGAGCCTCAGTTATACACATCAAAGACTTAAAGAGCTGTGAGAGAGAATGCAAAGGCAGTCTTGGATCGGCATCACTACAAGTGTGCCCTCACAAGAGATGCAGAAGTTGCTTTTGGCACCGCAACCGTTTTCTTGCTTCCTTGCATCTCCACCACAGGCGTAAAATTTCAGGTTCAAAACAAAAAAGTCCTGCCATGATTTTGAATTACCCAGTCGGCTTCGCTAATTAATTCTGCCTGCTGGCTTGAGCCAGATGGTAGAAGAATCTTGAGGAGAACTTTTACTTTCTGAACATGAACTATTCACCTCCACTCCTTGCTGGAACATGACGTGCTGCTATCCTCAGAGAAGTTAGAGAGACATACCCCATCACTAGCAGTCACTCTAGATGAGAATGCGCTGAGCTGTCCATGGGACTTTGTGACTTGTTGATTGGTAGAGGAAGCAAAGTGGGTAAAGGAAGGGCGTGAGAGTGGCGTCGTGTCCTCTGTGAATCAGGTTGTGCAGATGGCCTGTGAACACACAGATGGCCATCATCATTACCGATATCTGTACACTCTGTTCAACACGTGGGCCAGTGTTGCCCTCTGCCAGTAAGGTCAATTTGACCAGGCTGCCCAGCGAACAATGACACTGACTCTATTGTCTACTGAATGTATAAATAAATGTGCATGCAATTATCTAAATGCGACCTGCATTCACCCTGAGATGTAATTATCTTGACCAGTAATGGACAGTATTACTAGTCTTCCAGCAGGTCCCAATTATCCTGGTATTTGCTCTCCTAGATCCGTAGCATCTTTATGTGCTCTCTCTTATTAAAGACTGTCCTATTAATCCAGCTTTTTGCATTTTATGATGAGCAGATGGCTCGGCTTTGATTGGACACAGATGCGGTCTCTGTAGTAACGTTAAACATCCCGCACATTGTTCTGCATGACCTTTCCTGAAAAATTGCTTCCAAAGGTTTATTGTCTCTTGCTGAACTGCCGTGCATGTCAGCACAGTTTAGGCTGAGAGACTCATGAAACAAAGGGGATCAGCAAACTGTGAGCAGACTGCACCGCGGTCAGTGAAAACTGTACCAGTCATCGAGGTCCATATGATATAGCAGCTGTGTGTGCACCACTATGGCAAGCACTGTTTGAACTCCAGGTTAGCGTTTCACTGTTCTGCCAAGTTACTGAAATCACAGTAGATAATAGTGAGGAGCTCAGTAGGTGTTTTGATTGTATCTTCCCATGTAATTAGTGTTTCCCCAGTGTGCCTAATCTGACTGCTTCCCAGTTATTCTTACCTATCTGTTCTCCTATTCCCCATGGACCTTTGTTTATAGAGTGCCGGTCCTGTTGGGTAGTCATACAGTCAGTTAACACTATGATCATGCAGGTTGCTGAGTACTCTGATGATAAAATCCCAGCAGGAAGGATCCCAAGACCCACTGACACGTTAAGAGAGCGCCCAGCCCATGCGGGACACTGGTCGGCTCTTCATCCTACAGGAGCCTTTACAGTGATCGTAATAAATCATCTTCCACAATGGCAGAAAGAAATTAGCCGAGGAGAGACTAGCAGGGCACAAGCACGTGTCAGGGAGAGATTCAGATCTCCAGTCATCTCTTGCAGAGCTTCCCAACCCAAGTTTCCATAAAGGAGTCTAGTGTTTCAGCACACGAGATTTATTCCGTCCTCTAAGTCAGGCCATGCAGAAATGCAATAACCACATGCCACTGCACCGCTTTAACCAGCAGCTCCCATTTTGGCCTCTGCATTACAAATGGCATCCGTGCAGGAAGTCGTTACATATGAGCATCTGGTCAGTTTGCTTCATCACATAGCTGGACTATGACATGCACTCAGACACAAGGAAGTGGGCACATCCAATGGAGCTGTTCTTCATACAGCATTCTAACAGAGCTCTGTGCATTCTGTCATTTGACTGTATCAGGTCACATACTTTCTGTTAATGGTGTCTTTGTCTGCAGCCTGGCCTTGATCTCTGGCTTGAAGAAACACAATTGAAATCTTCATTTCATTTCAAATATTATATTATTTCATGTTTCATATCAAGCATTTTCCTGAAAAGGAATAAATCCAGTAAATATACTATACCTCTGCTTGTAGCAACATCTGTTAAGCTGGAACATGACAAAGCTTTGAAGCTGAGCTCACTGATGTTACCTCCACTTGGTGTCCATAGTTTTGAGGTCAGAGCTGAATGGGGCACTTCCAGTCAGCAGGGCTGCTGGCTGGAGCTAGACTTACAGCTGGTGGGGTGACCCCACACACTCCAAAGAGAAAGGAGGCCTCTTTGATGTTTGGCACTGGAAGGATCTATTTTGCCTTCTGGTTGGAGATCAGCAAAGCTACTCTCTGCATTTTGGTGAAATCACCTGACTACGGAGGAGCAACAGTCAAGATCAACTTCATCCATTAGGTTGAGCAGCAGGCCTTGTCCTGCCACCACATGCCCCCCATTTGATAGACTGTGAAAGTGGGCTAGCAAGTAGGGAATGTGACAGTTGATGTTTGCCTCTGTGGTTTTTCAAACCCACCCGCATGTCAAGAAACACTGATGAAAACAGGCAACGGAGCCATCCTGAACTGGGCTCAGCTTACTGTATTTGTGTGTTGTGTATACAAGAGAGTGCTGTTTAAAATTACCAACTGTACCCTGAGTCACTGATTATCATTGTGAAAATCTGCCTGGTAAGAAGTAAATGAGGCCCTGCGCTGAGGGCAAACAGGAGCTGTTTGCACATGGCAGCCTCCCATGGCCCTCCATGGCAGGACTCTAGTCTAACAGGACTGTCTCAAACACATAGCATTACTACTTTTGAAGCTCAGCCATTTGCTTAATATGTCCAAAAAGTCTATGTTGATCACAAAAGCCTGATGAGATCATACCTAGACAGAGTGTCTATAAATATAAAGGTTTTTTTGCCGAAGTAAACATGTGAAGTCACTGAAGTAAATATAGACCAGTATAAAGCTCTTAGATCAGGAGATCATAAAATGTTTGGCATCATCTCCTTTGTCGAAACATTATGAATTCATAGGCAGATATTTGATATTGCCAGAGTGTGCAGAGTAAAGTATCTGCTTTGTGGCAAAGTATTGCACTGCACCTATTTCATCAAAGGTGTTTGTGAAAAGCAAATCAATTAATATTTCCTTTCATCAGTTTGTTTATTTGCAAAAGTTTGCATATTTGGTTGTTTCTCCAAAACTATTGAATGTTTTAAAGCGATTTCTCCAATCTTTTGAATCTCTCTCTCATACACACGCATACTAAAATGGACACAGAGTGAGTGAGAGAACCTATATGATTAACACTTACGCATTTATAGGAAATGACAGCATCCATCTCCATCCTCTGTGCATTCGTATCTCTATAGAAAGCTTCTGTCTGAGAAAACGATGGGTGCATTAAATTGTTTAAGCGACGTGTTGGTCAGAATGGTGTCAACATGGTCTACTTATGTAAGCAGTGTCCCTAAAGTAAGCGTGCGATATTTTTACGCTTCCTGGGCAGTTCGATAGCATTGGGAGAGGCACAAATAAGTTGGTTTCGGTTCATAATTACGCAACCCTTTTGGCCTCAGAAGATTTTTCCATTTACTTTACTTTTTTTTCAAGATATTTGGTCAAATGGTCTTACTCCAAAACGCCTGGCTCGGTATAACGATGAAAAGCGTCTAATACTGGATTAGTTCATAATACCTGTTGTAGCATACTGGCTTCGACGTTTGTAGGTATTTGCGGTACCAGATTTGATTTCTAAATTCCTTGTGAATCAGAAGTCACAGTGTTTCATTCATTTCCCATAAAATATTACGCCTGTACTTAAGTGTTTAAACAGATGCCCGCCCTTTTTAGCCATGATTAACATTTCATATGATCGCTACTGACAAGTGGCTTTTCTGTCGGAGTCTCATGAAGGATAACCAAAAAAGGTCATTCTGCAAGGCAAGCTTGGATGTGTCCTCAACTGCTCAAAACTTTAAATGCGTTGGTATTTGAACTTTTGTTTCTGTCAGTTTAACGTATTGGTCCATCACTTGCTCGGAAAATAAATCAATGGCGTCCCTTTTTAGTTCTTTTGCAAAGCCATACGAGCCCAACAAAGCTTAAAGTAACTAGCTGATGCGAAATACCGCGGACAACAGGCAGACACTGCCTGCTGTACTCGGAGCTGTAAACACAGGAGATGTCGCTGGAGCTCGGTGGTTTTTACAGGGAGGGGCTTGGGATAGCGGGCTGGATTACTGAATCCTGTAGCTGTTCAGCGAGCGAGTAGCCCGAACGGACTGCGCTCGGAAACTCGGGCCATTTATATCCCTTCTAAACTTTGTGCGCTGTCAAAGCAGGTAAGTTTGCTGCGCCTTATGTAGATGACGCTTTGATTTCCATAGGTTTTGACCCTTCTTCCTCCACTGGTTTGTCGACAAACATCAATTTGAAAGTTCTGGCTTTGAAAGTTTCGTTTCATTTGCGTAACGGTGCATTTTAGAATAGCAAGGTGTTGCTTTGCCCCTTTGATGCTCTGGCGCGTCTGGTAAATTAGTGTCTGTACGCTTTGCTGTGTAGTGTAATTTCCGTTTTGAATGTGAACGAAGTAAAAAGTTGTTTTTTTGTCCAGGTAAATGCTTTTTTGAAATCCTCGAATGATAGGGTACACTTCTGTTAAATTTCCTTTCACACACCCTTTCCTAGAAACTTTTGTAAAAGACCCCAAACCCTTATTAGGCTCACGAAACCGCTGTAATGATAGCTGGCCTGACAGTGATTCCGATGCAGACCCAGTTGCCCTTAGTCAGCGCATGTTTTTGTTCTTTATAGATTATTGTTTGTTTGTTTTTCTCACAGCAGTGGATTAAAATAGTTTAACAGGCAGAAACTTGTATCCTCGTGGATGCTGTAACACTTAATAAGCTTCTTAGTAGCATCGCTTATGGAGTTTTTGTCCTCTCTCTTCCTAAAATATTTGTGGTGCGCTGTTGCCAGTCACGAACATTCTTGCATTGTTTCATCGCTTTCTCTTGTGGGATTGTGGATGGACATGAACTGGAGGACTTGGGGTGGG
Organism: Electrophorus electricus; assembly: GCF_041902795.1. NCBI lineage: Eukaryota > Metazoa > Chordata > Actinopteri > Gymnotiformes > Gymnotidae > Electrophorus > Electrophorus electricus. The sequence goes on from NC_137507.1 coordinate 14,295,983, forward strand.
AGGTTGCTTTGTTAAATGATTTCTCTCTTAAAGGAATTAGTGGATTTTAGGATTATGACCCACCCAGAATGTGCCACAGCTGTACAGCTATACAGCTGTGTTATTCCAAACCATAAGGCATACTTACTGAGTATACTTAGTTAAATGTCCCTTGAACTCAGTGTATCTCTCTTCGCGTTCGTTGGAATTCTAACTGATGGTTCAGAAAGCCTTTAGCTTATGGGATGGGAGTGGTTTTGCTTTTTTGACCAGTGATAGTTCAGGCTGGTCTCAGTACATGCCTTCAGATTGGTGATGTACTATGGAGGTAGATGGTACAGAGATCTGAGCAGCAAGGCAGGCCGGTAATTGGCCACGAAACTGGATCTGATAACAGTGTGGTGTTTGGAAAATATGAAGGGAATGCCCTCTCCTTATAAGGAACAGACTGAACCTGGTGACAGACGGTTGGAATAGCCTCTGGAATGCATAACAGCACCATTTTTTTTCTCTCTTTGACCCACTCTTTCTTTCACTCATTCCTTTAGTCTCTCTTCTTCTTCTTCTTCTTCTTCTTCATCTTCTTTGTCTTCTTCTTCCTCTCTCTCTCTCTCTCTCTCTCTCTCTCTCTCTCTCTCTCTCTCAGTATTTCTCTCTCTCTCTCTCTCTCTCTCTCTCTCTCTCTCACCCAGTGTACTTTGAGCCCAGAGGAATCTGGAGGTAATTCTGAACAATGATAACTTTGGCATGGGCCTGGCTAGGGCAGGATGTTGAGAACACTACCCTGTGCTTCCGGAGCCTGCAAATGCAGCTGCATCATGAAGGCTGGCCTAGCAGCAGAGCAGACAACTGAAATGCACCATGCTTGGATGAACGGCCTGCTCGCCTGAAAGTTCGCCTGTTTGTTAAGGTGGCCCCAGTTTGGACTGGAACAGCTCCAAATCCAGATCCTCATGTTCTCTTAGATCTGGTTCTAGTTTGCTATAACAAACATTTCGAACTGTACCAAAACTATTGGAGTGCTACGTTTGCCAATTCTGATTCTGCGAATACCTCAAAACATGTAATTAGAGTATCTGCAGATGACAGTGTAATTAGGGAGTGTGCATTAAAGAGCTTTTCATGAAATGTGCAAAACAGTTTTCCAGATTCTAGGGTCTTGCACAGAATTGAAATTTAGAATACCAAGCTATTCCAAAACACCTTTCAAAAAGGCAATTTTTAAAGGGAGGTTAATAGAGCCCAAATGCAACAGCAGAGTTACCCTTGCATTTTCTGAACCCAAGTCAGCAATTTCAAACGTGTCCTCATAACAAAAAAATATGTACTTTGGCCAACTGTTGCAAAATCTTCAATTAACTTTTATTTTGTGATGTGTGCCCGCGGGGGGGGGGGGGGGGGGGGGGGGAGGTTGGGGGTGCAGCCCTGCAGCTCAGACCACATCAAGTTCACTACCAACCTTCCTCCACTTAATTCAAAAGCATGTAATTTGAATACACCAGGTCCAAAAATCACTAGGTCAGTTGTGTAATACAGTGAGTTTCTGTCTGTTTCCAGGGCATTGGGGTCTGTTTAACTCCAAATTGACAAAACAGGGGCATTCCTTGATTGAGAGCTGCAAGCTATTTGAAAACCCTGGCACGTTTATTTACCTCCTTGTGCCTTGCAGATATTTTGGCAGTAATATAAAAATCCCAAATTTCTTATGCTCTCTCCTATTTGAAAGGGGTTCTCTTGTGGTTTGGTTTTTCTTCCATGGTAATTTTTTGGTCATTTTTGGTCTGTTTGTTGTTCTTTGTCGATTTCACTAGAAAAGTTGGTTCTGGGACAGCAAAGCCTGCCTGCTTAGTTCCTAAGTAGGAAGGCTTGCTGTAGGCCGGAGCTGCGGATGTGTGAGGATTTCACTGAGGTGATGGATAATGCTGACAGATACGTTCGCATTGCTTCACTGCCCGAGGGTGTAGGCATGTTGAATCAACTACTGAAATAAATCCTCTCTGCAGAGACTGAATCATTGGAACTGATTTAACTTATCTGGCTGTCTTGGTCATTTATACATTTGGGGCGGCACATAGCCTTCAGTGGCCTTAGAATATAGATAGTTTCCTTGTGAGGAAAAAAACTATTGTCCTCAGAATTCATCTCATGTGATAAATTCCCCACAGTCACTCAGGAGTAATGTGCCTGACCCTGACACTCTGGTCATTATGATCATTATGTGCAATCCTAACGGGTCCGCTTCTAGGACTGGTCCAGGAACATGACACTATGTCATCACCCAGAGAAGCTCGATGTCATGTTCTCAAAATGATAAATAAAGTAACGTACTGTTGATGAACAGGACTGTTTTTTCCCTCTCCAGACTTCTTCCCATCTGATAAAACAAGCACAGGAAATGTCTGAGTAGGTCCATTTTCCCTGGTCTGTGTTCCAGCCTCTTCCCCCTGGGGATCACGTGTTCCTTGCAGCCCAAGGGCTCTGCTCTGTGCTGCACCCCTCCTCTAGCCCAAGCTAAACAAACACACCTAATCAAGACATGGTCAACATGCTCCAGTGGAAATCGCATTTAGAGGTCCTGTTGGAAGAGTGGGATTTGAAGGATTAAGGGGCCAATATAAATTGGGTTGTGATGCAACACTTAAAGCACGCGTGAAAGATCTGCGACGTGAAGTCGTACTGTGATGGGACCGTGAGGTGGGACCACAGATCGGGGCTAAGCGTGTGTGTGTGTCTGAGTGTATGTGTATGTGTGCCACTGTGTGTGTTCCTGGTAAGGTGTTAGAAGTAAGCTTGATTGTGATGATGGATTGGATGCTTGTCATAGGTGGGGGTGAGCAGGTACTAACTGCCAGGCCTCCGCTCAAGAACATTCCGCTGACTCCATAAGGAGCCATGCTCACCTCACTGAGCTCCTATGTCTCTCTTTGACCATTACTGTTAAATGGCTGATTTCTTTTTCGCAAATGTTGCCATGTCACAGCGGAGAACTCTTCCAGTGTGCGCACAATTGCTTTAATAGAACCCTGTCTGGACTGAGCTGCCTGAAATCTGCTAATGGGAGCAGTAGTAATTGTTTAAGAATGGCTTTATGGAGTGAATTCGCCTCCTCCTAATCAGAAGCATATTTATGCATTAATGTAGGAGCCTCTGCGGATTCCTCAGAAATTTGCTGTAGGAACAGCAGGCCTGCCCCCTCCCCACATGCTGTCTCATTCCACTTCACATGTCATTGCATAGCTCAGAATGACACAATTAGATTTGATTAAAACCAAAGAGCAAAGTTTAACATGGCAGCCACACAGGATTCCCCTGTAACTCGTATGCACTGTGCGTCAGTTATGTCTTGACACCTCTATGTGAGAAATGCAAGTGCGTCGCTTTTACGGCGCCTGCCCTTGTGCATGTTATAAATCTGGCAGCTCATTTTCATTTGTCGAGAAACATGGCAGTGCCACGGCATAAATCAGCATTTTGTGTCTCTCCACGCAGTACCAGGCACTTGGCAGAGAATCAGTTCTAGCCGCATATTCTCTAAGAGTGCCATTTAATCGGAAGCGGGCCATAGGGTGGCAATTGCAGGCAAGGGGCTAGCATTCGTGAGCCACTTACCTCATGCAAAACTTGCTAGAAATCACTCCCTGCTGCAATCACTCATGCTGTTATTAAACAGCTCAGGTCTGGTTTTCTTAAAGGGGATTTTATTGGCCTTCGAGATGCAGATCAAACACAGGGTGACTCAGGCTGCCTGCTACGGATCGGCCACTCTGAAGTATGCCAGGAGCTATTCGCAGTTTATTTATATGCTACTAGCGCCATCAATCAGCAAAGATATTCTTGGTCTAAATGAAACCACATCTTATTTGTTATGCTGACAGAAGTGGTGTAGGCACACAGAAGATTTTTAGTCTTCACATGTATGTAGATGGTAAGAAGCGTGTCAACTGCTAGGCAGAATTCATGGTTATGCAGGAACCAACACAACAGAGGGGGAAATAGTGGACTCTGGGTTTAGCCTGGGCTTGGTGCAGTAAGCAGAGAGTTTTTACTAATAATAATGAAAGTTGCAGCCATTTCCTGATTAACAGCTGAAGTACAATGTGTATGCACTTGGGCAGGCATAAGGACTGAATTACAGTGCTCATGCATGTGGGCACGAGAGGGCAATATGACCCAGTCAAGCAGGATGCATGTATGGGTGCATTCACATGTGTGAGGAGGGTGGTGATGTCGCGCAAGCTAGCTAGCCTCATTAAAGTCTGATTTAATTAATCCAGCAGTTCCATGGAGAACAATGGATTCTTGTTACAAGCAGCCTAGGAGACATTATTGTGTTTGTGTGTGTGTGTGTGTGTGTGTATGTGAGAGAGAGAGAGAGAGAGAGAGAGAGAGAGAGAGAGAGAGAGAGAGAGAGAGAGAAATAAAAAGTGAGAGAAAGGAAGTTAGTACCACGCCACTCAAGTCTATGACAGACGTGTAAGACCACCTTGGGTAATAATAGCCGTCCATTAGTTCAGGTTCCACTTAATGACCAATAATAGCATCCCAGCCGCCCAGACCTGCCTGACATGCAATAGTCAGTCAGTCAAGCTCTCTGTCAACACAGGCACACACTACACTTTGAATGGGTGATTGTGCATGTGTTTATGCGTGTGTGGCACAGGTGTATAATTGGAAGAAGGATGGCTGTCCTGATGGGGGGGAACGGCAAGCAGGGGAAAGCTGTGTGGGTTTGGATATGCTCCCCCTGCCATTGGATCTTCTATGCTAATCTCAGTTCCAGTTTAGCCATTAAGCATAATAAGTGACACACACACCCAATTTCATGCTTGTCCAGGAACTAGTTTTTCCACTAAATTAAGTATTATATAATAATGATAGCTCTGTTTGAGATTATTACAAAGTAATCTGCCCAGATTTATTTAATATCAGTGTAAAAATAAAAAGAATCCGTCACAGCATCAGTGTGTTAAATATGCAGTGAGCTAGACATACATATGGGTTATAACAGATTACTTTAAGTATTCTTAGCAACTTTGGGTGAAAAAATTCTCTTTACAGTTCATCTGCCTTTTGTGCAGGAAGGGGCTAAAGAAAGGGTTCAGAAGATGATGAAATTCTTGCTTTATCATAGGTGCTAAATATCAGTTACATTATTATATTAAACTGCCATGGTGATTTTAATGTAATTATCAAAACCAGGTACTGTTAAGTCCTGACAGCAGTGTGTGCGTCATATAAACCTGTAGCTCCAGATTTGAAGTAGCAGGCTATATAGACTCTTAGCAGGAGGGCTGAGTTTGGGGAGGGAGTGTTTGGGAAGTACAGCATGAGTGGCACATGGAAACACTGGCCAACCACCTCGCTAATAATAACAGGCATCATAAATATGATCGCAAGAGCAGGGCTATGCTAGCGTAACGGGAGGAGCACAGTGAGGGAGAGGCACGGGAAAGGGTTCTCCGCTAACAGAGGAATGCATGGTCTGAAGGCCATACAGCACAGCAAGTATCCTCTGCAACCCCCCCGCCCACACACACAAACACACACAAACACACACACACACACACACACACACACATTTACTTCATGCAGAGGCTTTGTTAGCATTCCTGATTTCCTGAGTCTACCTACACTGTATACATTCCTTGGAGACATGATTAATGTAAGGCATGTAGTCGTGTTTGTTTTAGTCTAAAAAATATAAATCTGGAATTCCCATTTTCTACAACCATGCTTGTGCATGCTTGCCACAAGCGGAAGAAATTGTGATAGGAAGTGAGCCGGTAGCAGGACGGGGCTCTTAAACGCCTTTCTGGACACACTCCCTAGTGCTGTCATCAGTCTGACTGTTTTAAGTTGTTCTGGCTCATTGCTGTTTGAAGCTGGGAGTACTGATCCTGAGTGGTGCATCTCCCAAGTTTGAATGAAGGGAATTTACACTTTTCCTCCACTGTCTATCAGTAACGAAAGTTCTTCTCTCCTCTAACAACTCTTCACTCCTCTAACAACTCACAAAAGCTAGCCTGGTCTTATTACTGAACTGACACTACATCTCCCAAAAATACTAGCATATCTAGTGCATTAAATCTTAATTCTTTGTTAGAATCTTATTATTATCTAAAATATTATTCAGTATTGACAATCATCTGTTTACCTTTAAACAAAAAAATCAACTCAGTCACTGTGATCTGTGTGCATGCTTATTGAAGAATGCCGGTAGTTTCCCCTAAATAGTCCTAAAATGGTGTGGTCCAGGTTTCGACCTCCCTTCATGATCAAAACCCATGTCATCGGGCCTGAGGCAAAATCTCCACTTGCCTGTCTCTCCTGAGTAATGTGTTCCCCGTGTCACTTCTAAGAGATCTGCTATCACGTAATACCCTTGAAAACCTCTCATATGCTTCGGCAAAGAAGCACATTCCATTGTCTGATTTACAAAGTACTGTTCTGTTAAATAGATAAACCCTCTATGATTAATATCCATGCTTGGGTAAAATGTCACTCAGTAACCAGGTAGTAATGGCATTAATTCTCTTCAGGGAGCAAATGTTTTCTCACAGCTTGGGGTTTTGTGAGGCATAAACTTGATAAGATAGGAGTGTGTGCACGAGAACCAGCTCTGAGCACATGTTCCACACATATGCTGTGGATGTATGCCGGCAAAGCAAAGTGGTATACACACTCCACGCTCTTGCCTTGCATGTTTCTGTGTACAACGGAACAAGCATAGCCCCTGCTCTGATCCTGAGCAGAACCTTAAATCACTCCACTGGTCTTTCTCTGCTTGGTTATTGCTGTTTGGAGGCCGTTGTGCATGGTGTGGCTAAGGATGCCTGTCAGCGGTATTCGACAGGCACATTTTACGAGACACACCAGGAACTTCTCAGGTTTACGCCGAACGCAGTTTTATGTACCATTAAATGTTCCAGCGGGGCATTTCATATACGGCGTGTGCTGTGCGACTGTGCACTGGCACAAGGTAATTATGAGTGGGAAAGTGAGCAGTGAAAAGTGTCTGACTCCTGTATGCACCGAGGGACTGAGCGGATGTGCAGACTCAAAAATGCACATCACAAAGAGCATGGACTAAAGAACCTATGGGCTTCTAAGAGACTAATCAGTAATATCTATATTTGCATGACTATGGTTAACACCAAAAGTAATCATTTGTGGGATATTTTAATTGCTACAAGAGTGCATCAAGTAATGCCTGACATAACTAATTAGTCACTTTATACAGATGTCAGAAATACTAAAGTGACTAAGAAAGCACTGTGTAAGTACTGGGAGTTTCATATAAGGAGTACTGGTTTAATGACCTCTCACCTCATCACTAGTGTGGAGTAAAGCCATAAGGTAACTTGTGCCTGGCAGTTCAGGGTTGTTCACTCCCCTCAAGGCCATGCTGGATGACAGGTTGAATATTTGGACAAGTGTCTCTTTTTTCAGTTACATAATGGACAGAAGCTGCTGAAAGCTAAAACCCCTACATCTTGAATAAAAATGTCGAGAGGGGAAAAAAGGGCAGTTTTTTTCAGGATTTTTTCTCAGATCTCATATTTCTCTTCAAGTTGAGAGCATATTTCTTCTGGTAAAAGACTGAACGTTTTTTGCAAAGTTTGGGACACCTAAGACATGATGCTTGCTCCCTCTCTCTCTCTCTCTCTCTCTCTCTCTCTCTCTCTCTCTCTCTCTCTCTCTCTCTCTCTCTCTCTCTCTCTCTCTCTCTCTCTCTCTCTCTCTCTCTCTCTCTCTGTGTGTGTGTGCGTGCATTTGATTCAGACAGTGCCGTTGTTTGCCCCATGTGCTGCAGATAGAGCTCTCCCTCTCTCTTGCTCTTTGTGGTCAGTGTGTTAGAGGGTGAGAGCTCTATCTTTCTGCACAGCATGTTATAAACCCTCTTGGGGTTTTTTTCTGAACTTACGGGAAAGGGAGCTTTTTTCTTACCATATTTGGTCATGTGGAGCAATGCCAATAGGCAGCAGACGTTTGATGCTGGATTTGCATCATTCCCCACTTCCTCGCTCTTTTCCAGAGGATCTTGCATGCCGGCACTGCCCGATAGAGGTGTAATCTCTGGACATGCTTGAGGAGAGGACCATTTAGAACAATCCTTTTAAAAAAGCACAGTGTAAGCCTCATTGCATTCTCAACATTTATACCAGCAGTGGGTGTTCAGGCCGGTGCTCCACTCCTGCCTTATTTATCAGTTTTTGTCAAGGAGGAGAGCAATATCAGAAAAACAAAAGAGTAAATCCTTCACTGCTGGCATGCCGCTCCAGAAAATTATATGGATTTAAGAACATTTTTTGTGCTGTATGACAGATTCAGTAGCTCAGAGTTGTAGAGGTTGAGCTTGATGACTGAGCACAGCTGGTGGATGAGCTCTGCTCCTGTGTATGTTTCCTAATTCCTAGCAGCCATCTCATCTTAACTAATGAATAAAAGTCTGAATCGAACTTCCTCTCAATTAATTATCCTGGCACTGTATGATAATTATCCTATTAATTATCATCAGGCACTGTATGTGATCCCTCAGTTAGGTCGGAAAAGATGTGTTACGCTTATTGGATTGTTCCCTGAAAACCAGATTTTTGCTTACTGAACTATCTAACGCAAATGTGATCTTTATGCTGATAACTCAAGCCTGATAATCAGAAAGTGATTCACTGCCTACATGGAAAGAGATGAGCTCCATTGGCCGAGAATGTAGGAGTCTCAATTTCCATTCTCTATGGAAAGGCAGTGACTAAGAATTTACTTAAGTCATATGAAATCTTTTGATTACCTTAATCATCTTAAAGTGGGAGGTATTTTATTGACAGATATGCTCGGGGTAAAGACAGACTAATAGTAATCGAGTTATCATTTTATTGTCTTTATTTCAGGCAAGCCAGCATATCCTCAAGAGGTTGTGCAATTATTATATAATAAATGGCTGGTTAGGCAGCAAGACCGTAGAGGTGTAGTAAAGATTTGTTTCCATGTGACTATATACTAGGAAGAAAAGTTCGACAGCTGGACCAAATCATTTGCCTTGATCATACGCTGCTGTCTCTTCCGTATCCAAATTCGTTCTTTAAAGAATACACACAGTACGATTTTAATTTGAAAAGGGGTGGTTCGGTTTAGGTTCCAGTACTGGTGTAAACATTAACCTGGCATACTCCGATGTTTTTCCAGCCTGCTCCTTCAAAAGACTTGACTGATTAACAGACTGACGGTGTCTTATCAATTGAGTCATTTCCTTTAGCTGGAAGGAGCGAGGTAGATAGCTTCAGGCCTAGAGTGGAGATCTCTAAGCAACCGAACGAGTTAGCTTCTGAGTTATGTCTTGACTAAAAGAATATATATATATTTACCTGACAAATTGATTGACAAATATACATCTTATATTGTAGATTAAAATGACAACTCAGAACTATTTATTTGAATGGGACACAGGCAGGAAAATAAAATAAACCTCCGTGTAAATAAGGTCAACATAATATTTAGTTAGCTAGCTAGCGTTAGCTACTTAAGAATTAGCTAGTAACTAACGTTACTTAGCAATCGAGATACTTGCCTTCTGTCTTGACAACTCAACGTAAATAAACATTGTTAGCTAGTTCACTGTGAAACTTTCAATGTGGGACATAACCTAATATGGCTAGCTAGCTACTTGTAAGTTACGGTCGGGATGTGATGCCAGTAAAGGCGGAACTGCCACTCTTCAATGTCAAACACTGAAGTCTTCTAGCTATTATCTAAGGTTTGAGAAACCTTAGATAAAGATATGTGCAGATCAAGCTTAACTTATCCGGGATCCTGTTCAATATGAACCATGCGAACCGTGCCGTGGCGCCGTTGTCATAATTTTGTTCTTCTCAATATCTGTAGAATTGCAGAGAACCTGTAAAAGGTCTGGCTGTGCAAGTTCATGTTACTATTCCTGAGCTAGAACTTGTGCTGGTGTACGCAAACAGTTGGAGATAGGGTGTTTGGAATTCGTCCGTTTTACGACCCTGTTGTGCTTATGTGGAATTTACATTTAAAAGTGGTGACAAGAGTTTGAGGTTCATGGCTTGTCAGTTCCATGTACCGAACTTTCCTTATTCAACTATGCACAAGTAAATACAGTTTTCCATTCTGTTGCACCTTTAATTTGTAAAAATATTGCAAAATATGTTTGTAATATTTAAGTAGAATGCATTATATTTCAGAAATCATCAAATCATTTCTGAAATATATTTAAATGTATTTCCTTTGCATGTAGGTTTTCTATTTTTCTTCATTTTTTGTAATAAAAAGTTTTAAATTGTGAATCAGACTCTTGAAACAAAGTGGTGAAGTCGTGCTAGCTCTTCTCCTCTCCTCCCCTCTCATTTCTTCTCTTATGCTTTATGGATTCCTTTTATTCAGTGACAGAGGTGGAAAGCTCTCACTGCTCTGCCAAAAACTACTGAATTTATGGCTGTCCTCTCACTATCCTTCCCTCTCATTCTCTCTTTTCCTGTCTCTCCCTCCTGTCCTTATCTGTCCATCCATCCATCTATCTATCTATCTATCTATCTATCTATCTATCTATCTATCTATCTATCTATCTATCTATCTATCTATCTATCTATCTATCTATCTATCTATCTATCTATCTATCTATCTATCTACCTACCTACCTACCTGCCTGCCTGCCTGCCTGCCTGCCTGCCTGCCTGCCCGCCCTGATGCCTCAGGGCTATAAATTTTCTGAGGCATCTTGTGTAGGAAACCAGTCACAGGCCAACTGACCACTGCCAAGCAAATCGTAGCCCTGCATCAGGAGATGGGGGATGGGTGTGCTGTCTGACCAATCCAACCAGCTGTAACATGCGTTTGCACTGCTGGATGCACGGTGCTCTCCTCTAGTCTGTGTTGTCTCTGCTGCTCCAATAAGCCTCTGAGACTCAGCAGGTCCCATTATTTCCTGCATATAAACACAGCTGGGAGATAATGATGGCTTTAGGCCTCTCGCACACTGTGTAGTTTTTCTACACATGGTCCAGGCTTTTCTCTGAAGCTCAGTCCTTGCCAGTGCTGAGACAGCGCTGCTCTGAGATCTGTGAACTTGATTATCTTAATCTTGTGTCCATTCTGACACAAGGCCAGGTTATATGTTCTGTAAAGAGCACATGAAAGAAGCTTTTCCACTGTAGGGCCAAGCGGCTCTGGGCGCGACTGGCCTTTCAGCATGGTTCTCCACAGAACGCTTGCAAGCCACACCCAGTGCTGAGAACATCAGACTATGCAGCAGAGCCATTGAGATGGGATGGTTTAATGACACAGGTATTCACTAATTTATTATGCCCATATCATAGTGCACCTTGTCAGCTCAAGCAGCTCAAGCAGTAGCAAACATTTCAGCGCAAAGTTGGTGTCCTAGAAAAAAAAATTCTAAAATGGACAGTGGAGAATCACTTTCACTAATTGATAGTTGGTCCGTTGCTGTATTTTTCTTCCTAGTCCTGGTTTAGTAGCACAATAAATGGAAAATGAAAGTGTAATTGTTCACACAAGACCATAGAAACTGCTGTGGGAAAGAGACCATAGAGTGGGAAGGACGCCATAGCATCTCGCCCAGGTCTATAATTCTCTAGCAGGATTAGACTCAGTGCAATGACATTGCTCTGAACCAAGCCAAGCGCTAGGGTGTGATACCTTGGCCCAGCCTATGTGCTAGACTACAGTAGAGTGGATATGACTAAGCTCAGCTCAGGTTTAGCCCTGAGGGAGCCCCACACCCAGCTTTGGCTCTTTGATCGCTTTTCTTCCCTTTTGATTTTGCTGAGAGAAGACCCCTCAAAGGGGATCTCTCCTGCCCTGCTGCCCCCACAAGTGATTGACATATGGCTATGCTCTCTGATTTGCTCTCCAGGCGAGGCTGCACCTCTGCTTCAGCTCCCCCAGGGCTTGACTTCTCAGACCCATACGGCCCCATGTCACTGTTGGCTTGATTCATGGACACAGTTAGACTGCAATCACGATAACAGCTGCTGAACCAAATCACAGCTCTTGTGTTGTATGTTGTGAGAGTGGGAAGAGGGAAATCCCTTCGCTTTTTATGGATCAATGAAAGCTTTGAGTTTTGATAGGCATGGTCAGAAAGGTGTGTGTGTGTGTGTGTGTGTGTGTGTGTGTGTGTGTGTGTGTGTGTGTGTGTGTGTGTGTGTGTGTGTGTGTGGTGTGTGTGTGTGTGTGTGTGTGTGTGTGCACCTGCAGATGTGTGTTAAAAGAAGCATAAGATCACATAGAGGAATAGTGAGCTCATCAGCTTGTCCTTCTCCCATTTATTTCCACCTCTGCTCGCTCTCTCTTGCTCTCTCTCGCTCTCTCTCGCTCTCTCTCTCTCTGTCTCTCTCTCTGTTCTACTAATGTTGCAGATTGATGAATGGTTGTCTTAGAGGAAGGGGATGTCACAAAAAAGAGACACCCAATACCATCCAAGGTTTCTCTAAAGAAATATTATATTACATGCCCTATGTTTTTGCCCTATGGATATTGTATTGTGCTCAGTACTAGACAAAATGTTTCAGAAATGAAATGTTATATAAAATGTTCATAGTTTTTGCCCTATGGCTATGATATTTTTCTCAATACCAGACACAGTGTTACTAATTAAATGTAATTTTACATGTTTATAGTTTTTGCCCTTTGGTTACCACCTTGCTTTGTAACTATATTACCACAAACCTGTGCATAAGTGTCCACTGTCTGAAAAATTTAAGATGTGTTAAGTGCTTGTCTGCCTTTTAGGCCAATTCAATTAAACTGAATAACACTGAGTTATAAAACCGTCATTACATTATGGCAAAATGTGTTTTTATAGAACACCCCTGTGTTTCATAACCATTCATGAACTCTGTGGTGAGACATAAACCAGGCCAACAGTGCGCATGATGCTAGCCATCCTGCTGTGTCTATGGACAGTGCGTTGGCTATGTCTCTTATCGTAAAGCCAGTTCCTGCTAATGGACTCTTATTGACAGACATGCAAATAGGGCAGTGGTTTGTGTTGGCAAGTCCAGGCTTTTTTCTGGGGGTGTAAATTTAGTCTCTCAAGCAATCCAGGAAGACTGCACTCCAGAAAGCGGTGGGTGGTAGATCCAAACATTTAGTTATTTAATCCGTTTGACGGTAGGGGTCATGGATCACATCAGACTTGGCTCTGTCTGTGGAGGATGCTTCTTCCTGGCTGTCTGCAGATGAAGCTGTAATAGCCCACTGTGCATGCAGAGTCGCCATTAATATTTTTCATGATTGGGTCCTATGAAATGTTCCCTGGGCTGTGTTTGTTTTCCAGGGCGGAACTGACTGCGCCGCAATCATGGTTGAAACAAGGCAGCTTTCCCTTAATACTTGGGGACACGTGCTCTGAAGAGAGACACATTCATTCTGTTGCGTGAGACACACAGCTGCAGATAAGGAAGAGCATCAGCTCCACGTGAAGCACCAAAACAGCCATCAACTTAATCCTGTCTAGACGAATACTGCTGTGCTGTTTGCAGCCATGCTAAATTGTGTCTCACTCCCTTGGTGCACTGTCTATCATCCCGAATACTGTAGCGCAAGGGTCTAGTTACTATGTTCAGATTCGTTAGGTTAACATCACACCTCGCAGTGGAGATCTGCGATTTAGAATGGCACAGACAAACGCAAGCTTTTGTTATGCCACATTTGCCATATGTCTCACAGCAAAGGGTTTAAGGACAGGTGGTAATTTGCTATGTAAATGTGTCATTATGGCCATTTTAATTCTTTCTGCCTGGAAAAGAGGCAGATCCTGTTGAAAGGTTGCGTGGTGCAATGGAGTTAAAAGAAAGCAAAATCAGGACCCTTCTATTATCTGGCTGCACGTTTGCGAGCACTAGCTGCATACGGGTGGTCTTCTTGTCAGACAGCCACAATACTTCTGTTTCTCTTTTTTCTTTTCTTTTTTTTTTTTAGACTGAGGAAGGAATGTTTGGTCTCAGAGGAAGGGCCTCAGAGTCTTAGAGCCTCTGCTGCCCCATGCAGAGAACACTAAAACACTTAAACCAGGACCCTCAAATAGTCTGCTAAAATCGCTTGTAACACTAATGCTTAGATGCAGCGTAGCAAATTACTAAGCAAACATGTTAAACAGTGCATGGCAATATTCTGGTGTTGATGTAATGACTGTCTGCCTTGATTTAACGATGTCTGTATCATCAGAGGGATTTGATTAGGCTGTTTATGAAACGTGACAATTTTATAGGGCTGGGAAAGTGGTGAGCGCGCAGCCGTGACAGTGCAGGCCCAAGCAAGAGCAGCAGCCGAGCTACAAACAGCAGATCTGGCTACAGATAGGAAGGAATTCCTGTGGTGTGTGAATGTGGGTCCAGATGAGCCAGTGGCTCAGGGCAATATGGAGGAAAGGCTGGAAGTCTGTTTCCCTCCCCCTCTCCCTCCCCCCAAGCCGAAGCGGAGAGGGGTCGAGGCAGGCCTCCATTGCCGAGCAGGAAACCCTCAGCAAGCATTTGCGTTTTATAGAGCGCCACTTCCAGAGGCTGAGCCTGCCTAAGCAGGGACAGCTCTGTAAACACAGAATAGAGAGAGAGAAAGAGAGTGAGTGGAGGTGGAGGGGAGTGGAATGACGGGAAATAGCAGAGAGAGAGAGAGAGAGAGAGAGAGAGAGAGACATAGGGGAGAAAAGAGAAAGGGAGGAGTAGAAGGGAGATTAGAGAGTGAAAGCTAGAAGGGAGGGTCAGAGGGAGGCCCATACTGCCTGCGCTGGGGAGAGAGGGAGAGGAAGAGAGAGAGGAAGAGAGGGAGGGAGAACAAGAGAGAAACGGAAGAGGTTGGATTTTTCCTTTTCTGGTGCCTGCAGCTGGAGAGAAAGGCTGAAGGTGAGGAAGTCTTTGTGTCCGAGCGCTGCGGAGTCTGGAGCACACCGTGCAAGGGGCGAGGCTGGCATGCTGTGAGAGAAAGGTGAACTGGACTAGCCCCGGGGCTCATCGACACCGTGGCTTAGGTATGGCAGCTTCCACGGACAATGTCTGGGGCCCTGAAAGTGCAGAGAGAGCCATCCCAAGAGCTTCTGGGTGGTCCGATTCTCCGCTCACATATCCACAAGTATATTTAGTGAGAGTCTTTCTGCCTGGCTGAGTGAACATCCTGTGTTAACATCCTCTTTTTACTCGCTCGCTCTCTCTCTGTCTCTCTTTTCTCTCCTTATTTCTCCCCCGCCTCCCGGTTTTCCATTTTAAGTGGTAGTGTGAAAACAAACTTGCCCGTCTGTTTGATGTCATGCCAGAAACAGAGGCTGGAAATGTCTTGCATGTGGGAATGTGTGACTTTGTTAAAGGGGTTAAGCAAACACGTCAGCCAGGAGGGAGACGTGGAATGCAGAGAACCCCATTCGGCACCATATGCCATATCGAAGAATCTCGGCCGCATTTGAGTTATTGCTACCAGAACGGAGCAGATGCTGACAGTGGGTTGGGGCTTGCTGTTTTGCAGGGGCCACACCTCGGTGAGTGAACCATGGACGAGGACTTTGAGCGGCGCAGGGAGCTGAGGAGACAGAAGCGTGAGGAGATGCGGATGGAGGCGGAGAGGTAACGACACCGTTTCTCTCACACGTGCGCACACACACACACACACACACACACACACACACACACACACACACACACACACACCATCCCACACGAACACAGCCAACCCGCACTCAAGATACACATGCTTCAAGCACTCAAAATGGCCTTTTTTCACGTTCTAGATGAAACCTACCTGTTTGTTGTAAACAGTAGTATTTGTAGGCATGGTGTTAACAGCTGTGTTAAACATAGACTGCATGTGTCTGCATGTCCATTTTCACATTTTGGTGTGGTAGCATTAAAACCCTACATGGTTCTAGGCAATCTCTGCTGTACCAGGTGGCTCATGGCTACATGTTAGCTCCTCTGTCCCTGTCCACTCTAACAGCATTTCTGCACATCTACTGGTCTTTCCATCAAGGCCAATTCATAAAACACTAGAAAGTGCTGTCATGAACGCTGATATTTGATTGGACAGGGTTTGTCTTATAGGCTTTGCATGAATTCATTTGAATGACACTTGCTTGTATCACTTGTTTGTGTGTTGGGTGGAATGGTAATGTCATTTTTCACTCCCTCTCTCTGCTCAGTTCTCTGTGCTATCTACCTGATATTGAATGTTAAATTGTGTTTTGTTATATTATCTAAGACATGTAAGAAACCATAACAAAAGGAAACTTCTACCACAACAGAGACCATCAATATTAATGGTCTATTTTGCTGATTGCTGAAGAATAGAAAATCAGTTTGTCATTTCCTGCAGTGTCATTAGTTGACATATTTGCTTCTAACCACATTAGTGGTGGTTGACTATGTACACTAACTGACAGATATTCATGAACTGGACAAAAGTACAAATGTGAAATTGGCTAGAACCCATACTGCACTACCACTCATAGACTTGCACTACTGTTATTTTTTTATATTTGTTTTTTTATATTTGATCGGTAAGAGATGGTTTACATAGTGTTTCTTGGCTTCGCTCAGCTGGTGGGTAAATAGTAGAGGGCCTGGCTGAACTCACGCATTTCTGCCAGTGACAGCTGCATTCGCTCCTGCTCCCATCCCTTTCCTGACAGGCATTAGATCCCATGGAGTTCGTCGGGGTGATGGCTTCCTCCACTTGGAGGATGCTTTGTGTGGGAAGTGCACTGAAAGCCAGGTCTTTCTCAAGCAGCATGCCCATTTAAGGCAAAGAGACACTCCCCATAAACGCAGACAGCAAGAACTCACAGAGCGACTTTGCATCAGCGTTCTTCCTCAAACACCACATTTTTTTTAAGCGATTTACAGACGTGTATAGCAGCTGCCGAGGAGTGATTTATGTTGCTGTCACAAAGCATCATGGGTAATGAACAAACGCAGCCCCGACTGGCTGCTATTCCAAGCGTATTCAGTGCTATAAGTGCAGCATGTTGTTTTCAATAGCTCATGCCCGTGTTTTCATTGGCCAGAATACTGGACCCTGGTTAATTGTGTGCATTGTTAGACTTGCGTGTCAGGTTCCTGTCCTGTATGTATTTTCTTTTTTTGCCTGCAAGAGTTGTGCTATGAAATACTGTTCCATTTCAGTGTTTGTTTTATCATTCAGTGTATGATACACTTTCCCATAATCCTGGACCAGTGTCTGATGAGGACAGATTAGGTGCCATTTTATTTTGCTAATGTAGTTTAAAAATAATATTTTTTTGCTTGTGTTGTCAAGAGAAGGAACTGCATTTCCCTTGCCAAGTGTTACAATCACTTCAAGCTTACTGAAGAATAAATAATTGTTCTTCTCTCTGAAAAATACCAGTTTTCTTCTTTGAAGCAGTTTTGGCTTGGACCTGCTTATTAGCTTCAAGGCCTCTCAGGTTCTTGGCAAAACACATAATCTAATCATATTAAATTGCTTTAGCAATGCAAATATAATTTAATGCCCATTTCTTCTTTGGACTCAAACTAGTGTGAACCGAGTGTCACATCATTAGGCTCACCAGTTCATCCATCAATAGAGCGTACAGTAAATGGAGGAAAGATGTACCCGTGTGTGAGTCTTTGGGCTGTGTGGTGTTGTCTTTGGGCCTACAACCCTGTAGCACCCTGGCTGATGGCTGGAATGGCCGTCTGAATCGGCACAGAGGCAGGTGGACGCGATAAGACTCCCCCACCATCGCCACCTACACCAAGCTAAAGATGATGAAGGCTTTGACAAGTGCCATTTCACTCCTTCCCCTGAGCTAGCCAAGATCCCTTTCAAGGGAGGGAGGGAAAGAGGAAGGGAGCAAGGGAGCGATGCTGTGCTGTCTTATGTCAGTCTGGATTAGAGCACTAGTAGACCGCAGTGCTCAGAGCGAGTGTACGGCTATCTGATCGGATGTTTGATGGCACTTACACGCGGCTATATTTATCGAAGTCCTGATGTGCTCCAAGTGGATTGAATGTGATTATATCAATCACTTATATCTGTACTTCTATTGCAACTGCAGCCTGCTGTATACATGTGTTTACAGTGTATATAGAAGCACTCATCGAATTGGCCAGTTTGAGAATCAAACTCAGAGCTTGTGCTGAATCCATAGCCACAGGGCTGTATTTTGCTCTTTCTGTCTGCTTTACACACATACATACACACATATATTTGCACACACGCACGCGCACACACACACACACACACACACACACACACACACACACACACACACATATATATATATATATATATATATGCTCTTTCTGTCTGCTTTACACACATACATACACACATATATTTGCACACACGCACGCGCACACGCACACACACACACACACACACACACACACACTATATATATATATATATATATATATATATATATATATATATATATATATATATATATATATATATATATATATATATATATATATATATATATATATGCACGCATGCGCATACGCACTCACACACACACACATACACACACACACACCTCCCCCTGTGACCACTGTGGCCTTTCCCGGACTGGAGCAGTGTGTCCCAGCATGAAACCAGGTCAGCCACACTCCACACATACACACACTGGAATGTTTTGACTGCTGTTTTTGCGTCTCCACTGACTGTCCTACTGGAATGTTCTGAAGAGTTATGACTAAAAGTGAACATGTTCCAGTTCCACACATATGACTGGTTCAAGTCTTCACTACTAAGAACTGCTCCATGAGCATGGTTGGGCTCTTGTGAAGAAGCTGTGCTAACTCATAATCTCTCTCACGCCATGGCCATTTTGGTACCACATATCTGTACTGTGTTCCCATGAGAGGCCAGGAAGAGCTCAGGAAATAATACCCATCCTCAGCGAATGGGCCATTCCAAACCTACTTTCCCTGCACTGTTTCAGCTCAGCTGGTGTATACGTGAGAGAGAAAGAGCCACTCGGGAAAAGGACTAGAGTTTAAGAGCAGAGACAGCACTCCAGTTTCCTGGTTATAAAGCATCTGAAAATAAGAGTGCTGATTCATCCTCAGCTTCTGTCAGCCTGTAGGACCTTTTTTAGTAGGACTTAAATAGCAAAGGACTGATCCTAGATCAACCCAGATCATCACCTTAACTCTTGAGGGGTTTTATACAAGATATTGTAGGGGAATGGAAACTTTAAAGGAACATAATACATAAGGATGGTTTCAGTGGGTTTATTTGGGAAAAGGGGAATGGAGTGGGCGGAGTGTGGGAATAGGGCAGCCTTTTGGTAGTGTTTGTCTCTCTCATTTTGCTCTCTCCCTCTCTCTTCACTCCCTCCCTCATTCTTTGCTTTGCTTTGCTGCAGTGTCAGACCCCAATCCCAGGGACCTTTCCCAAACTGTTTTCACTGACATTTCTGAAATGTTTGGACAAAAGGAAAATATTTGCGAACGCTATCATGTTGGCTGTTGGGATGTGTCCGTGCGGCCTCCTCCACAGGCCATCCGTGCATTTCTCCTAATTTATTAATTAATGTTACACTCACCCACAAGATATGTTCCATATGGGATGCATGCCTGGGTAACCTAAATCACGGTGTATGCTGAATAACGAGGACGTATGGAACATGTAAAGCTCCGAATGGGCGTCAGCTTCACCGGTTCAGGGAAACTACCAAATGTGTCTGAGAAATGCTGAGGCCCGTCTGAGAGTTACTGGCGTGTCTGGGTGGTGCTGTTTCTCTCTGGCAGAGAGTTATAGACGTTAGTGAGGAGCATCCCACTCCCCCCAATCCCAGACATGGTGCAATGGGCAGAGGTGTCTGGGGAGAGAAGGGTGGGCCGAGGTGGGGGGGTCTGTGGAGAGAAGAGTGGGCCGAGGTGGGGGGGGTCTGGAGAGAGGGCGTTGGTCTGGGTGTGGTGACTCCAGCAGAAGGAATAGTGCTCCCACTTTCAGTTAACACTAGGGCTGGATAGTTCAGGTTCAGAAAATAAAAGTCCCAGCCATCTGGGTCTGCTGCTTAGCTGAATTCATTAGTGAAATCGATTAAGAAGTACATATTCATGGCAGGACTGTCACTTTTTGAGCCTGGGCTTAAGGAACTCAGGATGGAGATCTCACGTCTGCATTTCATATTCTGATACTGTGCCAAAAATACCGTACATGTAGGCACATGTGGTACAATGCACAACAGTGCACAACAGTAGACGAGAGAAAACAAGAGAGAGAAACAGGGCGGTGCACAGAGGGAGAGGCAGACAAGCCCTTGTCTGATGTCACTCTCCCTCTGGTCTTCCTTGGGCGTTAGTAGAATTCTCAATTGCAGCAGAATTCCTGGCCCATAGCAGTGTCCAGCAGCAGGATGATAGTTCAGCAGTTCTCAGAGACACAAAGACACACACAGCCCAGGTAGAATATTTGCCAAACGCCTACTCTTTACTAAAGAAAAGATGTGTACAGAGAGGATACGATGGTATGTGAGTAGAGAGAGAGAGAGATTAAGGGATAAACAGAGGGAGATCATAAATAGAGAGAGAGAGAGAGAGAGAGAGAGAGAGAGAGAGAGAGAGAGAGAGATGAAAGGCTTGTTTAGGTTATTTACAAGCACTGCTTTCTTCCCTGTATGCTGAAGCTGCTCTGTTTGCATGTCTTCTAAGTCACAATGAGTCTAGCTTCTCTCATAAACTGCCAAACTGTCTCCAAACACACACACACACACACACACACACACACACACACAGCAGATATCATTCAGTAGCCACTTGCCCCTAGCAGCAGTGACTGCAGCAATAACACTGATGGCTGTGATAGATACACTCACTGCCAGCAAGACTTTAGGCCTGCCTTCTACCATCTCTCACTAAGGTAATAACACTGTCATCGTGTGTGTGTGTGTGTGTGTGTGTGTGTATATACACACAGGATGGTCTATCGCCGAAATGACGAGGATGAGGAAGAGGCGGCTCGTGAGCGCAGACGAAGAGCACGTCAAGAGCGCTTGCGCAACAAGGAGAGTGAGGAGGTACCCAACCCTCCTGAGAGTGTGGAGCTTAACAACAGCCACAGGTGTGTGTGTGTGTCTCTCTCTCTCTCTCTCTCTCACTCACACACACACACACACACACGTTCTTATACCCTGTTAGGATGTGAAATCATATATGTCCCATATGTATTATGTTCTCATTACTTTTATTAGGACACAAGTTTTGATCTGATTTTTCTACATATTCAGGGCATTTTTTTCTAAAAATGTGTAAAGATGTATGAAAGAGAACTCTCATACATCTGCCACACTCAGCAACTTATTGACTATGGTTTGGCACTAGAGGTCACTAGGGGTCACTCACTCCCCTTCATTCACTGCCATTCTTACCCCCAGTACTGCAGAGATATGGAGACACTAGAGATTTGAAGCTGTGTGGGCATGTTGTGTGTGTGTTTGTGTGTGCGTGCGTGTGTGTGTGTCTGGCCTGCATGCGGAACAAACAACTTCCCCTTCGCGGGCGAGCGTCGCTGCCCGGCGGGTCACGCTGACGTCACTTGACACTGCGCCTTTGTAGCTCTGCATGCTTTCGCACACAACGGGCCCTGTCAGAGCGGCCCTTGCCCACCCCCATCCGGAATCGCACTGAGGTGGAGGGGGTCCTCTGCCAAGTGGTGTGCTCAGATTTCGTTAGCCTCCAGTGGCATGTGTGCACCAGCGGGGAACGGCCCCGCGCGGCACGGTGTACGCCAGTTAGGCAGAAGCATTACAGTACGGGGTGGAGGGGGGCAAAGGGCAGGATCATCCAAGCGACTGTCTTCAGCAGTCGCTTGACTGAGAAGGAGGACTCAGTGGGCCATTGTGTTTGAGTGAACTCCGGAAGAGCAGATTACCCGATGCCCAACTATCAGTGTGCTGGCCTACATGCATGGAGAGTTGAAAAGGCGTAATATTTTATGCTGTCTCTCTTGCAGTTCATCAGTATATCCTCCTTGGTGCCTGTCTGTCTCTCCTTAGCTCTGTTTCTGTTCTCTCTCACACTCCTGTCCCTATGCCTCCTTATGTCCCTATCCCTGTCTCCCGTCCCGATACCTCCCTATGTTTCTTTCTCCCAGTGTGATGGTTACAGAGGCAGTTTCCAGCTCGGTGGTCAGCTCGGGCTGGTGTGGCGAAGGAGATGATGAAGAGCAGGCCCTCTTGGAGCGCTTGGCCAAACGGGAGGAGCGTAGGCAGAGGAGGATGAAGGAGGCACTGGACAGACAGAAGGAGCAAGAGCCCTTCTCCTACGGTGTGGAGGAGCACCCCACCACTCAGCGCTCTCTTGAGGAGTATCCACACAGCAGCAAGGAACAGGAGAAAGAAGAGGCCAAGGAAGAGTATGA
Source organism: Electrophorus electricus (assembly GCF_041902795.1). Lineage (NCBI taxonomy): Eukaryota > Metazoa > Chordata > Actinopteri > Gymnotiformes > Gymnotidae > Electrophorus > Electrophorus electricus. The sequence goes on from NC_137507.1 coordinate 14,318,318, forward strand.
GGAGACTGTCCCAGATGAAGAGGAGGAGCAGAAAGAGGAAGTGATGGAAGAGAAGCCACAGACGTCTTACCTGAGGGAGCAGGTGTGTGTGTTTTTTGTTTTTTTTTTTATTCTTCCCTCATGTGGTTCTCCTGCGGTTTGTCATTGTGGCTGTAAGTTTTGTTTTTGGTTTTGATGAACGTTGTTCACTCTTAGGACTCCACTGAGGAAAAACCTCAAATTGACGATGAGGTACGGTTACTGTGACTTCTTCTAGCCTTCACTCCTTTAGCGCAATGCGACATAAAGCATGTTGATGCCAGTTCCTTTTGTAGGGCAGCACCGAGCAGGATGCTTGGCATTCCTGTGGGAAAAGTGAGACTTTAGATGAAGATATAGCCCATTCCATAGTAGCTTTGAAGCAGGAAGTGGAAGAGGATGCAAGCGGAGTGAATGAGGATGTGGAGGAAGTAGAGGCAAATGAGATAAAGGAAATGGAGATAGAGGCACTCTCACAGAATGAGGAAAAGCAGGAAGCAGCTGACTCTGAGAGAAAGTTTGCCGAGAATTATTTGAGTGTGGTAAGAGGTTGGATGCTCACAGAACTTTGATATTATGAGCTTTGGGGCTTAGTCACAGAGAATAACTAATTGTACTTGAATCATCAGAGAGGAAATTATCTGAATTTAAAGTTAATTGAAATGTATTGTAAAACCTTTTGAATTGTTTTCTTATACAAAACTATTTGTAAACATCAGACCTTTCCAAAGGAAGATATTTTGTCTGTGCTATTGACTTTGCCCCAAAGCCTATCTACACCAATCTGAGTGCAGTGAACCCACTATGGTGTCCACGAGAACCTGCTGTCTCTAGGGACTGGCCCATAGGGTGTGGTCTCTTCCATACGGTCACCTCACTGCTGCAATGTGGTTGTTAGTTGCTTGCTGCATGACAGGTGTATGTGTTTTCTTCACCTCTCTCCATGAGTGCTGTTCTGCCCACTGTTTTTCTTTCTCTCTCACACACACACACACACACAACCAGCGACCTGTGGCTGCTACCAGAGCAACTGAGAGTGCAGCCGGCACAACATCTTGACTTCTCCTTGTCTGTCGGCAGATGGAGGATGGGGATGGGAGTAAGAGGAGCAAACAGCACAACGGAGGAGTGTATGAGGAGGGCAAGCCCAGGAAGGTGGAGAGAACGCCGAGGTGTGTGAGAAACAGAGATGAGACTGACCGCTCATCACACGGCATGCATAGCCAGAGTTGCACGGCTGTGTTAGGCACATTAAAAAAATTTACTGCCACACAGCTAATTGCCAAAAACACATAAAGGATTTAAGTATCATAATTAGGTAATAGAGAAGAGCAGGCATGAGTTCTCACTGTTCATGCTTTTGTGTTACTTCTTTTCATACTTCCGTGTTATCTTGTAATTGTACATGTAATTCATAACTTTTCTCCAGTGCATTTTTCAAGCATGTCTCATAAAAGTGTTTCCATTTTTGAAGACATTTTACTTTCACTCCACTCCTTTCTGTAGTCTGTCAGTTCTCACTACTTTGAGAAAACAGAATCATCTAAAACATGGAGAATATGTTGCAATTTCACATTGAAAAAACAAAACAACCCTAGCACAGTGCACCTTTTAAAAAGATGGTAGAAAGCTAGCTATAATCAGAAACATGTCCGACAAGTTTAACATCGTGTCTCCTGAGGAGGTTAGGCCACTGCACTACCTCTGTCTTAGCTCAAAGATATGTTTGAGATGTTGGGACAGAAGAATAGTTTATTTATTTTTATTTTTTTATAGTTTATTTCTTACTAGAAATTGCTCCCCCAAATAACATAATTATAAATATAAAATAAAAATTATAACTTTTACTTTTACTTTTACTTTTGTTGTTTAAGTAGATTTTAAAGCAATTTTAAAGCAGTAGATTAATTTTTTTTTTTTTTTTAAGCAGAAAATAAATATAATTTTTTTTTTTTATTCCACTTTTTCTATATATGTGCAGTTCTGGCATCAAAAAAGCATTTTTCACATTCCAGGTCAAAGTGTATCTGTACTTTCACTCAAATAGAGGATTTGTGTACTGTGTCCACCCCTGCCTAGGACATCGGGTCAAGTGTGTCAAAACGAAGTTAATATTTTTTGATCATTTAGGAAACTTGTTGAAGATATTTTGTGCAGTTTCTCTGTTCTAATCTTAGTCGCACACCAGTGGTCTTTATGCAGCTGAACTGGTGCACTTGACTGTCATATAATCCCAGCTACCCTGACTGTCACAGGATACTGTCACCTTAGACAGAAGTAGGCCGGTGTGTGTGTGTGTGTGAATGCACACACGCATCATATGACCATGCTCTCTTAAACCATTGCTCAGACACATCGCAAGTTTTTTTTATCTTTTTTATCTGTCTGTCTGTCTGTGTGTGTGTGTGTGTGTGTGTGTGTGTGGACCAGCCACAGCAGCCTACGCTCACCCGAGGCTCCTCCCGCAGTGGAGGAAGTGGAGGGGGAGGGAGCACGCCTGGAGGCCGAGCGCAAGCTAGAGGAGCTGAAGAGGAGGAGAGACGAAACAGAGAGTGAGGAGTTCGAGAGAATGAGGCAGAAGCAGCAGGAGGCCGAGGCCGAGCTGGAGGAGCTCCGGAGGAAGAGGGACGAGCGGAGGAAAGTGTTGGAGGAAGAGGAGCGGCAGAAGAAGCAAGAGGAGGCCGAGAGGAGGGCCAAAGAGGAGGTGCGTTAGCCTAGCATGGCTCGCTCCTGCCCTGGGTCCTTTCTGTGCCGTTTGATTAGATGTTTCTGCTCAAGACAGATGGGCACTCATGTTTAATCATCTTCAAGGAATCCTGAGCCTTCTCTAGAGCACTTCCGTATTTGTATAGCCAGTTTTCTTGGCCCTCAATCAACAATAATGTTCTATTTTGGCTTGAGAATGTAACCTCCTAGAAGAGGAGGGCATTCTCTGCATATTTGTTGGCTCCATGCCTCAGTGTCATTAGACTCTCTAGCTTCTTATCTCTGGGTGGATAAAATTCTCCTGGAAGTGCTGTATTGCTGAGAATATCTCTATATTATTAGTGTATTTGTGCCCACTATAGTAGGTCTTAGGTAACTGCAGTGACTTAGTTTCAAAAAGGTTACAGCAACTTCCTATTTCTTTCTGTTGCCGTCTACCAACTGCCACTTGGATGGACCCATGGACCAAACTTCGAACAAGCATCTCTGCTGACACCTTCTCTGTTCCTAGATAAACAAAGAAGGCAGAATAAATAACCAACACAACTAAGCAAGCCTAGCTTACTGCTGCACCATTTATTGTACAGCATTTTTTACGCAAGGGTCAACAGCACATCTGGAAATCTCTGAAGGACACAGAATCTGGTCTTCTGGGTCTTAAAGAAAAAATGCCTTGTTTCCCAGTGCCTTGCTATTTTGCCAGTTCATTTGCTGTGTAGTGTGTGTCAAAATATTAGTCCACTTTGTACTTTGCCATTGTTAATTTTAGCCACAGGTTACAAACGCTGAACTTGACATAAGCTTATGTCAAAGTTACCTAGTTACAAAGTTGCCTAGTTCGCTATCTTAGCTGAAATACGTTCGTGTAAGACAACGGTCAGCACAAGTATTTAACCCTAGATGGTTTTAAGTTGGCTACAAAGGTATCCTCACACCCCTTCATTTAACTTGATTAACAATTGTATCTTAAGCAATGACACACACTCGCATGGAACAACACAGCGTTAGCTAACCCATCTCTTGTCTCTGTAGGGTGGGCTCAGCAAACATCCCTGGTATCGCTCAGTTTTATAGCTAATGTTACCCAAGTTGAAATGTTGCTGGTAGATTACTCAAGCATGCGTGTTTCGACAACTGGACACGGTGTACGAAAATGCCTCCTCTGGGCAAAAAAACGATAACGAAGTTTGACAAGAATATTCATGTCAAGCTATGCGATCCTTTTACAATAATATTTCACGGCAGTACACACACCCACACGAAACGCACAACTTTAGCAAACAGAATGTTGCCTCTCGGGCGAGCAGGTTTGCGGCGAGATGCACTCCTTGCGCATGCGCGTTTCAACAACGTGCGCCAGTCAGTGAGTGAAAATTCCTCTTCTAGGCCAGCCCGTTAGGCGGTCCGGCAAAACGGGACTAATTAGAACAGAGGAGAGTGGAGAGCTGTGCCAAGAGCTATTGTGGCCTGTAAAAAGGCATATATATAATTCCACAGTTAAAATGGAATTCACTGCCAGATTAGCAGAGTGGGGTTGAGGGAAGTGTGTGTGTGTGTGTGTGTAATGGAGTTGTACTTGTTTGCGTTTTGCACAGGAGGAGAAGAGGAGGATGAAGGAGGAGATAGAGAGGAGGAGAGCACAAGCGGCAGAGCGGAGGCAGAAGGTTGGGGACGAGGTGGATGGGGAAGCCAGTAAGCCCTTTAAATGCGTGAGCCCAAGAGGGTCATCCCTGAAGGTGAGCTCACCCAACTCCTGGGTCACCAGCTGGCCACCTAGCTCATAGGCACAGGACAGCACCGCTGCATGAGCCAGCCTAAGACATCACAGGAACAACCATAGGAACTGAAGGATAGGATAGGAACACACTGACCCACAATTGGACACACTGATGCTATAGAACACACTGATGCCATAAAAACCCAGGAAATTAATGTGCTGTCTCTCTAAACTCTTTAATGTAACAGGATAAAGGACAGCTTAACAGCATTAGGAAAATTGTTTCCAAGGAAAACCTGTGTGTGTATGTGTGTGTGTGTGTGTGTGTGTGTGTGTGTGGTGCTTATTTTGCACCATTTATGCTTGATTTGTTTGCTTGTGGTACTCTGGATGTGGAAGTCTCAATGTGGTAATCTGGTTACTTGCTCTGTTGTGGTTCTGTGCTGCTTTCCCACAAACTGAAAGCAACTGAGTTATATCCAGTGTGTTTTGGGAAGCAAATCTCCTCTCCAGTCTTCCCTTCACCAATGACACTTTCATGTGATGACTGGCCTGGGAGGGTTTATATTTCCGGGAAACACTAACTAGACACTAACACTAACTGCATCTCTGCTCTCTTTCCACAGATTTACTTTGTCATCATGTTCACTGTATGTAATGCATGCTATGTGATCTTTTTAGGTGTGACATTTGAGTTCTTGCCATTATTCAAATTTAATTTCTAACACTTTTAGATATCATATCTTTCTTTGGTCAGAATGAGCTCATTTGAAGTGAGGCATGCCTTGAGTGCAGTTCATTCAAGTCTTCAACTTCAGACAACTATTGTTTGCTTGTGGATCCCACTGTTACAAAACAACAGAAAGATAAAAGTGGAGTGGTTTTGGAGTGGCTGCCTGGAGGGAGTATGCGCTCAGAGGGGCTGCAGGAAGGCTATTAGCCTAATAGGATTACTGGAACCACGTTCGCACAGAGCCGCACCGAACATGCCACAAAATGGGGAATTTCCTGAAGGGAGTATTTTAGGAGCTCCCACATTCTGCGCCATTGTAGAGTATGTCTGACGTAGGGCTGGGGACAGGGGGAATTTGAGTTGGGTTATGTGTGAGGTTTTTTTTAAATCAATCTTTTTTTTTTAGTGGGGGGGGGGGGGTGTGTCTGTGGGCCCTTCCACTTACACACACCTTAGCCATGTTGTCGTATGCCATAAACACAGACTGAAGTTCCCACAGACAGGGCAGCCTGAAAAAGGCCGAAAAATAACAAACTTGCCTGCGGTCTCCTCCGAATAGTCAACTCCAAAAGGGAAGTTGTGGGGTTTGTTTGTGTGCGTGTCTACATGTGTGCGTGTGTGCATTTGTGTGCGTGTGTGTGTTATTATATGTTTCCACATGACTAGTGCTTATATCTCCTAAGTCTTCCATTGTCTGATCTCTCTCTCTCTCTCTCTCTCTCTCTCTCTCTCTCTCTCTCTCTCTCTCTCTCTCTCTCTCTCTCTCTCTCTCTCCCAGATTGGTGAAAGGGCTGAATTTCTTAACAAGTCAGCACAGAAAAGGTATCTAGATCTTTTAACTAGAATTAATCTAAACATAGAATACAATTCATTTCACACTTTACACAATTTATTTCACATCTCCATTAAAATTATATTATTGTATTATGAAATAATGCCAACATATGGCAATTTTTCCTGTATACATCAATGATAATTCACAGTATGTTGTAACCTGTGAGTTTTTGTGCGTGTGTGTGTGTGTGTGTGTGTGTGTGTGTCCTGTGGTGTCAGCACTGTGAAGACATCTCACTCTCCTGTGGTGTCAAAGATTGATAACAGATTGGAACAGTACACCACTGCTGTGCAGGTGAGTACTAGCCACTGTCCTGTTCCTAGTGTTTCATGCACTAGACACAGGAACTCTGCTATTATGTAAAAGAGCTTTTCAAAAGGTTGCATGTAAAAAAAAAAGATGATACATCAATGATATCAATTATAGAGGTGCTGCATTTTACGCTGTTGCTGTGCTGTACTGTCATGCTGTTTTTGCTGAGCTGTGCCATAAGCGCTGTCCTTGTTTAATATCATTCCGGCTCTTTCTCTCCTTGCCCTTTGGCAGAGTAATAAGGAGGTGCGATCGCCACGGACAGCGACCGTGGACCTGCCCGTGGCATCAGACGGCGTTCGCAACATTAAGACCATGTGGGAGAAGGGCAGTGTGTTCGGCTCCGGCACCAACACGCCATCCAGCAACAAGGTCCGCAGCGCTCATCAACGCCGGATGGCTAGGCACTTCCCCTCGCACTGTCTATCCTGTTCAGCCTTGACCTTTGACCGACAGGGAGCTTTCTTCTCTCCTCTGCACAGGATGCAGCTGGAATCAAGGTGGGTGTGGCTGGCCGCATCAATGATTGGCTGAATAAAACCCCGGAATCGAGCAAAACGCCAGGAGGAATACCAGCGGTAGGCTCCAAGCACTGTCCATCACGCCATCACACATCTTTTGACTAGCCCCCCCCCCTCCCAACCTCTGTGTTGACATTAGAAGACACCCATTTATGGCAAGTTATCTAGCTGGGGCCATCTAGTGGCACTGGATTGTCTATGTTAGTCTTTATAGCCAAGATGTCTGTTGTCTGCGTTCCTTGTATGCCTGTATCCATGCGTGTTTGTGTGCACATCTGATGGTGAGATTGTGTGTCTGTGAGAGGGAGAGGGAGAGAGATGTATCATCATGTGGATGTCACTCAAGCTAGTTTTCCTAGCTTTGCTTCCTTCCCTGCTATACTATCTCCACCCCTGTGGTTCACTCTACAGTGGCTGCTTAATTTAAACCTCTGGCCGCTGGGGCGGGGGGGGGGGGGTGTTCAGAAGGTGCACCACTACTGAAGGGCCACTTGCCATGGAAGAAAGCCTCTGTGGTTCAACAAGAACTTGCCTTGCAGTAATATATCACGGCAAGCCTGTGATTTAGTAGCTGACCATAAGAAATCAGCCACTATAGAGACTAATGGAGAAGCAGAGTCCGAAAGCTTGTTGATCTTATCCCTGTGGATGTCAAAGCTTATTTGTCTGGGTAAGGGATAAATAAATAATTCAGTCAAAGCTGACAGTAAATATTACTTAACAAGTAAATGTCATATTGCTGTACTGTAGATTAGCATACCCTTTTAATTAAAGATTATAGTATGTTCACATGGCAGTATATAATTGAACATCAACCCCCAGATCATAGACACACCACAAAAATGATACATCGGCAACCTCTAGTGGACACTGCATTTACAGGACAAGGATAACTGAGAATCACACTGAAACAATGAAGATCAGAAATCATGTGTGAGTTGGGGCAGGTGTAGCTTTAGAACTCCTTCATTTGGATCTTGGGTCAGAATCCTTAACCCTTTCTGACTTTTACATACAGAGCTTTAGAGAAACAGGCTGATCTCTGCAGTAATCCTGCTTTTGTGAGTAAGACTTGTTCTTATTAGCCTGCCCTCTGATGGTCAACAATGGCAATGGCACTTGCATTAGAAGTGCATAGAGATGAGTGTTAGAACTTGCTGGAAGATATGGAAGAATGATCTCTTTAAAGTGTTTATATATATATATATAAAATATAATATAATATGATTCCATAGAAACTGGACATTTTGGACAGGGGTCCTTCATCAGCTGTGCAAGGTCGAATTTACTTTGGTGAGCAGTCTCACCTTGTGTCCGCTTTCCTATGCTAGCTAAGCTCCTGCTGTTCACAAAGAGCAGTGGCCCAGCCTTGCTTTCCTCTGGGCTGCCCTCCTCTGTCCGCTCCTCTGCCCTGCCTGTGCTGAGGACCAGGTACGAGAAATGTCTGCGTGAGTCATCATGCTTTTGCATGGGTCTGTGTCTGTGTATGTGTGTATGTAATCACACCTTGTCACTTTAAGCATGATTTTAGACCTTCTCTGTCCTCTCCAGGACCTGAAGCGTGGGGATGTGACTGGCAAACGCAGTCTATGGGAGAACAAAGGCTCCCCTGCTACCAAGGTAATGGGATACAACACTACAGAAATATATCACCACAGTTACAAAGATGGTTATACTCAAAGCATATTTTCACTTCCCTCAAAGATGAATTTTAAAGTTTCTTTAACCTAAAATGGTCAGTGTATTCCATAACCTTTTTGGTATGTCGTTAAGGGACCATGTCCATTTTGACATGATGCCAGTCAATATGTCCGCAGTGTTCCAAGATAAGATAAGGAGTGATTAGTGTCCGTGAGCCAAGCAGTAACAGTGTGTTTCTGTTTAAAGCCCTCTCCCTGCTAGTTGTCTTCTGAGTTGGGCTCCGTGAGGAGGTAAATGTTACTTTATCACAAAGGGATGCACAGTGACTGATTATTTCCACTTAATGCACTTACCATGAGACAGCTTCACTCTTTGCGTGATGCTATGCCTTTGACTTTTACCTTGCTCTCTCACTCACTCACTGCCATGGAAAAGAGGTGGGTGGGGGTGGAATGCTTGATGTTTGATAGCCACTGTAAGGGCCTGCAAACATTTTCCAAAGCCTCCTGCTTGTTGAATGTACCGTGCGAGACTTGGTTTCTGGTTGCGTATAATCACCACAAACGCTTGGGCTTTTTTCCCGTTTCTATTTTCCATCTCCCTCTTCCATGCACACATGCACGCATACACACACACCCACCCACACACATATGCATGCACGCACGCACACACACACACACACACACACACACACACACACCCTCACACATACTCACGCACACACACACACACACACACACACACACACACACACACACGCGCGCGCACGCGCACATCAATCTCCTACACAAACCACGCTGGTCATTCCGCAAGCATCTATTTTAACATGGTCCCTTTTAGCCACATTTGGCCCACACGCCATGGCACACCCACGTACCTCGAGCGGCAAGCCACTAGCCTCATCAGTCTCTGAGGCTGAATAAGCACTCCATGGGCTTCTGGGCCCCCAGGCCCCATGCCCTAGGCCCCTCCACACATTCGCACAGATTTTGATTTTGTGGCGCCGAAGAAAGAGGGCGGGCGGCGTCTACTCGGATGACTCTATCTTCGGCCGCGGTCCCTGGATGGGACATGTCGCCAGGGAGCGCCGGCATGTGTCAGGCCCATGAAGGCCAGGCTGAGGCCACGGTTGAGCTGCAGGCTGCGTGCATGATCCAAGCAGGCACGGGGGGGGGCTGGGGAGTGGGAAGGGCGCGGTTCAGGTTGACATATCGTGGCCAAGTGGAAGGGCAGGTAGCCAGAAGAGCGAGCGAAAATAGAGGGTAGGAGTGGTATGGGAATGCTGCTCTGTTCTCTTGACTGTGGTGGATTTCTACGAAGCCATTGGTTTCTCCTTGTTCTGAGAGCACCTTCAGATTCCCCATCCTGCACTACAGAGAAGTAAACAGTGTGTGTGTGTGTGTGTGTGTGTGTGTGTGTGTGTGTGTGTGTGTGTATACATATATAAATGGAATGTAAAAAGAATGCAGTAGGATGTAGTGGAAGTAAAGCACATGAGCTCCCAGCTCAAAAGATTCACTGTGTAATGTTATAATCTGTCATTCTGCCAACATGACCTGTATGTTGACAACCCCATTTCCCCTCACTGAGTTCCCGTCACTGAGCTCTCGCTCTCTCGAGCTCTCTCTCACTCTCTCTCTCTCTCTCTCCACCTCATCCAGGTGACAAGCAGAGGAGAAAGTAAATCTGTTGCTAATGGTAAGTGAATATGGATGCCAGAATAGCTCCATGTTGTCTGTAGACTCAGATTTCAAGGTTCAAAATGTGTTTGTGTGTGTGTTCAACTGTCTCCTCCACCTAATCACAATAAGTGTGTGCGCACTAGTATTGGGTCAGACATCCAATGAAGTTTATGCTCTTTAAGGCAGGCTCTGCCTTATGTGTCAGAACTGAATATACAGAGGACCATGTCACCCACATCCCACAATTCCATGCTTGCACCTTGGCCGCTGAGCTCTTGACAACCATAAATCACCAGTCCTGACACTTTGTTCATCAACTGCGGCCTTTGAACATGCCTCTGTGGCGTGGGGTTCTATTTTGAAAGCACACCTTTTGTTCCACTAGTAGAGGACGCTGTGGCCTTCAGGCATGCCAGACATGGTTGAATAATGGGCAACAGCTCTCTCTGAAATCCCCCAAACACACGCCAACACACACAGCCCTACCTCACACACACCCCCCCCCAACCCCTCACTATTCCTGTCGGCATTCTGGCCTTAGACGGGGCGGGCAGCTGCCCGCTTTGTCACGTTACTGTGTGAGGTGGCAGAAGATTAGCACACTAGCCCATCACATAGGCAGGTACAGGAGAACAGCTGTCCCCTGCTTCTGCACAGACCCCCAGCAATGGCAGCAGGGCTAGAAATATGGACCTGCTCTCACCACATCATTTCACTGGTGTCCGCTATGCCTTTGCAGAATGACAGAAAAAGCACATGAGTCACACGCGCACGTGCACACGCACACCTGGCAAACTGTGATCCTGGAATTCTTTAAACAATAAAGGTCAAATGCCAACCTGGCGAACATCGTTTAAAAGCATGCAAAGGCAGAAACATCCGGAGCATTCAACAGCCTAAAGTGAGGCTGAGGGTCTCCAGCCTGTGCTGTTCAATACACATGAGCATGGTGGTAGAAAGAGATGCTTAGCATCACTCTTGTATAAGATTTAGAAAGAATTAACACTCCTTTGAGTTTATGCCTAGGGAAATATTTGTGGATTTGGTTCTTGTTGTGATATTTGCACCTGCTGTAAAAGTTTTGTGCGTGTATGTGATGTCTGCTAACATAATTTGTTAACAGACCTTTCTTTTGTCTGAACAGGAATGGGGCACTAACTTTTTGAAGACTCAGCACCAGGGACCAAGTGAAAGCCGTCATCTTTCTTTTTATATGTTATATATTTTACTCATACCAAAAATAATTTGAAAACTTGCCCACTGCCTAGACATATCTGAGAGAGAGACTGAGGGAGACAGAAGGCTTATATTTTCCCACTTCCGTCAAAGGCCTTAATCTTGCAAGGCCTAATTATAGGGTCATGCTTAGCATAAAACCTGTTTTATACTAGAAACTATTCTGAAATATAGACATATAGACAGCCTTACATATAGAGACACCAAGTATCACATGATTCAGTTTCTCACTAGATAATGACAGATGCAACATATGTAAAGGCCTTGTGTAATTTCACAGTAAGTGTTGCTATTCTTTCCCTTCAGAGCTCTTCTCTGCTAGTCACCCTGAACACCTTTTTAATTTATAATTAAAGCAAAGCTTCACATATTGGTATTGTATTAATGTTCACCAGTCCAGAACAGAATATGAGCACCCATAGTATAGTGCATTTTTAAAAACTTTTGTCATAATGACACATTTTTTAATAGGAAAACTATGGTCTTAATAATATATGTTAGCACATCATGTATGTTTTGTAAGTAACTATATTTTATATGTTGCCGCTTTATACAAGATGATGTCTTTGCTTTTGCTCTCAGTATCACAATATGTCTGCAAATGCTAATTATAGACATTCCATTATTATTCATTTTTTCAGTCACAGTTCAGGTGCTTTGTCAGTCAATATAGACACCATGATATAGCTGATTTCTAATGGACGTAAAGGCTTGGCTTTGCACTGAATAAAGGGAACATGTATTTCTTGACCAAAATTGAAAAAGATGAAAAAAGAAAGACTTGACTTTCACAGACATTCCTTTGCATTTAGCGCTTGCTCTATCACAAGTAAGGCTCAGGTTGTCATTATCATCCTGATAAGCGACTGTATTTAGTATGTTAACGGACAGGTGGGAGGGGCTTCAAACCCTTACTAAGGACCAATTTATGCCATTTATGTAATTTCTTTGTTTCTTTTTTGTTTACTCTCCACCAATTTATTTAGAGTAAAACACTATTACACGTTGGCAACTATGTAATGGGACTCAAGTATGTGCTGGTGGGCAGACAGACAGTGCCTTGTACCGTCAGGAGTTTTCATAGGTTATGTGACTGATGGTGTGTGTTGGGGGGGGGGGGTTGTGTGTGTGTCACTAATATCCAATTCTCTCCCCAGCTCAATTACATCATAATTTACATTTTAAAATGTGAATGGTTCTGTGTTCTGGTCTTATATTTGACAATCATTCATGACGCAAAGTAATCTCTACTTTTTCCATGTTGAGTCTTGAGTCTTGTAAACATGTCTTTCGTTGAACCAGGGTAACTCCATGCAAATCGCACCAACTTTAATTTGTTCATTTCCTTGTTAAAACTTTGACCATGTTTACTGTAGCTGATAGTTTTGTAAGGAACAACTTTTTATATATTGTAACAGTGACTCAGCAACAGCAATAAAGTGATTCTTTTAAAAGCCTCACATTTGTTCTTATGCCTTTTTTAATATTTGTCAAAGAACACTAAATGCTCTTTTCCCAGAGACAGGTTTGGTCTAGTCAACTAGTCAACAAAGTTAAAATGTTATTGAAGCATAACCATGTTTATCTCTTTTTTTAGACTAGAATCACTGTGTCTGCGAAAATGTCCGTGAGAATGCTGCCATGCTAAAGATGTACCAGGTTTCATTGTCATAATGAATGTACCCCTCCTCCAAACACTAACAATAGACCCTGTGACACTGGCCAATCGTAGAGCAGCACTAAGGACACATGGACATACAGGTCTGTATTAGGTGAGCTGTGTTAGAGTTAGCTGGAAACTGTCTGCATCCTGGACCCTCGAGAATAAGACTCCATCTCTTTCCTTGTCGAGATCCCAGGTAAGAGAGACCAATGGATGTCCTTCTTTTCATCTGTTTTGTGGAATCCCACACTGGTGTAAAAGCATGCTTATCTCCCAGTAACCGATACTGACTCAAAACACCACCTCACCTGCATGGTCATTGGCTTGCATTCAAGAGTCATGATGTACCATTCGCTGAAGTTACCCAAACAGCACCAGAGAGGAGGGCTGCATTCGGAGCCGCCGCGCTGCGCTCTCCAGTAGGGCCTGGCTGGTCGCATGCTTGGGGCTTTTCACTTAATGCTAGTTAATGCAGGACCTGTGGTTGGCTGCATTCTGACAGCATGCTACTGACAGCGCTGCATTATTCTAGCCCTTTAGCCAGGGCAGAAGTGGCCTGCACTTATTAAAGTAAAACTTGGATAATGCCTCTGAGAGATAGCTAATCTGCTGCAAAGTCTGGCTGGATCTGACCCGAGTGACTCTCCGAGGCAGTGTGCTTAGGCATCAGGCCATATCCTCATACTTGTAAGCTCACTCACAGGCTGCGGCGGAGTGCACCATTCATACTTATTTTCTCTCATTACAGTATAAAACGAATGACCCCACAGCATTTTTTCATAATATTTTACCTATGTACCCCATTAAGCATTATTCCTATATGTATGGCCAACAGAGGAAGCTTTGCCTGACTAACTAATTGGTCGACTCTTAGTAAGCGATGGTTTAACAATCCTTTTTTTGTGTGTAACCGTACAGAATAAGAAATGCAATGTAGTAGCAGTAACAAATGCAGCCACACACTGAAGAGACAATGAAGAACTGTGCGTGGAACAATGACCCGAACAAATGGTGCCTGTTTCAAAAATAGATGGCAAGGACGCGTACTCAATTTACTCTGCAAATAAGTAGGAGGCTTGGATGAGATCAGCCAAGTTCATTGTCTGCAATAACATGTGCCACCTGTTCCAAAGAATAGTTGATTGTTTTTAAAAATAACCACTACTCCACCTCTTCGTCACCTGCCCCACCTATTTTATGGCCTCTTAATTTATTGATAGTGTAACGTCATTCAGGATTTTAGAGTCTTCGGACCAAACACACTCCAATTTGGATACTTGGTAAAGTTAGAGATATTGAAGAAATTTATTTTAATCCCCAAATCTATCTGTAAATGTTAATCAAATAACATATATATATATATATATATATATATATATATATATATATATAGATAGATAGATAGATAGATAGATAGATAGATAGAGAGAGAGAGAGAGAGAGAGAGAGAGAGAGAATCTCTTGAAAATTCCGATCATGTCCACAGGATGTAGCTCAAAGGTAGGCGTTGTCTGGATCTCATTGCTTGAAAATACCCAAACAAATCATGTGGCCAAAATTTTATCATAACAAGCATAAAACAGTGCTCAAAATCAAAGTGAAGTCAGAAGGCCCAATCCTCAACTTTCACCGAAGCTTAGTGAACCGATCAAACTTCAGTAATAGTGCTGTAACTAATCCAGCTCTTGTTGCCCTCAGGAACCGTGAGCCATGTCTGAAACAGAAGACGTGATGGAAGAAGAGGTGCAGTAAGTATGACTAGTGCACCTTCAGCATACCAGCGCTCTATGTCTTGGGTGCATAGTCTGATATCCACCCCACCACCTTCTTCTCTTGTGTTCTCAACATCGGACCAACTGTTTTCCTCATTATTATGCCCTTTTCCTTGTTTTACTGCGTCTCTTCACCCACGGCCACGCTGTACATATAGAGAAGAAGGTAAGGGCTCTGGAAGGAGGAGTGGCATTATTAATAAACTGATATTAATTGAGTCATTCATTTGTGTTTGTTAGTTCATTGTTTAGTTCATTTTGCTTATTTTGTTAGGGACCATAATTTAAAAACCATGAGTCTCATATGAGAAGAGATGCCTTAAATCATGGTTAGGTATCTATCTTATTTCCATCTGTCTACTATGTGGAAATAGGGAGAAAGTAAAGAAATGTAAACTTGCCGTGGCTTTAGATTTGCTTAATAGCCGTAATCATAAGATTTGCATGCCAAAAATGAGACAATTCAATGTACAAATAATTTCCTATGCAAACGTAGAATTGCTGGGTAGCCGTGAAGTCATGTAAATATATAATGATGAACAAATATTTATGGAGTGTAATCTGAAATCTGATTGTGCTATCTGGAAAGTGTGTAATGTGAGTCAAATGTCAGTTAACGTTCAAATGCTGGTTTCTCAAACTGTAGCAATAGGCCAATATTAAAACCTACTTTTCCTGTTTCATTTATTTATAGTAATGTTTATACATTTCCTTAATTTTTACAAAGGAAACCATACAGATATTAATCTGATATATAATGATCAAATTATATATCAATAGGAAATTACTATTAAAAGTTACTTTTTAATAACAAAAAATAAAAAATCATTTTTAATAACAAAAATAAAAACTACCATTTCAATATAAATCTTTTTATCTTCTGTTGTGTGGATCTCAATGTTCTGACAAAGGTGACAAGTGCTTTTTGGTTCAAATATACAATAATCATATAAATCATTGCACTCTACTCTCATAGGACATCACCTTAACAATGCAAGAGTGTGTGAAAACTGACCTGAGAAATATCATTTGCACAAAGTTGTAACTGTACTTTCACAAAATGAACATTTGCCTTTTTCTGCTTTTGGCCGTATTCATCTACTAATCCCAAATCCGTCCACTCAGTCGAGGAGGAAGTCACAGACGAAGGTAAAGCTCAGCCTTCACGTTCATTTGCTGTGAACTGCATGTTTGGCTCTACCCATGTTTTTTCACACTACTCACTATTTTTAGTCATAGCTGATACACTGGGACTTATATTAGAGAGCTACTATACTGTTTACTAATGGTCATTAACTAATACTACACTGCCTCGTTCAGATGACCTTTTGAAGAATCGGCATTTCAATAGGCATTAAGAGTGTTCATGGTACCTTAAGCGTGATAGAATATATTTCTTAGGTATGACATTTTATGGAAGTGGCTGAATTGATTTCATAACTGATTTCTAAAAGGCCCTACTTCATCCAGAAACGGATTATGAGCTGATCCATGTTATACATAATTTTGTTGGATGTTCCCTAACTGCAACTTTTATATATTAATAATCCAGTCAATCATGTTTTCTTATGATAGTGCCTCCTCCTGAAGTGGAAGGTAAATCGTGAGTCTTGCAACTTTTTATATGCATGTAGTTCACATTCACCATCTCATTTACAAATATCTTTTACAAGTATATTTTATGTATCAGTTCATTCATCATGTATTCATTCATTCATTCCTCCATTTTTGGACATTAGTTATCCACTATTTATAATGTTTCCATATTCCTTCTGAATACAATGATATACTTCATCAATAGCCCCTCCTACCGCAGTTCAAGGTAACCACGCTTGACTTTGAAATTATTGTAATGTTTCCGCATATTTGAGATTAACCAAAATAAAAGTATTGTAGAATTGACTGTTTTTTAAACAGCTGTTTACTATTTTATAGGCACAACTGGGAAGATAATATTTTGAAATCTACACTGCATCTTTAAAATGTGCTTATAATAAAATTTAACACTTCAAATATTAGCATTTTAACATTAGCTTTTGATATTAGAAATTTGGCACTGACACATTTGCTTTTTTTTTTTTTTTTTTTGAGTTATTAGTATGGGCTATAACAGACTGCTATGACTACTTAGTAGTAGTGTGCAATGCATTAAAATGACTCTGGAAACATATCTTTCATCCTCAATATTTTTCATATTTTTATATCAGAACCAGAAGATGAAGTAGAAGGTAACAATTCTACACTCAGGTTCTATTTTCATTTCTGCTCTATGTAGAACATAGTTCATGACACATTTTTTCCATGTTCAGCTTCGTTCTAAAATAAGAGTGCATCGTATTTAAAGGAAATGTTTATGCTTTTTTTACATTTAAATTTAATAACTTTTTAAACTATTTTCATGTCCTTTTCATATCAGAACCAGAAGCTGAAGTAGAAGGTAACATCACAGTTCTGGGTTTTGCTTCTTTTCTCATTTCCATTCTGTGTCAATATTTTTTGTCACACATTTGTTTTGGTATGCAGTACAACTACCAGCATTGACTTGAAATAAGATCTTCTTCATAGTTCACTGTTATATTTAAAATTTTTATTATATACTTTGATAATTTCATAAACAGCTTCTTGTATCAGTTTTCCATATCATAAAGAAATGTCCATTTTTTCATATGTACATGTCAGAAGCAGAACCTGAAGCAGAAGGTAACTATATATTTACCCTGTTTTCTCTTTTATTCTAAAACGACCATATCTTTTCTATATTTTTTCCTTTTTAATACAACTTTCCACTATCAATCACCAGAACTGTGCAGAATACTACATAGCATGCAAATTCTATCTTATAGTATGCACTCCACAAACTGACATCATGCACCCAGCACTTGACATTTTGACTGTAACATCATCACAGCATTACTCATGATGTTGAAATGTTCATTCGTGATACTTTGTGTGAAGCATGCTCAGCTGTTGCATGTAGGTCAGGGATGCACAATATTTGTGTCATTATAAGTCTTGCATCTCATAATGCACAGAATTATTAGTAGATGGGCTGATGAGGAATCATTGCCAGCTGCTGTCATCGTCAGTCAGAACATTGGGTTGTCATCAGTTTATTCAAAGAGTAAAACTTCCCAGATTTTGGTTCCTTTCAGGAGCTCCTGAAGTTAATCTGTTGAGTTTATGTAGTTAAAATGAGATAAAACTTATCAGGTTTTTAATGAAAAAAAGAATATGTTAGAAATTCCACAGATTCCTGTTTGTAATGTGCAGTTTTGTGTTTGTTGTGTTATATGGCTGGTCAATATAACATTATTATGTTGTTATTATTATTGTTGTTGTTATTATTATTAAGTAAGTTTTATTATTATTCTAAAGCTCCTACAGAGGAAGAAGCTGCAGGTAATGTTGATTTTCATATGTTTCGTTTTTATATTCTGATATTGCCAATACAGTACCACATAATCTATGTATTTTATAGACAAACAGACTTTGCCTCTATTATGACATTTATATTTTTCATTTTTCCAGAGCCAACTGAAGGTAACTCAAATAAATGTCCTATAGTCATATAAACTGGTTCCTGAAATGACAATGTAGAAATTGATGCATAGGAAATTAGATTATTTACACACTGTAAGCATTTCTTGTTTTAACTTAAAAGGTCAGCCCCCTCATAAATGTCTTGAAGTTTTAGTTTACATTTATAGAAACTACTGTAAAAGCCTTGTCTTTACCTCTTCTCAATTCAAGTTACACTAGATTCAGCAATATAGTTAAAACAATATAATTATCTGTTTAACATTCTGATAAAGAGGGAATAAGGGAATGCTATGAAAAAAATGTTCCCAAACTATTCCCTGGAACTTTAAGATTCAGTATCTGTCAGGTGTACATGCGTGTTGTGTTCAGTGATGTAGTGATAACACTAATGTTAATGTAAATGCTTATATCACCTGATTCAGATGAGATGAAGCCAAAGCCAAAGTAAGCACTTCCTCGATCTAGTTTAACTACCTTTCACATATATAACAACCTTTCACAGTTATGAACTGTGCTAAGTTAATTTTCATGAAAAATTGCAGGCTGTTCATGCAAAATATTGCACCTCCAAAGATTCCAGAAGGAGAGAAAGTGGACTTTGACGTGAGTTAGCAATGATTAGAAATGCCTAAATCTGTGCTTCCATGTCTTCTTTTATTGCAATACTTGTGATGTCCTTTTTGACATTCATCCCAACTTTAAATGCATTTATTAAAGGCTAGAGTAATACTAGAGAAACATTGTTATAACTGAGTGTAGTGTTTCCACTAAACATTTAAGATTTAGGCAGGTTTAGAGTTAGTGCTAGGTTTTTATATTACCAAAGTCAATGTAACATTACAAATAATGTGTGTGTGTGTGTGTGTGTGTGTGTGTGTGTGTGTGTGTGTGTGTGTGTGTATGTGTAAAATTTGCCTGTGCACATCAGGATATCCACAGGAAGCGTCAGGAGAAGGATTTGTCTGAACTGCAGTCCCTAATTGAGGCTCACTTCATTCAGAGGAAAAAGGATGAGGAGGAACTCATTGCACTTGTCCACAGGATCGTAAGTGCTGCGCACCCAGCAATGCCAGATCAAGCCTGTCCCAGTTGATCAGGGATAACTAGCAACTGCCTGCACCTTATAACCGGCCCTACATGCAGGAAAAGCGGCGTGCGGAGAGGGCAGAACAGCAGAGGATCCGTGCGGAGAAAGAAAGGGAAAGGCAAGCTCGCCTGGCGGTGAGTGACAAGTGTCCATGTCCTTTCCATCCAAACGTCTTCTACCTCGGGAAGAATAGGCAGAGGGATGTGTGAGAGAAAGCGGGATTTCTCATGACTCTCCACAGGAGGAAAAGGAGAGGAGAGAGCAAGAGGAACAGAGGAAGAAGCAGGATGAGGATGCCAAGAAGAAGAAAGTTCTCACCAACATGACACAGCAGTATGGCGGACTACAGCAGAAGGTCAGGACTCAGGAGATTATACAGCTGTTGACTGTGTGAAGCAAGTAAATAAGGCATATATCTCTCTTGTCTAGTACTACTTAGCTCTCTGGAGTGTTTTTTCTGCTGGCCTTTATATTAGACCCCTGGCTAACAGCCTACATAAACATTCATTTGTTATAGGGTGTAGATGCTAGTATAATTGTGGGTGTAAAAAAAAAAAATCATCTAGCTCTGTTCTGGGGCCCATGCTACTTAATATTAAACTGATGCTTTCTTTGTTCCTCCCCCCCCTTGTTCTTAATTGGTAATAGTATATGTGTCTTATTCCGATATCCCTGACAGATGGAGGGCCGTAAAGGGGCCAAGAAGCAGACTGAGAGGGAGAAGAAGAGGAAAATCCTGGCTGAGAGGAAAAAGCCGCTCAACATCGACCATCTGTCCGAGGACAAACTGAAGTGAGCCATTGCTTTCATACGCAGCGTGTCCCGGGACCCATCCCAACCCAACCCTTGGCCTGCCTTGCCCGTCAGAACGCTCGCCAGCCAGCACAGGGCACTTCCAGAGCCAGGGATTTGGAAATGGCTGATGGCGGGTGGCTGAGTATTTGACTTGACTCTGCAGGGAGAAGGCCAACGAGCTCTGGCAGTGGATGATGCAACTGGAGGCTGAGAAGTTTGACCTCGGCGAGAAACTTAAGAGACAGAAATATGACGTAAGCGCTTTGCCAAGTTCACATGTTGTAATGTGTTGAAAAGAATATTTGAACACTAGAAATTATGATAGTGATATATAGATGTTCCTTATATTTGCTCCATTACATTGTAATGTCTTTGAACAAAAGTGTGAAAATAAGCACTGGTAAAACATATGTAAAATGTTAATTTTTTGCCTTCTACCAGTACATTGGGTGAAGGACAGATTCAATTTTGCAGCCATACACACAGGCATCCATAAATTGCCTGTCTAAAATTGTGACTTGCTTGCAGATCACTTTTCTTCAGGCCCGAGTGAATGAACAGCAGAAGTTGTAAGTAATTGGCAGTGAGGACGGTGACCTCTGTTGTGTAGCCTGCTGTCAGTAATTGTTTTCAGACTTATCTTGGGTCTGGAGTCTCGCTCGGTTGCTGCTGCAGGCGAAAAGCAGGTGACTCGCAGGGTTCAGTCAGGGGCTGGTTCTCATGCGTACGTCCATGGATCCCGAGGTTACCCCTCTGTAGGCTGTGGGTGTTGTCGCTTTGTGCTTAGCGAGGCTTCCATATGTGTCCCTTACAGATTACTCAGCTTCTGGCTCGAGTCAAGGATCACCAGAGGTAAGTATTCTGAGTCACACTGGTCACTTTCCCCTGGTGTTAAAGGATGCTGGGCTGGGAACAAAAACAGTGTTCTTGTCATTCAGAAACAAACTATTTGCTAACGTCCTCACAGCTATGATGTGTCTATGACATGCCGATCAGGGACTTTAATCCGATTTGAACCTGATTGAAAAGATGACATTCAATATGAGCACTGTGTAAGTGTCCTGAACTGTAAGCTTATTGGCCCAGATTCTTTGAGACCATAAGATGCCTACGGGAGCAAACTCAGAGCATGTGGGCTAGCTGGCATCAAGGGCAAAACTCTTTAGGATCTAGAAATGTGATCCTAATATGACCAGTTCCTGTGATTCCTTCATTCCCTGCCTTACTATCTTTTTAAACATTTAGACAAGGTCATCACAGCGCTCATTAAATCTAGTCCTAGATTTTTTTAAAAGTCTCCAAACAGTGTAGTCTATGACTAGACTTAATGTGTGTCTGGCAAACCTTAGATACATTTTATAAACAGCCCCCAAACTTTCACTTGCTCTTTATGGAGATAAAATGGTCATTAGGGGATGTCTAGCCGATGGATTTATATTTTTGAAAGAGGTGAGGACACTTCAGATGGAATGGTAAGTTTAAAGTAAATTACTAATCTGCCCTTGGAAAATTAACAATAAAAAGTAATTGTGAAAAGATGTGATCATTTTGTAAATCTGACCCTTTTTTGTGCCCAGAGGTGGTGTGCTTTCATTTTTAAAACTAAATGTATTTTGCCTGTTACTGCCTGTATATATATCCATGTTGGTGTGGGTGTCTTCCAGTTTTTCATGTTTAACCCATAAATTGTGTGTTTTAGTTCTGCAATTTTTTTAACTTGTTTTTTGTTTTGTTTTTTTGGTGCCAGTTATCAAAATTTAATATTTTAAAATTATTTCAAAGATACCCTGCTTAAGATGTCAAGCTGTAGGTAGTTGTTTTAAGATTAATTTGGAATCAGTATCCTCTTGTCAGTAAAAGAAAATCACAGTTGTACAAGGTTTTTGATATATTACTTTGATATATATCCTTTTAATCCTTTTCTACATCATACACATTTATTGCATTATGTTACCCTGCTGCCATTATCTTAACCAAAATGGAGATATATCTTTTTCTTTTCTTCTTGTCTTGCAGCACCAAAGGTCGCGGCAAGGGCAAGATGGGCGGTAGGCTGAGGTGAACATGCAGAGGTCTGAGTTATTCCACGAAGACACTGGAAGACATACAGCAGTCTCTCCAATCCGCTGTACTGTTTGACTGTTCATATAGCACATATAGAGACAGTAAAGAGAATCTTTGTTGTAATGCGTTTCTCATTGTATATTTTTCTCTTCATAGCTCATATACGCTGTCACACGTTCATGTCTTAGTATAAGCTCTTTCACATGTTTTTGCACATATTCTCCAAACAAAAATACACACACACACACACACACACACACACACACACACACTTTCACCTACTGGCTGACAAGTACCCTTTACTAAAGAATTGTTATATAGTTCAAATACATAGTTTAGGAAGTTCTCTTCAAATCATTTCACTTGTCTTGGTTTATTTATAGATAATGCCATAAATGTAAAAACATTGTTTCTGAAAGTGACTCAGACAAAATAATTAGGTTTACAAATAATTCAGCAGGACAAAAGGACGTTCGGTTTATAGTTTTTTTGGTCTGGATCTTCTCTGTTGTTTTGAATTTGTTTTGACAAATTGTTGTTTTGCATATTTCCTAGTTATAGCTTACAGTAAATTACTCTTTTTCCCAAACTTAACAGGAGCCCACATAGTAAACACCCCTATTTGCACCACTAATACACAAGACTGCTAAAACACAGAATGCACCTCTTCACCTGCCAAGAGAACAACACATTTGTTGATGTCACAAATAAGTCATTGATAAACTACTCAAGTCAATAATGCCATTGAAAGTCAACAGTGTTGACATATATAAATTGAAATAGAAAAAAGCTGTGTGTGTGGTGTTAAGATTGGGTTAATCAGGGGGACATCTATATTATTTCTTATACAGGCAATGTGCAATGTGCTGCCCTGCAGTGCTCGCATGAGTCTTCTTCCTTGCCCAGGAGTTTCAAATTACTTGGTGTGAACTAAAGAACTGCAAATGATTGTATCAGGAATGCGTATGCATAATCCCCAAAGATCTCACCCACTATAGTAGCCTATTAAGTGTCTGCTCCTATTGCCTCCACTGGCACTGTGGGGAAAGGCTAACTTTTTTAATTTGGTAGTCTTCTTCCACAGTCTCTGACCCACAAGACCACTTCTCCGCTGGGCACTGGTATTGCCTCAGGACTTTCCATGATTATGGTCAAGCCTAAATGGCCTTTGCATATATATAAAATTGATGGTGATTCCAATGAATTTTAGCTTTCTTGATTGCTAGCTCCCATTTCCTCCCTCATCTGATGTTCTTACTTATGGGGAGACTTTGTGATCATCCAATAGCTGAAGTGTACTCACTAAACTTTGAAGACTTACTATATGGATTAACTGGGCTGAAAGAGGGAGGCCACCACAACCATCTTCTCAGGTATTTACTGCACAGCCTCGTCATTGCCTCTGTTTCACTCATGACGAAATCACACGTCAGAAAAGACCACTGGAGCCAGCATTTGATTCCATGCTAGAGGCTCCACACTTGGAATCTCCCCAGTACCTGGCTGCTGTTGATTGCCTTTAGCCCTCTTACAGGATCTTGGATGTTACCACAATCATTCAGGGGGCTATCAAATATCTTTCTCGCTCATCTGATTGATTGGTCTTGGCTAATAGGAATCTGGTCATTCTGGATGCTGAAGATGTTGTTTATCCTGTTTGGCATGCATAAACTCCTTAATTTCCCAAGATTGAATTGCATCCATATCCAATTGGCCATGGTCTCTTTAACTTGGACAAAGTTTTAAACTGCCAGTCCTTCAGAATTGTGTAGAACACAAATGTTTTCCTTGGTACATCAAAACATTGTTTTAAGACCTTTTAACTAAAAGCTACAAACAGTGGAAATAAGACTCACTTCTTATTAAAATTATTGTCGAAAACTCCACAAATATTTAGATTACGTAATATTTCACCTACTTTATCCGGGAAGGAATGCTAAGAAGGGACACTGCGCAGACGTGTGGCAGTTATGCGCTACTCAAACGCATTCTACTTCGACACGTCATTTAGAACTTCGAAGACGGAAGCACTACAAGGCTGTTAGCTACTGACATTTTTCCATACAGAAAACCGTGGGACTTTGCTTAAAAATGGGTATGTTTTTTAAGTTTAAATGCTAAAGTAAAGTGATCTCGCAGTTTCGTTACATTTTGGAAGCTAGTGTTGTCTTAAGGCTGTTGCTATCAAGCAAGCTAACTTACTATTTTGTTATGATTACGAACTTAGTGAGCCAACTAGCTAGCCTGTGGTGATTGCTTTCTTAACCATAAGATGAGAAACGCAGGGTATGTGTAACTAATTCACCAGACGGATTTACTAAATCACTGGAGCAAGATGGATAATCGATTTTGCCATTTAACTGTGAAGGAAGATTTAGCTAGCTAGCCATCTTTCACACGTTATTAGCAAGCAAGCTAACTAGCTATCCAGTCAGCCAGCTAGGTGAGCGTTAAAAGCGCATGATTTAGTCGAGCAGTGCAACCTGAAAGCTGTAGATTGTGACTGTTCAAAGTGTATTAGTGTTCGCGTTCAAATTGACGTCATGTTTTCCACATCAGGGGGGTTCTTTTCCAGCTTGTTTTCGGGTCTTTTCGGTACAAGGGAGATGAGAATTCTTATCTTGGGTCTGGATGGTGCCGGGAAAACTACCATACTCTACAGGCTGCAAGTTGGAGAAGTTGTCACTACAATCCCCAGTATGTTTTTTGCATTATTTTGTTCCTCATCAACCAAAAATTATTAAACCGACTAGGGAATGTACTCGTGTAACTTTTAAAATTATCTTTTCAACAGCCATTGGTTTCAACGTTGAGACCGTAACTTACAAAAATTTGAAGTTCCAAGTCTGGG
Source organism: Electrophorus electricus (assembly GCF_041902795.1). Taxonomy (NCBI): domain Eukaryota; kingdom Metazoa; phylum Chordata; class Actinopteri; order Gymnotiformes; family Gymnotidae; genus Electrophorus; species Electrophorus electricus. The sequence goes on from NC_137507.1 coordinate 14,343,491, forward strand.
ATCTTGGTGGGCAAACAAGCATCAGGTAGAAACCCTTAATTCATCCCGTTTTAAAACAATAACAGCTAATGATTAACAGGGTAATTTTAACAAGCTCCCCATGGAAATGATCTTCTCCAGGCCATACTGGCGCTGCTACTACTCCAACACCGATGCTGTTATCTATGTCGTGGACAGCAGCGACCGTGACAGGATGGGCATCTCAAAGTCTGAGCTGGTGGCCATGTTAGAGGTAGGTAAAGTAGCTTGTCATTTTAAAAAGCAAACATATGTTGAAACTTTGGTATCGATCATGTTAACTCTTCCCACAGGAGGAAGAATTAAAGAAGGCTATCCTAGTGGTGTTTGCCAACAAGCAGGACATGGAGCAAGCTATGACACCCACAGAGGTGGCCAACTCCCTGGGCTTACCTGCACTCAAAGACAGGAAATGGCAGATCTTCAAAACATCTGCTACCAAAGGAACAGGTCTGGATGAGGCCATGGAATGGTAAATGCATATCTATATAACTTTACATAGTGTTTACATACACTTTACAGATTTGCATACTAAGTAGACTGTTTCTCTGCAGGCTGGTGGAGTCACTGAAGAGCAGGCAGTAACTACACACACCACTCCCTGTAAATACTCCTGTTCTCTGAGCCCTTTAATGGGTTCCCTCTGAACCAGTGACTGCATTCCTTTGTATTATGTGAAGGCTATAGCTGTTACTTTCTGGCCCTTCCAGCTAAGAGAAGTACCAGAATAGTTGGTGTGCAGTATGGCCAAAAAGCAAACTGAATGTTGAGTTTCCTGGTTTAAATGGACACTGCACATGAGCTATAGAACACTTTTTTTCTTTTTTTTTTTTTTGTTCATACTGATGGTAGACCTGTTTTTCCTGTTATCCATTATATGTCTTATAATTTGAGTTTTGCTTCTTGTATTTTTACTTTTTGGAAGCCTGGTACAATGGCCAGAACACCTTACTCCTATTTACCAGTTGCCTCTTCCCTCTTGAACACTTAAATCAGTCTTTGCTTACTTTGGTAGTGTAGAGGATGTTATTTAAAACCACCAGTAATTTGTCACTGCATATTTATATCCAGGCATCGCCAGTAGACAGTACTGTTGTGACTGGGATTCATTAACTCAGAAATAAATCTATAGTATCTAATTTCTTGGCTGATGTATGCTTGCATATTGGTTTACACTGTGTTATGGCTGATATCATGCAGCCCCATCTCTGACCTGCAGTGGGGATGACTTTCCCTGCCTTTATTTTGCTGAAGGTATGCAAGTGTCCTTTCAGATAAGAAAAATCATTATCTTATGCAGTTCTCCCCCTCCCCCACAAGGTTATGGTTAATTTATTTCACCAATGACCTGGCCCTGCCCCCTTGTTCACCAAGAACCAGAACCATGGGCCATACTTCATGCTTTAGGCCCCCTTATAGTAATTTTGCCTAAGACAGCAGTGTGTTTTTGCCTTTCTTTTCATAAAAGCATTGTACAAATCAACTGCACAGATCCATACAGCAATACGCATGTGATATTGTCACTGTCTACATCTGATTGTAAAACCATTTACCACTAAGACATTGGTCCATGTTTCCCATCTGCATGTTTTGTCTTAGTTTGACCAGCATTTAATAAAGCCAGTCCCCCTAACCAGGAGAGATATCACTGTACCATTGCCAAGTCCCTCAGTGAATTGCCTTTGTGTTTCTTTGCTTTGTGCCCTGGCTGCAAAAATTCAATTTTTCTCTTCTTTGCCTCAGTTTTCTTCTGGTGCTTCTTGATCTTTTTCCTAGCTGCAATGTCAGGATTAGCAACAGCCTGAGAATCAAAAAGAGGGGGAAACATTTTTACACAAACCCAGGAAACAAAGGTATGACACGATCAGCTTTACCACCAGATATTCTTATCACTGCCTTTAAGACCAAATGAAATGAGCAGTATTTTCCGAGAAAATCACCTGCAGGGCCCTTAGTTTCTTGCGTGAAGCTCGTCTTTGCGTGGCCTGCTTCTGCACGGCGGCAAAGGCGAGTGAGGACTTCTCCAAGCCTACCAGCTTTTTTAGCAGCTCAATGAGCTCCTGGGCCAGGTTCTTTAGTGTGGGGTCTAGGATAAACCAAATCAGAAAAACCAGGAAATTAAAGTAATGCAAATCTAAGTAATGCAAATCTCTGTTCTATATCCAGAACTTGTTACCACCACCATCTGCCCCTGAATAATAGATATGAAGGTTTTGAAATATGAGACAAAAATGTTCCTGCCCGTCTCTTACAGGTGCCAGGAGTTACCTTGGTCTGCGTATGTGCTGTCCAGTTCTCTGTAGAGTGGAGCAATGATAGTAGTCAGGTAGGGAGCCAGGCACTCTTTGCCCAAGTCAACAGCTATGGCTCCTAAGAACTTAAACACACACGTTCTCTGAGGGAGGAAAATAAAAAGGCATGCTCAAATTAGTCACTTCTTTCCAAACACCTCCCAAATCACCATAGAGCCCTTTTCCTTAACACTGGATCAATTGCCTGAAGCAACATGACTGAGCTTAGACCACATCAAGGGACCTGGGGAGAAACCCCAGTATTAAGATGTAATTACACACCTTCAGTGGCACTTTGGGGGTGTTGGCTGCCTCTCTCTTAGCCAGCAGCGAGAGCTTCTTGATCACCCAGAGCAGAGAAGGTGGCCGATTCTCCTCCTCCTCTTCTTCCTCCTCCTCTTCACCCTGTTGCCACTCCTCACCCTCCTTCTCCTCTTCCATTTTGCCCTCACTCCCTTCATCTTCTAACCTCCCTTCCACTTTCTCCTTTTCTACAGAGTTGGACTCAGGCGAGATAAGGTAGATCACCTTGGCCACAAAGAGCAGGTTCTTGATTACCTGTTGACAGGATCACATTACAGAAGTGCATTACATTACATTACATTGCAGCTGGCGGTTTTAGGTCTGTGCTTGTTTTGGTCTGGCCAAACCTACCTGCTCTCCTGCAGTCAAGTCCAGGAACTTCGACTGCAGCTGGTGGCAGAACGACAGGACCAGCTCCCTCATCTGACGAAAATGAGAATCAACAAAATTAACACAGAAAAGAACAAAACTTCAGAAGACATGTTCTAGCATTTATTGGAGTTGAGGACAACTTGTACAGTGTGGGTGACACACTGAGGACCCTCACCTTCTTGTCCAGGTTGGTTGAGAGGAAGGAAGTGGCCACAGACTGGCTAGTCTTGCAGGCATTTCCCTGAGACTGCCATACAGACACCAGCTCCTCCACTTTCTGCTCAGCAAACAGCAGGCCAAAGATCTGAGAAGCGGTAAGCCATACCCAGGAGTGGGGGTAGCGGAGGTGGGCATCAATGTGATCTGGGAAAAAACAGGGTCCAGCATAGCAGATGCAGATTTATCCCAAATGCATTTGTGTATATTTTTGTGAGCATTTGTATAGAGAATCCTACCCCAGATGCTTTGGAGTGTGTCAGCAGGTTTGTGGAGCTCCAAGAATCCACAGTCTTTGATGAGCTTGATGATGAGGGTGAGGAAGCAGAAGAGGAGCTTGTCGGCTGCTTTCTCGTCGTCTTCTTCCTCAATCTGAACATAAAGCACACAACTGTAGATGTCTGGCTACAAATCACCTGGCTTACCCTAGGTTTGCATACACAGTTATAAACCGGCATTAGGTTCTCCGAGACTTTACTGGAGAAGTAAATTAACCAGTCAAATTAGGGTTACAGGATTATGTCTCATGCACATGGGAACTCAATACTTACATCCTCAAAATTGGCAGTGTGGATTTCTTTCTCAATAATAAGCAGAAGAGAGTCCATCCTGCAATTAAATCTTTCCCCTTCCACTTCTACAAAAAGTCCACACACCTGAGCCCCCAGCCTCCGCAGAGCCATCTATACACAGACAGAGAGAATGGCAGAAAAGGCTCCGTTTTTCCCCCTCACATAATAGAGGAGACCTTTTTTGTGACGAGACTTTTTTTTTTGGGTTTACCTTCTCTCCAGTGAGCCAGCTGTTGACCAAGGTAAACATGGAGTTTTGGTGCTTCACATCTAGCTGCCCCAACAAAGACTTGATGGCAAGGGAGGCCATTTTCTTACAGCGTGATGAGTCATCATTAACCATTGCCAGGGACAAAGGCACAAAGAATAGACCACAGTGCTCCAACAGAAGTGGCTGTTGAAGAAACGGCAACAAAAATCAACCCACAGCGCCTGCTTAAAACTGAACATGTCCAGTACCCCTGACTGGTCACGAGCTTCAGTGTAACAACCTGCCCATGATGAGTCGACCTTGTCTTAAAACCTGAAAAATGAAGCCTAAATATTGGTAGGGAAGTAAGATAATACCTGAGGGAATGTTTGGAAAATGAAGGCCATCATCTCAAGGGCAGACTGTCTTCCTGTGTCATACTCATAACTGCATGAAGGAGAAAAGAAAGCATCTCTTTCAGTTCCATAGGGGGAGCATGTTCACACCTCAATTATGAAGTGCCCTTTGGCGCTCAGATACGCTCACGTCTGGGTTCTACAGGAGGAAACCTACCTGAGCTGGGCAACAATGAAGTCAAAATGACTCCTGAGCTTCTTCCCCAGCGGATAATCCATGAGATACTTCAAGTAGATCTTGGAGAAGAGGGAGAGATTTCATTAAAAAATTCAAAAATACTTAACAAACCAATACATAAATCAGGCTTCCAAAGCAGCCCATAAAATGAGGTTGACGGTAAAGGCGACGAAGTTTATCTCCTTGACTGACCTGCCTGCAGCGAACGCGGACCTGCTCGTTCCCCCCATTTATGGACAGCTTGGCCACTTTCTTCAACACTTCCTCCATCTCAGGCACCACCAGCTTCCTGGAAAGGATCGCCTAAAAGCACACCATGGCTGTCAAATGCAAGGCAGCCATTAAGGCATAACCCTGACACGGCCAAAAGCGCTCCTCAAGAGTTCCCGCAGACAGGTGCTGGGAATTCGAACTCTCTAAAGTAGATGTCACTTCCGGTTTTATGCTATGTGAGGTTTGAGGCTTGGATAACTGAAAATGAATGCAAGCTGACACCTATGAAGCTCTCTAATGTGTTTACATATGGTTACAATTTATAACTATCAAAACTATTAGTGAACCAGCATGATTTTGACTTGGAGGTTAAAGCTACCCTAAGCAGGCCAAATGCGGTGGCTTGACGGGAATCATCATAGATGTCTTCCTCGGCATATCCCAGAAGGACTTGCAGCTGTGTATCTGAGATACGGTGGATCATCACACTCTTCACTAGGACGGCAATGGCCTACAAGACAATGACCATTTTTTATTACTCACAAAACATTTTCACAATGTTAAGCAGTTCAAGGTTTCCCAGACCAGTCTCCAAACTAAAACAGGTTTCAGAGGGGAATCACTAGTGACATTACAATTCAGCCCAATATTTTGGGCTTAATCCATGTCCAGGAAGTCAGCCCCAAGCGAGATAGGATTGAATCGGAGAGATACATGTGCTGCAGGCTCTTGTCAGCAGCTACACACACCTTGAAGCAGTTCTGGACGAGCTGGAAGTTCTCCCCGCGCCCTGCACCTGCTTTTGCAAAGTCTTTAAGCAGGACAAACAACTGCTTGGTAAGTTGTTCGGCGTTGTGCCCCACAGCAGGCAGGGGAAACTTCAGCACCCAGATGAAAGCCTGCAAAGCCTCCGTGATCACCTGTGCACACAAATGCAAACCAGTCGCATTTAAACCAGAGTGGCATGGTCCCACCCGAAACCCAAAGGGACGGCAATGCCCACACATGCACACTATTGAGTGGGAAAAAAGTCATTTGAATGCTGCATCATGGGTGCACACAGAAGCCCCAGCCAATGAACACCCAAAAGCAGAGCTGCTCCCTGTTGCAGGCAAAGACACAGACCTTGACGTGCATGGAGCCAAGACAGTCAAGCAGCAGGGAGACAAACGGGTCCAGCATCTCCCGTATGGATGCCACAGAGGAGTTGACCTTGGAGTTTTTCAAACTACAGTGGAGCAGCTGGAACACATAAAAAAGAACCACCCAGTCAGTCACAAATGACAATATATGTATAAACAAACTATATACAACGGGTGAAATAAGTATTGAACACGTCACCAATTTTCTAAGTAGATATATTTCTAAAGGTGCTATTGACATGAAATTCTCACCAGATGTCCGTAACAACCCATCGAATCCACACATGCAAAGAAATCAAACCATAGACGTCCATAAATTGTGTAATAATGAGAAATGACAGGGAAAAAGTATTGAATACATGAAGAAAGAGGTGCAAAAAGCCATGGAAAGTCATGACACCAGCTGAAATCTATCAGTAATTAGAAAGCAATCCTGCCATTTAGTGCAAACTAATATCAGCTGGTTCAACTGAGGGCCTATAAAAAGATGTCTCATTACCAAGGTGCCACACGAAACATCTCATGATGGGTAAAACCTGTGAGCTCTCTCAAGACCTTCACAACCTTATTGTTGCAAAACATACTTTGCATGTGTGGATTGGATGGATTGCTACCAACATCTGATGAGACTTTCATGTCAATAGCACTTGTGATGTGACATGTTCCAATACTTATTTCACCTGCTGTACTATACACACACACACACACACACACACACACACACACACACACACACTATATACTATATATGCATATGTACTATACACACATGGTCTGGTTGTGCTTTTTCTATGTGCTTACACTGAGTCCTGTGTCCACTAGGATGTGCATGTTGGTCTTGCTGCTGATGGCGGCTCGCTGGCCTCCTCTCTTTGGGGTGGGGGGCAGCAGGAGGCAGCTGGGCGGAGGCAGGCGGGGGTCCAGAGGAACAGCAGGCTTCTCTCTGAGCCACAAGGGGGTGCCATGTTACTCAAATGTTCTGACAATACACAGCCCTGCTTGTGTGTGTGTGTGTGTGTGTGTGTGTGTGTGTGTGTGTGTGTGTGGGAATGAGAGACATACTTGCTCTTGCTGGTGATGAGGGGCAAGCTCTGGCTGACCAGACCATGGCTCAGTAACAGGATGGACTGCGGGGTCATGCTGGGGTTCATCAGGAGACCTGCAACCACTCTCCTCAAGACGCTGTGCACGCGCCTGGACACCTTCAGGCTGGCCGTGTTCTGTAGCACCTGGCAGGCACGCAGGCGGACAGAGAGAGAGAGATGGCTGTGAACCATCTGCTGCGGACTGAAAAGCATTTGGGTGGGCCATGTTTCCGGGGTGTCTTGTGACCGATTGGACGGTTACCTCTTTGAGTGGCACAATCAGCTGGGTGACACGGTCCTGGCTGCAGAACTGGGCCAACAGCTCATACGAGTCCGAGCTCTTGCTGTGGCGCGCCTCCATCACTTTGGAAACGATGCCTTTGATTTCCTTCTCCTTAGCGACGGACCCAAACAGCTCATTGTTGAAGATCTGGGGAAGGTTGTCAGTGTGGGTGAACTCATAATACTCATTGAAAGCCAATGCCATGAGATAGTACAGGCAGTAACCCTTTACCTCAACAAGCAAGTCCAAGCAAGGGTCGAGGTCTCCCGCCTTCAACGACGGCCTCAGGATCGAGAGCAGGTGGTACGTAGTGAAGGTCAGCACATGGACCTGAAGGACAGAACAAATGACGACATGTCCCAGCTTTCATTGTAACTTGATTCAGCTGTGATTTTTACCTGATAACCCTTCACAAGGACACCCTGCATCTCTCGGAGTAGATACTGCAGGTAGCGATGCCCCAAGGCCTCGATGATCTTCACCAGAGTGCCGCGCGCAACATCCCGGATTTCCTGGAAGCGGCTCTTCAGGTGGACGCAGATTTTCAGGAGAACCCTGCAGATTCAGAATGTGTCATGCTGCTGAACAGGTCAAATATAAAAAGGGATAAATCGCTCTAAACAGAGCCCACACACACACACACACCCAGGCAAGTTGTCTTCCATAACTTCCTGCGGGAGGGTCTGCATGAGTCGGACCATGGCAAAAGCGATGGGCACTCTGGCCACCTCTTCATCCTTCACGTCTTTCGATTTCACCATCTTATGCTCGTCGTCTCTCTTCACCTGCACATGCACACAAACAACCAAGCTGCAGTTTATTTGTAGCGTCTGACGACTACGGCTCTTTTACGTGTCTGCTAGCAAGCCACCGGATGTGCAGGTCCCTGGAGAGGGACAGCCACTGCTGACCTTGGCAGTCAGGCACTTGTGAAGCCTGGGCAGGATGCTCTGTGTGACGGTGCTGTGGATGGAGGAGAGGAGAGCCTCCAGCTCCTCTCTGCTCCGCGGAAGGCCGCTGCTGATGGCAGGGGGTACTCTCTTCGGGCGGTCCTCCGCGTCCCCTTCCGGCTTGGGTGAATTGCCGGCACACGTCTGCGTGGCACCGGTTTCCATGGCGTCTTCGGCATCGCTGTCTTCCGAGTCTATGGCTTCCGCTCGCTCCCCCTCCTCTTCCTCCTCCCCCACCGCCGTCCTTGCCTCTGGGGACCAAAACCCGAGAACATTACTATCCAGCCTGGAGCTGTCGAACTGCTGCTACCACCGCAGCAGGCCCGAGGCTCGCTGTTTCCGGAACTCACCGTCCGACTTCTTGTTCTTGGACGCCTCGATTTCTTTGCTCAGTGTTTCGTGGTCAAAGTGGAAAGCCTCCAGGATGGTCACCAGCAAACTGCAAGCCAGAGCGAAAAAAGTTACCATTACAGTCAAGCAGACAGACCCAGTATGCACAGGTGCACTGTGCACGTGGACGCCACGCGCATTGCACACGTGCACACACCTGACAGCCAGCTTCTGCTCTGCTAGTCCCATCTGCAGCACGTGGATGAAATGCTTGAGGTAGTAGAGGTACTTGGACCAGGTCAGGCGCCTGCACACCGCGCCGATCACTTCCACCGCCGCTGTCGTCATGGCTTCATGCTGCGAGCATGGGATGACACGCCGCCATTAGCACAAGGTCCCAGACAGCGTACGCTCACGCTCAGTGCTCTGAAAGTGATGGTGGGGCCCCCATATGGTGCCATAGCTACCTTGAGTAGTTTGTCATCGAACAGTGCGATTGTGGCATAGGGCATGATGTAGTTCTGCATGGAGCGGGATGACATGACCACGGTGCCCTCCGTCAGCTGCCTGGCCAACCTCCTGAGGGCTCGTCCCCTGCGGTGGATCTGCATGCACACACACACGTAAATAAATGAACTTAAATACAGGGTCTTCTTCCTCCTCTTCCCCACCATCACCATCATCCTCCACACTTCCCAGTGTCCTGTCGTTGCCTATGAAGATATCAGCGTTCTACATGAAAGTGTGAAAGCTGGACAGATGAAGGTCATCTCTGTCTTTACCTGAATGTGCTTCATGTGCTCAAAGAAGTCGGATTCGGGATCGGTGTAGTTCGTCAGCTGCACCAGGTCCCGGAACTCGGTGCGGCCGGGGAAGGTTTTGACCAGGCAGGCCAGGACCGAGGTGTAATCGCCCCTCACACTCTGCACATGCCAGAACAGACTGGGGTTCATCAGTGTGTGTTTGTTTGTCATTTTCTCTCATGCCAAGCTGCCACCTGAGACTTAAGGTAGGTGTGTGTGTGTGTGTGTGTGTCTACGTACCTCTGTTTTGCTCTTCAGTCCCCGTCTTACTGCATCTAGTACAGTATACTGCACAATCTCTTTGTATTCCTGTTCAGGACAGCCCACTGCATCCAGCTGTGTAATTATAGCTGACAGACACAGGGTGGCACTGTCTGCCAAAGACATATCCCCAATCTATTTTACACACACACACACACACACACACACACACACACACACACACACACACACACACACACACACACACACACACACACACACACACACACACACACACACAGAGAGAGGACAGTTCAAGAAGCATGACAGACAACAGAGTACATCACATACAGAAAAGAAGAGAGAGCCAAGCTAATTCTGTATGATAGACTCACAATTCATTCAAATACAGCATTTCTGCTCGGTGCACAGGTAAACAACCCCCACACCCACACCCCCACCCCCACACCTCTCATACTCACTTCAAAGGAGTAGAAGCAGTTGTGCATGACAGCGGTGAGGCATCTCATGTCCAGCACGGTCATCTCTTTGATGCGTTTAATGATCTCCTGAAAGGCTGTCAGTCGCACATCGAAGTGGATCTCATCCAGATGCCGGCTGTCAAAGGCATTGAGCTGGAGGAGAGGAGAGGAGAGGGGAGGAGAGGGGAGGCTTAGAGATGGAACAAAACCACATTGAATGGGAAGGGCACTTGCTTCCTGTGTTTGCTAACAGCTCCTCACCTTAAGTACATCATCAGTGATGTACTTCAGTTCACCGTCCAGTTCAGACAGAGTCTGCAGAGAGAGGGAGAGAAGGAGTGAGCAATGCAGGCCGTGAGAGCACAGAGCTGGCAGACAGCCTGGAGCAGGGCCTGCTGACCTGGAAGACGTGGCACAGGGCCTGGCGTGACTGCTTGGCCTGCGTGTTGGAGAAGAGCCTGCTGAGAGGCTTCAGGAAAACACTGGGATCTGAACACTGCCTCAGCAGGTTCTGCACAGTGCTCAGAATGTCCAACTCCGTCTCCTGTAACAAGCATGCATGCGCACACGCACACACACGTTTTTGTTTTTTTTAAGTGCCATATACCTGTACCAATGGTACTACAATGCTGACAGGGCTCGAGATGGTACCGAAGCGATCTTTGGCTTGTGTAGGTATGGCAGCAGAAGACTGATCAGTGTTGAGCTCTGTTCCTTGTCAGTGACAAACTGGCTGATCCTAAAACAGGGGGGAAAAAAAATTAATTAAAAAAATACTGTATGACTTGTGCTTCGACATCATCACGCAACCACAACAGACATTAACCAAGCACCAGTCATGTGTGTGAAGAGCACGTGTGTTTGGAGAGAGGCCTACTTGGAGAGGATGTTAAGCTCCTTGCTGACTTGAGCTCGGAACTTCTTCTTTTTGATGCGATCGGAGTTGAGCACGACTCCGCTGAGGTACTGAAGCAGGGCTGGGATATGAGGCAAGAGCAACCTGGAACCTACAGTCAGAGAGTCTAGGAGAAGACGTGGGGACAGTCATTAGGAACACTGGGTGAGGAAGCCCTTTACCCCAGACGAACGCTCCCCTGGATCTCGGCCCGCCTCCTACCTGTGGCGTCGTCCAATCGGCAGGATGGCTCCGGGACGGCACATCCGCTGACGCTCAGCTCTGTCTCGTTCTCAGAGGGCGTGAAGTCAGACGTGGTCAGCAAGCTCTCGCACATGTCCATCACCAAGGCCGCCGTGCTGGCAGAGACGTTCTTGGAGGACAGCAGGGCGAAGACGTTGAGAAGGACGTCGCACTCGGAGTGGCCAGGTCTCTGCTTGGCCAGCAAAGGGAAGTACCTGAGAGAGGGGATTGCTAAAGAATTACCAAGCATGTACAAAGTCCACATTCTGTTCATGTATTTGAAGCAAACAGGTACTTGTGGTTATATTGCATTTTGATACAAACAGAATGAAACAAAACTTGAAGTATATTTTTAAAAGCAACAGAATTATTTATGTTTTGCTGTGTGTGTGTGTGTGTGTGTCAGAGTGAAAGGCACCTGGCGTTCTTGCTCCAGACGTGAATGAGCTTAAGGAGAGGAGTGGGAGCATAGGGGCTTTCTGAGGGCAAACGGCATATCTGAGAGAAAAAGATCCAAACAACACACCACGCATGCACATGCACACATACACAGCATAAGAACAGCATCTCAAACGAAACTCACAGTAATGTTTTTTCCCCACACAGGCACACTGCATACCTGAGGCCAGACCACAGCATGGAACACGGCATCAAGTTCGTCTGTGGTGAAGCTGTATGTATCGAAGTTGTCGAAGAAGTCCTGGATACGCAGCAGGCCGAGTCTCCTGAGGTTCTTCAGAGGGTTGATACAGCCGACCTTAAGCTACACACACACACACACACACACACACACACACACACACCACAAAGGAGTTAGGCTGATTTGCTCTACTCTTTAAAAAATAAAACATTTTTTTAAAAAGGCCCCTTTTTTGGACATCTATAGTGACTACAGTGACAGTTGTGGGTCTGTCTTGGGGCAGAGGGCAGAGTCTCACCTGCACCCTGCGCTCCAGCAGGGAGCTGACGGAAGCCGTGCCAGCCAGCACGATCTGCAGCAGCTTAGGCAGGTAGGCGTGGAGCAGGTGGCCCAGTTTGTGGAGCACCACCTCCACGACATTGAGCAGGCCATGCTGGCGGCCCAACGGGAGGACAGCCGTGGCATCCGTCCCCGTCAAGGCCCGTTCCACCGCCGCCAGGCACGTGCCTGCAAGAGGAAAGACGGGGTCATGCAGGTCACCAGACTGGAGCAAAGGCAGAAAGTAATGCCCACGCCCCGGTGTCCACCTCCGGACTTCCAGGTCGCAAACGCGTGCTTCGACCACCAGACCAAAGAGTCAGCTCTCTAGATGTGTTAGCTTTTATTAGGCCAATATTATAGGTACTCCACACTGGAGTACCTCTACTGTATGTTCATGTGCGTGTGTGTGTGCGCGTGTGTGTGTGTGCGCGCACATGCGTATGTACACCTTGGTTGTGATGGCTGACGGGCTCCATCAGCAGCTCCATGAACATGGCCAGCTCCTCAGGCTGGCAGCCTGCCAGGAAGCGCAGGACAATGGAGGAGCGAGAGGCCGTGGTCGCCTTGCCCTGGAACCTGCTGCCAGCCTTGGTGCGCATGCGCCCATATAGAATCCTGCACGGAGACAACCCACAGCCTCCATGAGCATCACACACACACACTCACAAACGTGTACTTGGTCAGGCACGCATGCATGCATACACACACCTCATTAGCACAGGGATGAGTTTGGGCCGGTGTGAGGCCAGCACCACAGCTCCCTCCTCAGAGATGTTGAAGTGGACGATCTCGTCTTTGAAGTGCTTGTCGTCCAACAGCCTCTCCAGATTCTCTCTGCAAGCAATCAGCACTTTTGGTGGGCAACATATTTGGGAATGAAGTGACCATTTTTTAACCCTCCCTTTTTTCCCCCCCAAACAAAAAGTCACACAGAAAAAAAAAAAAAAAAAAAAAAAAAGCAAACAAACCCTGGCTGAAATCCTAGCCCTGATTAAAGTCTTGGAAAGTAGGCTGGACGGGGGCAACTCACTCGTCATTATTCCCCGGAGCTGATGACTAAAGCAATTTTCGGAAGCATGGGGAGAGGAAATTAATTCTCCAGTGGAATAATGGAGGCTAAGAGCAGGGCTTTTTAGCTCTTAGACTCCTGGAGCGAAGAGCACATTCCTGCTAACTCTCGGCGTACGGAAACCGGAGACCCGCAGGCCGATATCATCGGAATGCTGCCGGGATATAAAGGCCCTTCTTTATTCGCCCCACATCAGCACCTTACCCTATTACAGCCATTACAGGAGTAATGAGGGGGCCAAGGGCTGGAGGGTACCTGGGGGTCATACCTGTAAGGCAGGACGCAAGGGTCTCTGTACGTCATCACGCAGTCCAGAGCAGCTTTCTGGATCTGCTGGTCCTTGTGGCACAGGAGCTGTGGCGGTAGGGGGAGGGAGGTGGAGGGGTGAATACGGCGCTGGCATGCCAGAACGAAGCGAGCTGGCGTGTGGGGAGGAGGGCAAACTCACCTGCGTGTACAGGTCCTGGAGCTCAGGCTCCAGATACAACGCTCTGGGGTTGGTGAACTTGGCGAAGAGCTTCAGGTGAGCTATGAGCTGCCTGTACAAACAGCAAAGTCAGTCAGAAATCACTATGCCCCCTCGAGCAGTTCTAGGAGCACACGACGAGGACATGGCGTTGGGGATTAGAATATCTGGACATATCTTACTTGGCTGCAGCTCTTCTTGGTAATTTTCTCTCTGTTTGTTTGGACTGTTCCTCTTGCTCCTCCTCCTCCTCCTCCTCCCTCATGTCGATGTCCTCCTTGTCAGCGACGGGCATGTCTTGCTCTGCTGAGGAGCAGCTCCTTCTTCTCAGGTTCTGTGTGGGAGCCACCAGAAGGTCGGCTGGATAGAACTCATTCCTGTCAATCAACCCCAAGACAAGAGGAAACTGGCTAAGCAAACTCACTGATTAACTTAAACTGCAACCACTCTACAGGTTTTATATAAACATGGAAAAAAACATGAATCACAACCCTCACTCTTACAAATACACAATGATTTCTGTGACCAATTAATGGCACACCTACACCTAACCCTAACCTTAACTTCAGTAACAAAATGCAAATTGTTTCGCTTTGTACCCATGGTTAGCACAAGGTGATCTCCACAAGCTCAAATGTGGAACATTGGTCCCTGTGGAGGTATATAAACATGTGCGTGTACACACGCGGCCCCACACCCACACCCACACATACCTGACGAAGCGCAGCAGCAGCGGGCTGAGCTCTCGGCTGCGGCGTTCCACTTGCTCAGGGAACCGGGCCATAGCTCTCCACAGCAGGCTGCGGAAGTTGGAGAAGTCCGTGCGGTCGCTGGGAATGTCTGCCTGCTCCAGCTGCTCCAGAAACAGAACCCCGACGTCGCCGCTAGCGATCACGTCTGCCCCCGAGCTGCACCTCTGCCCTGTTCTTTTGTCTGGATTACCACCCTCATCATCCTCCTCATCCAGGAGCTCATTCTCTGAGAAACAAACAGCTTTTATGTCATTTGTAACCAGAAATGTTGCACATACCTTTACACACTTCCAATGGATTCAGGAACTACTCAGACCCCTTTACTTGTATGTTTTTATTGTGCTGTAGATTTGATTTTGAATGGCTACATTTATCATCAGTCTACACTGAATTTTGCATAATGACATAGTAAAAACATGTTTTCAGAGACTTTCAGCTAGTTAAAAATAAAATGTTAAATCTCTTTGGTTTCTCCCCTCAAACGCCATCAGACTGGGAAGCAGGCATCTGTGAATGAACTGCCACCTTGGGTCTCTCCACAGATGTCTGATGGAGTTTAAGGCTTTCACTGGGCCACTCAAGGATGTTCAAAGACTTGCCCTCAAGCCAGTGTTGTTTTGGCTGTATGGTTCGGGTCTCTCTCATGTTGACAGGTGAACTGTCATTCCAGAGGTTATCCCTCCATTACCACTCTGTCCCTGCTGCTGAGAAGCACCCCCATGCCACTGTTTTTCATTGTAGTGATGGTATTAGCCACATTGTGCTTGTTCTTTTGCACAAAGAGTTACATTTTCATCTCATCAGATAAGACAAACTTTTTCCACATTGCCAGAGTCCTTTCCATGTCGTTAAGTAAATTCCAAGCGGGTTGTCGTATGCCCTTTTACTCAACAATGGCCACTCTGCCATAAAAGCCTGATTTATGAAGTGCTGTAGACATGCTTGTCCATCCAACAGGTCGTCCCATCTCTGCACAGGACTTCTGGAGCTCTTCTAGAGTGACCACTGGGTCCTTTATTTTAACACTCTGACCAACATCTTTCTTGCTTGGATGCCCAAATTGGCCAGACTTCCAGTTCTAGGAGGGTTCAAGGTTGTGCAAAGCTTCTTCCATTTCAGGAACACTGTTGTTCCAGGAGCACTCAAAGCCGTAGAGATTGTTTTATATCCTTACCCTGTTCCATGCCTTGCCACACTCTGATGTTGGAGACGCAGAGACAGTTCCTTAGACTTCATAGCTTGGCTTTAGTCCTGACAATGCAGTGTAAATTGCGGGCCCTTATAGACCCAGGCATGTGCCTTTCCAGACTGGGTCCAACCAATTCAAATTACAACAGGAGGACTCTAACTGAGTTAAAGTTACAAACATACCAAGAATATTTATAACAAACAGGAAGCCCCTGACCACAACAAAGGGTTTGAAACCGTTTGTGAATAAGATTTCAGTTTCTGATTTTTAATTAATTTTCAAAAGTCTCTAAAAACATGTTTTCACTTCATCATTGCAGATGATTAAGGGTACAGTGACATGCAAAAATGGAGATCAAGTTAAATTAAAACCCATGACACAAAGTACACAATAAATAAAGGAGCCTGATAACTTTCTGAATCCTGAATCCACTATATTTCATTAGAAGCATTATGTAGGTGTACAGATAAGAGTCTATAGTCCATCAGCTGCCAGGCATAATTTGTGCCAGCCACCCTCTTCATCTATGGGCAGCTTGTGTCCACAGGACCAGGGCAGAATGGGTAGAGGGTAGCTGCCCAGCTCCACATGGCCACAGTAGGGCTACAGTCTGTAACTGTACACCTATAAAACGCAGCTATAAGATAAGGTGTATGGGAACAGTATATATTTACTACAGTGGGTGTTATGGGTATATTCAGAGTGTCTTAAACCATGAACAGATGGACTTCACTACTTTAAATATTTGCGTAATTAACCAGCCCCTTTGATTAATGAGAACTCACCAGCCAGACCAGCGACCATCTCCAAATGTTCATAGTAAACAGTCCAGAATTCCTTGTTGTCCATTTCTCTGGCATGGGTCCTAAACAAATGAGAGCTCCTTAAGATCAAACCAAAAACGAAACACGTTTACAGGACAGCGGAACAGTTCTCCCGTGATGGCAGACTCACGTGAGCAGTTCGATGATGGCATCCCACAACGGTCTGAAATTAATGAACAGCATCGCGATGAGATACCGCAACGGAACCTAGGAAGACACAGACAGAGGGTGACCATGGCTGCTCCCAAAACCACAGCAACCAGACTGGGGCTGGCATCCGGAAGCCCTCGGGCAGGGTGGCACCTACCTGCTGGAAGGGCCCGCAGGGAAGTTGGGGTCGCACAAGATCTTGGCGCAGTTTGCGGAGGTGCAGGAGCTTCTCGCGGTAGTCCTGCACCGTAGCTGGGACTTGCTCGGCCTGCAGGCAGATGGCGAACACGCTCTGTGCACCCGAGCCCTCCTCGCCCTGCAAAGAAAAGAGCTCGTCTGTCAGAGGCCCAGAGATGTGAGACTACAGCTCCCGCGAAAGGGCCTCAACTCAAAACACACCTCTGCTGGTCTGGGAAGCTCGGCCTCGAAGTGTGACATGATTCTCAGGGTCAAGAGGCGAATCTAAATAGAAAATAAAAAACCTTTTATATCATTCACATGTATTTACATGAATACTAAGCAATACATGATCGAGTGGGAAAAAGGCAATGACATTTCTATGTTTGATATATAGAAACAGAAACTCTACCTTGGATATATTGGAGGAAAAATTGGAATGCAAAATTTGATACAGTCCCAATAAGGAATTGTGGGATAGCTGGGTGGAGCAGCCATTGAGAGACAGTCTGGTGTAGTATAGATCAGCTAACAGCAGTGCAGAGAGGTCAGTGGGGAACTTCCTGTGTGGACAAAGCATCACTTCCTTTAGTTCTGAAGGTCTGCACCTACTAAACGTCCAGTGGCTGGAGAGTTTAGTTTGGGTTTTTTTTGTTTGTTTGGTTTTTGTTTTTTTTAAGAGAAACTGTTAGCCCTTACTCTAGGACACGCCTGACCAGCTCATCTGGGAGTAGGGAGAGAACCTGTGCCGTTTCTTTGAAGCTCAGCAGAGTGGTTAGGGCCTGCCTCGCCACAAACAACCCTCCTGCAGGAACAAAAAGAGGGCATAAAAGAACCCTCTCCAACCTCTAGAGGGCATGAAACAAGGGTACCGTGAAAAGCTGCCCCTACAAAACGATACGGTCTACTGACCTTTCCCGAGGGTTTCACTGTGCACCTCACGTAGCAATCTGTTCAAAAGAGCGGTGATAGAAGGAATCACTGTAGATGCTTCCATGGGCCTGCAAAACAACACTTGCTTTATGGCCACCGCAACCAAACACACACGCGGGATGCAGCAAAGTCACGTCTATGCTCCTAGAACCAGACAGGTGCTGCTACCTGAGGTGCGGCAACAGCACCAGAGCGGCCCAGGGCTGCGAGAGATCCAACAGCGGCTTCTCCTCCGGGATGTCTATGAGCGAGAGGATGAGCTTTGGAACGCACCCTGGCCATGCCTTCTCCACGTCACTGCCCCTGCACAAAAACCACCAGGTGGTTCATATGTATTCTTGGGCCTAATTAGCATCATCGAACCAAAATTAGGTTGGCGCTAAAGCACCCTGGAGCAGAGGGCCCTGCTCTCACCCCACAGGCTGTCCAGTGAAGAGCAGAGGATACTTCTCGAAGGCCATAGAGCCGTCGGTGGGAGGGCATGCTTTGGCCAGGATCAGCCGCACAAGAAGCTCCATGGCCGGCAGCCTGCTGCCAGAGTCTTCGCTGCAGAACAGGTGCTCCACGAATTGCAGCAGACAGGGCAGGAACAGCTGGAGAGACAGCAAGCTGTTACTACTCACCAGAACGAAGCTGAACGCAAAGGTCAGATGAGAGCAAATTTTTCCAAGTGCAAGGCAAAGGTTAAATCTCTGACACACTGACCTGCTCAAATTGTTTCATATCGAACATCTCCTTGGAAAATGACAGAATGAGATCCTGATCTGCTCCACTGGTGAAGACCTAAGAGAACGATTAGTAGAAAAAAGCCATCAGAGCTTGTCAGCACATACACAACATGGCATACCAAGACACGTGCATGCATAACACACACACGCACACACACACTTTATTATATATTAACAAAAGGCCATACACAAACACACCTGTTTCACCAGTTCCTGGGACATGCTGGCTGGCAGGGTCATGTTCTCTCCCAGCAGGAAGGAAGAGACCACCTGCAGCAGCAAGCCGTGGCAGGGATAGGACAGGCCTGCAGTCTGGACCAACTGCACCAGCATCTGTAAGCACCAAACCAGAGGCAGGACTCCATGACGACTGACCGGGAAAAGGACGCCGGACGAGCCAGACAAAACACATGGGGTACGCACACCCACACATACCTCACACACAGACTCTGGCTTGGTGACCTTAGCGCCTTTATGGTGCTCTATGAGTGTGTGGTAGATGACAAGTATCCCCTCCATGTGCGCGCTAGCCTGCTCCGAGTCGGGCGCCTCCAGCCTTGGCAGCAGTTCCATCACACACGCCTGAGAGGAGAGTTAAAAGGTGTCAATAACATTCATCCCAAAGTTCTAAAGTCAAAGTTGCAGAAGGTCCTCCTGATGGGACTCAATAAAAGAAGGTGGGCCATGTTACTACTCAGTAAAAGCGTCTGTAACCGATGTGACCAATTAACTGAGAATTCCGTGTCTATTCCTCCATTTCTTAGGCTTTGAGCAGGGGAAAGTTCTCTACCTGCAATGAATCCCAAAGGACCAGTAAGTGCTCCTTCTCAACATAATTGACTGAGGACTCAGCCATGTGATCCAGGGCTTCTTTAACAGCATCCCAGGGGAGGGCAATGACCCCCTCAGCACTTTGACCAACTTTTCTCAGAACTACTGGCAAAGCCTAGAACAAATACAAATGTAAATTTCAAACACCCCAGTATAAAAATTCCTACAACTTACATTATGGGTGATGGCAACACTAAGTTATTGAGAAATGGCTAAATCAAATGCTAACATGGAGGTGTTCATTTAATCAATAAAACAAAAAACAATGGTTAACAGAGGAAAATAAAGTCATTCCATACTAAAAATGCTTCTCTTTCTGGAGCTGGGTTAACCCATGACCAGGAAACCAGGCCAAAAGACTTAATCAACTACGAGCTCACTGTTTTGGCACAGGAATGGAACATGTTGCGGACTCCTCTGCACATCTCAAAGATGAGCTGTCCCACACCCTTGGCCTTTTGAACGTGCTCCGCCAGGTCGGTGAACATCAGTGTGAACAAAGCATCAAAATCTGGAACCTAAGCAGCAACGGAAGCACACCTTATTACCAACCAACCCCAAAACCATCAGTGGAAACAAGTCACAAAGCACTTGCGGTGACTTAGAGTGGCACGAGGTGGACAGCTTACCTTCCTCATTAGAAACGAGAAGCTCTCTGCTGCAAAGTTTCGGATGTGCTCTTTTTTGTGTGCCAGAAGTTTACTGTAAAGACTGAGATAGGACATGGAACATGTAATGTTGTCATACTTCCTGACCAAAGGCAGAGCATCAAGGAGACAGATGGCATGAATCACCATGACAGGTTGATCAGTTTTTTAAAGCATACAAATGTCTAAATGTTACCAACACTGGCTCACAGATGTTACACTGTTTACTTTCTTTGTTTTCCAAGTCTCACCTATATATCTTGTCCATATCCTTGACCATCAGCCTCCAAAGGTACTTGTACAGGTAAGACAGGCAGGTAAAGGTCCATTCCAGCACCTCAGTATCCTGTGTCTCGAGCAACAGAGTGATGATGACGAAAAAGTCGGGAAAGTGAGGGTAAAAGTCCGTCTGGAGGTCCCGGGCAAGCTGCACTACAAGACTACGGATGCAAAGAGATGGTTGATGCTCTGGTAACTGTGTCACCCACTATTGTTTCCTTTGACATCTGTTCTGAAAGTGCCACAACAACTGTGGGAACACAATGAAAAACTTTAACTCCTGATCTGTCACCACAATCTTAAAGGGAAGGAATACTTACTCCAGGAGAGGTTGGTATGCCATGCTATTTTTCACTGACAGATGCGTCTTCAGATTTTCCACTATAGAGTTTTGGTGGAAGACTAACATATTGAAAGACTGACACTTGTGTGCCACATCCTTCAGAAAGGTAGCTGTCAAATGAAATAGTAAAATAATTAAATAATGTCAGAAATAGTGCACAAGCAACAGGGTAAATGGCAGAATAAAAAATAACTAAATTAAATTTTAAGTGTCTGCAATGCGCACAGACCATGGAAATACGTCACAGAGAAAAATGAGACACGTACTGAAGTGGTCTGTTAAATTCAGGTCCCTCCATTTTGTTAAGCCTTCGAAAAAGTAGGTGTCTACCTCCTAACACCGGAATATGGATGTCAGAAGAAAGAGAAGCACGAATAAGTACCCAAGAGAATACATCAAAAAGCAAGATTCGTAATTAGCCAGATTGCTGCTGGATAAACCTCCACATCCCCTAAAATTAGAAACCTGGACTTAGCACAAAAGTGCCGTTTCGCGGTTTCCTCGGAGCAATTAATCTGTTAATTCTGTAAAACCCACCAAGGCTGGACTCATGGGATACAAGGCTAAATAGATAAGTTTAAAGCAGCATAACATTACCAGTTACAGCGCCATTTAAAATTAAACTTTAAGCAAAGTTAATTCACCAAATAATTAATCCGATATTGTGTTGTATGCCGTTTTTACTGGCCGTTGTTCTTGCTTAAACTTACCTCAGAATAACTTCCCGTCCGATCAATACGATGGATCACATCTATATTAACATTTGCAAGTCTCTCGGAAAATGTAAGAAACTGCAACACACAAGACAATGTTAGAGGTTCATAAAGATAGAAGTTGCATCACTAAGTACCTAGATATATCTTGCAAATTAACATTATAGAGCTTTATGTTTATGCACTACAGATAAGAAGTAACCTGCTAACATGTAATAACGCTGACGTTAAAATATCTTAAGTTTACACTTAATGAGAATCATTTGAGCTGGCTATGCCATTCAGTTTGGCACTCAAGTCGCTAGTTAGCGAACTGGTAACTGCTAGCATATAAGATAAACTTACCCGGAAAGTATTTTCCGATTTATGAGATAGAGGTTTGACTTTTAACTTCATTGTTATCTAATGTGTGCAGTCAGGTAGAAATTTAATGAACGCAATATTACAACAGAACACTTAATTTTCATTAGATGAAGAATTGTTGACACCCATGCCGTTTCAGGAGGCCGCCATTTTGAGTGAAGCACTGTTATTAGGGTTCTGTTTATTTTTTCAAAGTAAAGGTCCTCGATTGGCACGTTGGTCAGTAGATGGTGTGTCCACCCCACCCCACCCCCGGAAAAACAAAACCTGTAACATGTCTGAATATTAATGAAAAATTATTAAATGCCACTGAAATCCCACTTACAGATTCATTAAATTCTCATTGAGTACAGGTTATTTAAGCATCTGTTCTTTTTAAGCATTTCTGAACCTGACACATTTATGAGAAACCCAGGAAATTATTTGCTGTTCAAAACCATGAGATATGAATGGAATACCAGCCACTGGGTTGAGTAAAGAGAGGGTTGATGGTCAACTTATGCCACAGCCCAGAGAACAATTAGAGCTCTCAAGCTGGTGAAGAGCTATTATACCTGCTTGGGGCATTTCTGACTCTCAGTAATACAGAGAGTTCATCAGAGGTCTTCACTAGCCCCTCTTCTACAGGAGACAAACACTTAGTCATGAATTCAACTGCCTAAATGTTATCTGTTTTACACACTGACTAGCTTGTAATTAGAAAAATCTCAGTTTAAGTCCTTTAAACACGTTTGTTTAAAAAAAAAAAAAAAAAACGGAAACAGAAGCACAATGGAGAACCCAGCAGCTGCAGCATCCTTTACTTTGTTGGACTATGTGGTTTTTGTTTTTATGCTGGTCATCTCGGCAGGTATTGGGGTATATTACGCCTTCATCCAGGGAGGACAGCACAGCTCCAGGGACTATCTGGTGGGTGGTCGGAGTTTGACAGCAGTGCCAGTGGCTCTGTCTTTGACTGCCAGCTTTTTGTCTGCCATCACGGTGCTGGGCACCCCAGTGGAGGTGTACCTCTATGGGGCCAGCTTCATCCTCACGTGCCTCACTTTCGTCTTGATGGTGGGAATCAGCTCTGAACTCTTCCTCCCCATCTTCTACAGACTGGGAATAACCAGCACCTATGAGGTGAGGCACTTCATTACTGGCTGAATACACTTGAAGCAGTTTAATGTCTAAAGTATGTGCTCAATATATCAGTGTTTCTGTTGGTGTACAGTGATCCAGAACAAATCCACAGTAAGGACTGGAATTAAAATATAGTTTAATTTTAAAGGTAGAAATGCTGCATTATTTCATAACTCTTGCATGCTTATAGTGAGCAACACCATAAGCAATGAAAATATAAATATATTAAGATATAAATATATATTTAAAATATAAATATATTAAGCTTGCTAAATTGCTTCATCATGCTTATCTTATGGTTCTTTCATTATTCACTGAAACATGATGTTTTTAAATCTATTAAAATTTAAAGCCTTTTTCTGTTAGTTGGGACTGACTTTCACATTGTCTTTGTATATGAATGTGGTAATTCCTGTTCCATTAAAAATAGTAGCAACTTTCCCTTGTCATTTCATAATCCTAATTCAGGAATTATTTATTGATACCACACTATCGATATTACAGCTTGCTTCTCTCACAAAAACATACTCAAAAGCAAACAAAATGATCATTCATTTTGTACTTGTGTTTAACATATAGAATTATTGTCATGAGTTTTTGATTCTGTGTCCCTGCAGTACCTGGAGATGCGGTTTGACAAAGCAATTCGGCTGTTTGGGACAGTGTTGTTCATAATTCAGACAGTAAGTGCTCACAATGGCACAAGTCTCTATTTCACTACAGATCTTATTCTGAACAAACTGGGAAATGATCATTGGTTGCACTAAGTAAATATTGCATTTTTCCCCCATTCCTTAGCTACTGTACACTGGTCTGGTTATCTATGCACCAGCTTTGGCTTTAAATCAAGGTGGGATCTTTGTGTGTAAAGTACATGGTGTACTTGGTGTACTCAAAAAAGTACATTCAGTTCAGGTCAAGTGAACTTCTCTCCTCTTCCTCCATGTATTAGTCAGTGGCATACATCTATGGGGAGCTGTAATCTCAACTGGAGTGGTCTGTACTTTCTATTGCACCTTGGTAAGTTTACTTACAACATATAAGTGACTTACTTCATAAGACTCAACTGAAAGCAGTCAACATTCTCTTAGTGTTAACAATTTTACAATAGGTCTTTAATTAGTTTGCTTGTGGTTATAGTTTAAAAGCGATGCATAATATTCTGATTAAATAAATAAAAAATGTACAAGATCTATGCAGCAGTGCATATGCTAAAAGGGCTAAGAGTCTCTGATGAAACCATAATTAAAGCATTCCTATATACAGCACTTAGAAATGTCAAACTGCTTCCATTATATGGCAGGGTGGCCTGAAAGCAGTGGTCTGGACTGACGCATTCCAGGTGGTCATCATGGTGGCTGGGTTTCTGGCCGTCATTATCCAGTCTGTGCTGCTACAGGGTGGAGTTTCCATCATCATTAGTGATTCTGCCCAGGGAGGCCGTCTCAACATATGGGAGTGAGTTACAATATGACAGTTATAATATCACTATATAAGTCAATGTATGGGAGTCAGTTAAATATGGTGGACAGGTCTTGGAACACTGTAAAACATTCCCAGGGAACATTAGTCTTTGTCTTTTTTTTATATATCTCTTCCCCTAAGCTTTGACCCTAACCCTCTGAGAAGGCACACATTTTGGACTGTCATAATTGGAGGTGCATTCCTTTGGACCAGTGCTTATGGTATTAACCAAACTCAGGTGCAAAGATACGTATCCTGCAAGTCCCTGTTCCATGCAAAAATGTGAGCAACAAACTCCACAGGGCACTCCTTATGCATCAAGTGACTACCATGTTTTACCATCCCAATATATAATGTAAACTAAGAATAAACTGGGTTTGTATTTCTTTCCAGGTCACTGTATGTGAACTTAGTGTCTCTGTGGACCATCAATCTGTGTTCAATATTTTGCGGACTGTGTTTGTACTCCGTTTATAAGAACTGCGATCCATGGACAGCGAAACGCGTGAATACTCAAGATCAGGTAACAGATCTGTGAAAGAAACAGAACAGTCTAATAATAATAATAAATATCAATTAGTCCTATCTAATGTGATCTGTAAAGCCTGCTAGTAGCCATAGACTGGATATGATATACCACATGTCCAATTACCTGTTTTTACAACTTTTTGTGTAATTTGAAGCTCATGCCTTACCTTGTGCTGGACATCTTGAGAGCATATCCAGGTATTCCTGGTCTGTTCGTGGCAGCAGTGTACAGTGGCACATTAAGGTTAGATTTCTATAAGCACACGTTCACTTGACCCAATCAGCCCACACTGTGGTAACCGTGAAGTGGATCCAGAAAAGCACAAACAGCATATCCATGTATTAAGTCACTACTACGTATGCACTTGATGTGTGTTTTCCTGTTGCCTGCTTCAGCACAGTATCCTCCAGTGTGAATGCATTAGCTGCAGTGACAGTTACAGATCTGATAAGACCATATTTCAGCTTTTCCGAGCAACAGCTCATCTGGACATCAAAAGGACTGAGTGAGTAAGGAAACAATAGCATTTACATGACAACATGCCACAGCCAGTGCTGCACATGAAGCTTTTATTGTACAATGGCTCCATGTATGACGTCACAGGCATTTTCTATGGAGCTCTGTGCATTGGAATGGCTGGTCTTGCATCTTTGATGGGGGGGTTACTACAGGTAAACTTTTATTTATTAGAAACAAATTCTATCATCTGAGTAGCGGTTTGGCATGTTCTTGTTCTGATCTGTGCCTTCTTTTACAGGCGGCTATTAGCATCTTTGGCACCATTGGCGGACCTGTCCTTGGCCTTTTTGTTTTAGGCATCCTGTTTCCCTGTGCAAATTCAAAAGTCAGTGATTACAGTCATTAATTTTGGCAGTCAGTCTATTCAGAGCATCTTACAAAATGGTGTAAATGGTAATAGTGAAAGTGACAAAATGTACAGTGAATCTGGGATTTATAACCTACAATTTATCCTAATTTTTGCAAGTGCACATACAAGGCCAAAGAAACATTTCAAAGAGTACAAGTGCAGATAGAATGGCAGGAGTTCAGGGATCGGTCAATAGAACTTTAAGTGAAGCTCATTTACACATTGAGGAAAATAACACTAAGGCAAGCAAGATTTTTCCTTTGTGGGCATGTTTAGATCTTATTAAGGAAAGACATGCCAGGTGTCATGAGGTCAAGGCTCTGAATTGAACCACCAGGCTGAGTTCTGAACCACAATGTGAAGGTGTTGTGGGACTGAGCTGAGGTTCAGAAAATAGGCTTTGTTTTTCTTATGATGAGGTAGTGCTCTAAGTATGAGAACACACAGGAGAAATCTTTGATGTAGATGCTTTGTAGACAAGCAGTAGCATATAAAGAAAAACTTGTAGAAGTGTATTATTTATTATTAAGAGTCTAACATGGGTATGTATTGTAGGGAGGCTTGGCTGGGCTGGTCAGTGGACTAGCCATATCACTCTGGGTATGTATAGGAGCCCAGGTCTATCACCCCCTACCTGCGAATACCAGGCCTCTCACTTTGAAAACACATGGCTGTAACTTCACTATTGCTGAGGCTGCATTAACAAACTGGACCAGGTACCCTACACAGGCAAGCTACATCACCTCAGCCCAGCAGAACAAAGCCCTGGACAGGTGGGGAGGGTTCCTAAAGTTTGATAATGGGAGGGACTTTACATCACAATGCATTCAT
The DNA here is from genome assembly GCF_041902795.1 of Electrophorus electricus. NCBI lineage: Eukaryota > Metazoa > Chordata > Actinopteri > Gymnotiformes > Gymnotidae > Electrophorus > Electrophorus electricus. The sequence goes on from NC_137507.1 coordinate 14,369,913, forward strand.
GTTTATCTGTTTATCTGTACAGACCTTGGCTGGCTGATAATTGGTACTCCCTCTCTTACTTGTATTTCTGCCCTGTGGGGACCTTAGTTGTCATAGCTGTGGGGCTGGCAGTGAGTTTGCTTTCAGGTAATGAATGACTTTACATTTACCACAACTGAAAAATACTTCTAAGTAAAAAAGATAGTTCATGTTTTCCCCCTTGTATTCTACCTACACAGGGGGTAGAACTCTAAAACTGCAACCAGGGCTGACGGTAGTGAAGGAGGATTTAACCTGCTACAAACTCTACAAAACTCTAAAACAGAAGGTGGGTGTGAAGTTTATATTTTATCTTTGTCTGTGTTACAATTTTTGCATGTTATTTTATCCTTATTTCCAGGCCACAAGAAACGCAGATAAATTTGACCTGGTTGGGAAGTATGAGAAGAAATCTGGTAACACCAACATTGCATTTTGTGATGTTGAGTTAGACATCACAAAATATCAGTCCCGTAGAACCCTAACATAGGACACTTGTTTTGTTTTTACAGTGAAGACATCTTATATTTGTACAATAAACCATCACTTTTTCACCTTTCAGCATTTTAACTGATAGAGTACCTTAAAATACACATGAAACCAGGAAAGCTATCTTCTTAAAAACACATTTCTGTAATTGCTGTGTTCCACCATCATAAATATAGGGCAGTTATTTACAAGAAATGGTAGTTTTCACTTGGGTAGAATGACAATTTTACAATGACATGCAATGTACATAAATGATGCCACCCTAAACAAATTATATGGATAATTTGTATGTTGTGACCCTTGTTTTACCAAGGATTGTATCTATTATAAGTAGTAGATTTTTTTATGAGATAAACACCATCCTTTACGCCAACAGCCTTTTGATCTTCAAATGCTACTGATGTCTAAATAAAGTTTATTAATGAGAGTTTGTGTTTTTGTCCCATTCTTTGTATGAGAAGCAGAGGCATTAGTGTTCGGGGTCATAATATCGTTTCTTCATCGCTCTGTATTTCCTAAGGAAATACAGGGCCTCGAGTTCCTTAATTACAAACTCCCCTCGATCAACAAGCTTTCGGATCTTCTCAGGGTCGGTGACATCTCTGTTCTTCATAAAAGCTGTTTTTAAGCGCTCCCTGAAGTATACAGTGCCTTTTGGGTAATCTCTTCCAAGATAGAGAAGCTTTTAGATCAAAACAAACAATAACAAATAAATAAAACACACGGAAGCATAAATTAGTTGAGGCTAGGATATATATTCAATTTCACTTACATTCTTGTACAATCTGATAACTTCTCCCCTCAGTGGGTTGGTCATTTCTTTCCTCCCCCCTAGTTATTAATTAATCTTTTACAGAAATTAAAAGAAAACCAAGACAAAGATGATTAACAATTAGTGTTCATGATGCATTTCCTACATTCCTATACTCTAACGAAAGTTGGTTTTAAAAACCATTAGTTAACTAGCTATGTTGTTCTTACTGCTTATACTTGATGCTTAGTGTTTTCACCAGATACCTAGCTAGCTTAGCCTTATGGTTCTTTCATTATTCACTGAAACATGATGTTTTTAAATCTATTAAAATTTAAAGCCTTTTTCTGTTAGTTGGGACTGACTTTCACATTGTCTTTGTATATGAATGTGGTAATTCCTGTTCCATTAAAAATAGTAGCAACTTTCCCTTGTCATTTCATAATCCTAATTCAGGAATTATTTATTGATACCACACTATCGATATTACAGCTTGCTTCTCTCACAAAAACATACTCAAAAGCAAACAAAATGATCATTCATTTTGTACTTGTGTTTAACATATAGAATTATTGTCATGAGTTTTTGATTCTGTGTCCCTGCAGTACCTGGAGATGCGGTTTGACAAAGCAATTCGGCTGTTTGGGACAGTGTTGTTCATAATTCAGACAGTAAGTGCTCACAATGGCACAAGTCTCTATTTCACTACAGATCTTATTCTGAACAAACTGGGAAATGATCATTGGTTGCACTAAGTAAATATTGCATTTTTCCCCCATTCCTTAGCTACTGTACACTGGTCTGGTTATCTATGCACCAGCTTTGGCTTTAAATCAAGGTGGGATCTTTGTGTGTAAAGTACATGGTGTACTTGGTGTACTCAAAAAAGTACATTCAGTTCAGGTCAAGTGAACTTCTCTCCTCTTCCTCCATGTATTAGTCAGTGGCATACATCTATGGGGAGCTGTAATCTCAACTGGAGTGGTCTGTACTTTCTATTGCACCTTGGTAAGTTTACTTACAACATATAAGTGACTTACTTCATAAGACTCAACTGAAAGCAGTCAACATTCTCTTAGTGTTAACAATTTTACAATAGGTCTTTAATTAGTTTGCTTGTGGTTATAGTTTAAAAGCGATGCATAATATTCTGATTAAATAAATAAAAAATGTACAAGATCTATGCAGCAGTGCATATGCTAAAAGGGCTAAGAGTCTCTGATGAAACCATAATTAAAGCATTCCTATATACAGCACTTAGAAATGTCAAACTGCTTCCATTATATGGCAGGGTGGCCTGAAAGCAGTGGTCTGGACTGACGCATTCCAGGTGGTCATCATGGTGGCTGGGTTTCTGGCCGTCATTATCCAGTCTGTGCTGCTACAGGGTGGAGTTTCCATCATCATTAGTGATTCTGCCCAGGGAGGCCGTCTCAACATATGGGAGTGAGTTACAATATGACAGTTATAATATCACTATATAAGTCAATGTATGGGAGTCAGTTAAATATGGTGGACAGGTCTTGGAACACTGTAAAACATTCCCAGGGAACATTAGTCTTTGTCTTTTTTTTATATATCTCTTCCCCTAAGCTTTGACCCTAACCCTCTGAGAAGGCACACATTTTGGACTGTCATAATTGGAGGTGCATTCCTTTGGACCAGTGCTTATGGTATTAACCAAACTCAGGTGCAAAGATACGTATCCTGCAAGTCCCTGTTCCATGCAAAAATGTGAGCAACAAACTCCACAGGGCACTCCTTATGCATCAAGTGACTACCATGTTTTACCATCCCAATATATAATGTAAACTAAGAATAAACTGGGTTTGTATTTCTTTCCAGGTCACTGTATGTGAACTTAGTGTCTCTGTGGACCATCAATCTGTGTTCAATATTTTGCGGACTGTGTTTGTACTCCGTTTATAAGAACTGCGATCCATGGACAGCGAAACGCGTGAATACTCAAGATCAGGTAACAGATCTGTGAAAGAAACAGAACAGTCTAATAATAATAATAAATATCAATTAGTCCTATCTAATGTGATCTGTAAAGCCTGCTAGTAGCCATAGACTGGATATGATATACCACATGTCCAATTACCTGTTTTTACAACTTTTTGTGTAATTTGAAGCTCATGCCTTACCTTGTGCTGGACATCTTGAGAGCATATCCAGGTATTCCTGGTCTGTTCGTGGCAGCAGTGTACAGTGGCACATTAAGGTTAGATTTCTATAAGCACACGTTCACTTGACCCAATCAGCCCACACTGTGGTAACCGTGAAGTGGATCCAGAAAAGCACAAACAGCATATCCATGTATTAAGTCACTACTACGTATGCACTTGATGTGTGTTTTCCTGTTGCCTGCTTCAGCACAGTATCCTCCAGTGTGAATGCATTAGCTGCAGTGACAGTTACAGATCTGATAAGACCATATTTCAGCTTTTCCGAGCAACAGCTCATCTGGACATCAAAAGGACTGAGTGAGTAAGGAAACAATAGCATTTACATGACAACATGCCACAGCCAGTGCTGCACATGAAGCTTTTATTGTACAATGGCTCCATGTATGACGTCACAGGCATTTTCTATGGAGCTCTGTGCATTGGAATGGCTGGTCTTGCATCTTTGATGGGGGGGTTACTACAGGTAAACTTTTATTTATTAGAAACAAATTCTATCATCTGAGTAGCGGTTTGGCATGTTCTTGTTCTGATCTGTGCCTTCTTTTACAGGCGGCTATTAGCATCTTTGGCACCATTGGCGGACCTGTCCTTGGCCTTTTTGTTTTAGGCATCCTGTTTCCCTGTGCAAATTCAAAAGTCAGTGATTACAGTCATTAATTTTGGCAGTCAGTCTATTCAGAGCATCTTACAAAATGGTGTAAATGGTAATAGTGAAAGTGACAAAATGTACAGTGAATCTGGGATTTATAACCTACAATTTATCCTAATTTTTGCAAGTGCACATACAAGGCCAAAGAAACATTTCAAAGAGTACAAGTGCAGATAGAATGGCAGGAGTTCAGGGATCGGTCAATAGAACTTTAAGTGAAGCTCATTTACACATTGAGGAAAATAACACTAAGGCAAGCAAGATTTTTCCTTTGTGGGCATGTTTAGATCTTATTAAGGAAAGACATGCCAGGTGTCATGAGGTCAAGGCTCTGAATTGAACCACCAGGCTGAGTTCTGAACCACAATGTGAAGGTGTTGTGGGACTGAGCTGAGGTTCAGAAAATAGGCTTTGTTTTTCTTATGATGAGGTAGTGCTCTAAGTATGAGAACACACAGGAGAAATCTTTGATGTAGATGCTTTGTAGACAAGCAGTAGCATATAAAGAAAAACTTGTAGAAGTGTATTATTTATTATTAAGAGTCTAACATGGGTATGTATTGTAGGGAGGCTTGGCTGGGCTGGTCAGTGGACTAGCCATATCACTCTGGGTATGTATAGGAGCCCAGGTCTATCACCCCCTACCTGCGAATACCAGGCCTCTCACTTTGAAAACACATGGCTGTAACTTCACTATTGCTGAGGCTGCATTAACAAACTGGACCAGGTACCCTACACAGGCAAGCTACATCACCTCAGCCCAGCAGAACAAAGCCCTGGACAGGTGGGGAGGGTTCCTAAAGTTTGATAATGGGAGGGACTTTACATCACAATGCATTCATGTTTATCTGTTTATCTGTACAGACCTTGGCTGGCTGATAATTGGTACTCCCTCTCTTACTTGTATTTCTGCCCTGTGGGGACCTTAGTTGTCATAGCTGTGGGGCTGGCAGTGAGTTTGCTTTCAGGTAATGAATGACTTTACATTTACCACAACTGAAAAATACTTCTAAGTAAAAAAGATAGTTCATGTTTTCCCCCTTGTATTCTACCTACACAGGGGGTAGAACTCTAAAACTGCAACCAGGGCTGACGGTAGTGAAGGAGGATTTAACCTGCTACAAACTCTACAAAACTCTAAAACAGAAGGTGGGTGTGAAGTTTATATTTTATCTTTGTCTGTGTTACAATTTTTGCATGTTATTTTATCCTTATTTCCAGGCCACAAGAAACGCAGATAAATTTGACCTGGTTGGGAAGTATGAGAAGAAATCTGGTAACACCAACATTGCATTTTGTGATGTTGAGTTAGACATCACAAAATATCAGTCCCGTAGAACCCTAACATAGGACACTTGTTTTGTTTTTACAGTGAAGACATCTTATATTTGTACAATAAACCATCACTTTTTCACCTTTCAGCATTTTAACTGATAGAGTACCTTAAAATACACATGAAACCAGGAAAGCTATCTTCTTAAAAACACATTTCTGTAATTGCTGTGTTCCACCATCATAAATATAGGGCAGTTATTTACAAGAAATGGTAGTTTTCACTTGGGTAGAATGACAATTTTACAATGACATGCAATGTACATAAATGATGCCACCCTAAACAAATTATATGGATAATTTGTATGTTGTGACCCTTGTTTTACCAAGGATTGTATCTATTATAAGTAGTAGATTTTTTTATGAGATAAACACCATCCTTTACGCCAACAGCCTTTTGATCTTCAAATGCTACTGATGTCTAAATAAAGTTTATTAATGAGAGTTTGTGTTTTTGTCCCATTCTTTGTATGAGAAGCAGAGGCATTAGTGTTCGGGGTCATAATATCGTTTCTTCATCGCTCTGTATTTCCTAAGGAAATACAGGGCCTCGAGTTCCTTAATTACAAACTCCCCTCGATCAACAAGCTTTCGGATCTTCTCAGGGTCGGTGACATCTCTGTTCTTCATAAAAGCTGTTTTTAAGCGCTCCCTGAAGTATACAGTGCCTTTTGGGTAATCTCTTCCAAGATAGAGAAGCTTTTAGATCAAAACAAACAATAACAAATAAATAAAACACACGGAAGCATAAATTAGTTGAGGCTAGGATATATATTCAATTTCACTTACATTCTTGTACAATCTGATAACTTCTCCCCTCAGTGGGTTGGTCATTTCTTTCCTCCCCCCTAGTTATTAATTAATCTTTTACAGAAATTAAAAGAAAACCAAGACAAAGATGATTAACAATTAGTGTTCATGATGCATTTCCTACATTCCTATACTCTAACGAAAGTTGGTTTTAAAAACCATTAGTTAACTAGCTATGTTGTTCTTACTGCTTATACTTGATGCTTAGTGTTTTCACCAGATACCTAGCTAGCTTAGCCTTATGGTTCTTTCATTATTCACTGAAACATGATGTTTTTAAATCTATTAAAATTTAAAGCCTTTTTCTGTTAGTTGGGACTGACTTTCACATTGTCTTTGTATATGAATGTGGTAATTCCTGTTCCATTAAAAATAGTAGCAACTTTCCCTTGTCATTTCATAATCCTAATTCAGGAATTATTTATTGATACCACACTATCGATATTACAGCTTGCTTCTCTCACAAAAACATACTCAAAAGCAAACAAAATGATCATTCATTTTGTACTTGTGTTTAACATATAGAATTATTGTCATGAGTTTTTGATTCTGTGTCCCTGCAGTACCTGGAGATGCGGTTTGACAAAGCAATTCGGCTGTTTGGGACAGTGTTGTTCATAATTCAGACAGTAAGTGCTCACAATGGCACAAGTCTCTATTTCACTACAGATCTTATTCTGAACAAACTGGGAAATGATCATTGGTTGCACTAAGTAAATATTGCATTTTTCCCCCATTCCTTAGCTACTGTACACTGGTCTGGTTATCTATGCACCAGCTTTGGCTTTAAATCAAGGTGGGATCTTTGTGTGTAAAGTACATGGTGTACTTGGTGTACTCAAAAAAGTACATTCAGTTCAGGTCAAGTGAACTTCTCTCCTCTTCCTCCATGTATTAGTCAGTGGCATACATCTATGGGGAGCTGTAATCTCAACTGGAGTGGTCTGTACTTTCTATTGCACCTTGGTAAGTTTACTTACAACATATAAGTGACTTACTTCATAAGACTCAACTGAAAGCAGTCAACATTCTCTTAGTGTTAACAATTTTACAATAGGTCTTTAATTAGTTTGCTTGTGGTTATAGTTTAAAAGCGATGCATAATATTCTGATTAAATAAATAAAAAATGTACAAGATCTATGCAGCAGTGCATATGCTAAAAGGGCTAAGAGTCTCTGATGAAACCATAATTAAAGCATTCCTATATACAGCACTTAGAAATGTCAAACTGCTTCCATTATATGGCAGGGTGGCCTGAAAGCAGTGGTCTGGACTGACGCATTCCAGGTGGTCATCATGGTGGCTGGGTTTCTGGCCGTCATTATCCAGTCTGTGCTGCTACAGGGTGGAGTTTCCATCATCATTAGTGATTCTGCCCAGGGAGGCCGTCTCAACATATGGGAGTGAGTTACAATATGACAGTTATAATATCACTATATAAGTCAATGTATGGGAGTCAGTTAAATATGGTGGACAGGTCTTGGAACACTGTAAAACATTCCCAGGGAACATTAGTCTTTGTCTTTTTTTTATATATCTCTTCCCCTAAGCTTTGACCCTAACCCTCTGAGAAGGCACACATTTTGGACTGTCATAATTGGAGGTGCATTCCTTTGGACCAGTGCTTATGGTATTAACCAAACTCAGGTGCAAAGATACGTATCCTGCAAGTCCCTGTTCCATGCAAAAATGTGAGCAACAAACTCCACAGGGCACTCCTTATGCATCAAGTGACTACCATGTTTTACCATCCCAATATATAATGTAAACTAAGAATAAACTGGGTTTGTATTTCTTTCCAGGTCACTGTATGTGAACTTAGTGTCTCTGTGGACCATCAATCTGTGTTCAATATTTTGCGGACTGTGTTTGTACTCCGTTTATAAGAACTGCGATCCATGGACAGCGAAACGCGTGAATACTCAAGATCAGGTAACAGATCTGTGAAAGAAACAGAACAGTCTAATAATAATAATAAATATCAATTAGTCCTATCTAATGTGATCTGTAAAGCCTGCTAGTAGCCATAGACTGGATATGATATACCACATGTCCAATTACCTGTTTTTACAACTTTTTGTGTAATTTGAAGCTCATGCCTTACCTTGTGCTGGACATCTTGAGAGCATATCCAGGTATTCCTGGTCTGTTCGTGGCAGCAGTGTACAGTGGCACATTAAGGTTAGATTTCTATAAGCACACGTTCACTTGACCCAATCAGCCCACACTGTGGTAACCGTGAAGTGGATCCAGAAAAGCACAAACAGCATATCCATGTATTAAGTCACTACTACGTATGCACTTGATGTGTGTTTTCCTGTTGCCTGCTTCAGCACAGTATCCTCCAGTGTGAATGCATTAGCTGCAGTGACAGTTACAGATCTGATAAGACCATATTTCAGCTTTTCCGAGCAACAGCTCATCTGGACATCAAAAGGACTGAGTGAGTAAGGAAACAATAGCATTTACATGACAACATGCCACAGCCAGTGCTGCACATGAAGCTTTTATTGTACAATGGCTCCATGTATGACGTCACAGGCATTTTCTATGGAGCTCTGTGCATTGGAATGGCTGGTCTTGCATCTTTGATGGGGGGGTTACTACAGGTAAACTTTTATTTATTAGAAACAAATTCTATCATCTGAGTAGCGGTTTGGCATGTTCTTGTTCTGATCTGTGCCTTCTTTTACAGGCGGCTATTAGCATCTTTGGCACCATTGGCGGACCTGTCCTTGGCCTTTTTGTTTTAGGCATCCTGTTTCCCTGTGCAAATTCAAAAGTCAGTGATTACAGTCATTAATTTTGGCAGTCAGTCTATTCAGAGCATCTTACAAAATGGTGTAAATGGTAATAGTGAAAGTGACAAAATGTACAGTGAATCTGGGATTTATAACCTACAATTTATCCTAATTTTTGCAAGTGCACATACAAGGCCAAAGAAACATTTCAAAGAGTACAAGTGCAGATAGAATGGCAGGAGTTCAGGGATCGGTCAATAGAACTTTAAGTGAAGCTCATTTACACATTGAGGAAAATAACACTAAGGCAAGCAAGATTTTTCCTTTGTGGGCATGTTTAGATCTTATTAAGGAAAGACATGCCAGGTGTCATGAGGTCAAGGCTCTGAATTGAACCACCAGGCTGAGTTCTGAACCACAATGTGAAGGTGTTGTGGGACTGAGCTGAGGTTCAGAAAATAGGCTTTGTTTTTCTTATGATGAGGTAGTGCTCTAAGTATGAGAACACACAGGAGAAATCTTTGATGTAGATGCTTTGTAGACAAGCAGTAGCATATAAAGAAAAACTTGTAGAAGTGTATTATTTATTATTAAGAGTCTAACATGGGTATGTATTGTAGGGAGGCTTGGCTGGGCTGGTCAGTGGACTAGCCATATCACTCTGGGTATGTATAGGAGCCCAGGTCTATCACCCCCTACCTGCGAATACCAGGCCTCTCACTTTGAAAACACATGGCTGTAACTTCACTATTGCTGAGGCTGCATTAACAAACTGGACCAGGTACCCTACACAGGCAAGCTACATCACCTCAGCCCAGCAGAACAAAGCCCTGGACAGGTGGGGAGGGTTCCTAAAGTTTGTATTTCTGCCCTGTGGGGACCTTAGTTGTCATAGCTGTGGGGCTGGCAGTGAGTTTGCTTTCAGGTAATGAATGACTTTACATTTACCACAACTGAAAAATACTTCTAAGTAAAAAAGATAGTTCATGTTTTCCCCCTTGTATTCTACCTACACAGGGGGTAGAACTCTAAAACTGCAACCAGGGCTGACGGTAGTGAAGGAGGATTTAACCTGCTACAAACTCTACAAAACTCTAAAGCAGAAGGTGGGTGTAAAGTTTATATTTTATCTTTGTCTGTGTTACAATTTTTGCATGTTATTTTATCCTTACTTCCAGGCCACAAGAAACGCAGATAAACTTGACCTGGTTGGGAAGTATGAGAAGAAATCTGGTAACACCAACATTGCATTTTGTGATGTTGAGTTAGACATCACAAAATATCAGTCCCGTAGAACCCTAACATAGGACACTTGTTTTGTTTTTACAGTGAATACATCTTATATTTGTAGAATAAACCATCACTTTTTCACCTTTCAGCATTTTACCTGATAGAGTACCTTAAAATACACATGAAACCAGGAAAGCTATCTTCTTAAAAACACATTTCTGTAATTGCTGTGTTCCACCATCATAAATATAGGGCAGTTATTTACAAGAAATGGTAGTTTTCACTTGGGTAGAATGACAATTTTACAATGACATGCAATGTACATAAATGATGCCACCCTAAACAAATTATATGGATAATTTGTATGTTGTGACCCTTGTTTTACCAAGGATTGTATCTATTATAAGTAGTAGATTTTTTTATGAGATAAACACCATCCTTTACGCCAACAGCCTTTTGATCTTCAAATGCTACTGATGTCTAAATAAAGTTTATTAATGAGAGTTTGTGTTTTTGTCCCATTCTTTGTATGAGAAGCAGAGGCATTAGTGTTCGGGGTCATAATATCGTTTCTTCATCGCTCTGTATTTCCTAAGGAAATACAGGGCCTCGAGTTCCTTAATTACAAACTCCCCTCGATCAACAAGCTTTCGGATCTTCTCAGGGTCGGTGACATCTCTGTTCTTCATAAAAGCTGTTTTTAAGCGCTCCCTGAAGTATACAGTGCCTTTTGGGTAATCTCTTCCAAGATAGAGAAGCTTTTAGATCAAAACAAACAATAACAAATAAATAAAACACACGGAAGCATAAATTAGTTGAGGCTAGGATATATATTCAATTTCACTTACATTCTTGTACAATCTGATAACTTCTCCCCTCAGTGGGTTGGTCATTTCTTTCCTCCCCCCTAGTTATTAATTAATCTTTTACAGAAATTAAAAGAAAACCAAGACAAAGATGATTAACAATTAGTGTTCATGATGCATTTCCTACATTCCTATACTCTAACGAAAGTTGGTTTTAAAAACCATTAGTTAACTAGCTATGTTGTTCTTACTGCTTATACTTGATGCTTAGTGTTTTCACCAGATACCTAGCTAGCTTAGCCTTATGGTTCTTTCATTATTCACTGAAACATGATGTTTTTAAATCTATTAAAATTTAAAGCCTTTTTCTGTTAGTTGGGACTGACTTTCACATTGTCTTTGTATATGAATGTGGTAATTCCTGTTCCATTAAAAATAGTAGCAACTTTCCCTTGTCATTTCATAATCCTAATTCAGGAATTATTTATTGATACCACACTATCGATATTACAGCTTGCTTCTCTCACAAAAACATACTCAAAAGCAAACAAAATGATCATTCATTTTGTACTTGTGTTTAACATATAGAATTATTGTCATGAGTTTTTGATTCTGTGTCCCTGCAGTACCTGGAGATGCGGTTTGACAAAGCAATTCGGCTGTTTGGGACAGTGTTGTTCATAATTCAGACAGTAAGTGCTCACAATGGCACAAGTCTCTATTTCACTACAGATCTTATTCTGAACAAACTGGGAAATGATCATTGGTTGCACTAAGTAAATATTGCATTTTTCCCCCATTCCTTAGCTACTGTACACTGGTCTGGTTATCTATGCACCAGCTTTGGCTTTAAATCAAGGTGGGATCTTTGTGTGTAAAGTACATGGTGTACTTGGTGTACTCAAAAAAGTACATTCAGTTCAGGTCAAGTGAACTTCTCTCCTCTTCCTCCATGTATTAGTCAGTGGCATACATCTATGGGGAGCTGTAATCTCAACTGGAGTGGTCTGTACTTTCTATTGCACCTTGGTAAGTTTACTTACAACATATAAGTGACTTACTTCATAAGACTCAACTGAAAGCAGTCAACATTCTCTTAGTGTTAACAATTTTACAATAGGTCTTTAATTAGTTTGCTTGTGGTTATAGTTTAAAAGCGATGCATAATATTCTGATTAAATAAATAAAAAATGTACAAGATCTATGCAGCAGTGCATATGCTAAAAGGGCTAAGAGTCTCTGATGAAACCATAATTAAAGCATTCCTATATACAGCACTTAGAAATGTCAAACTGCTTCCATTATATGGCAGGGTGGCCTGAAAGCAGTGGTCTGGACTGACGCATTCCAGGTGGTCATCATGGTGGCTGGGTTTCTGGCCGTCATTATCCAGTCTGTGCTGCTACAGGGTGGAGTTTCCATCATCATTAGTGATTCTGCCCAGGGAGGCCGTCTCAACATATGGGAGTGAGTTACAATATGACAGTTATAATATCACTATATAAGTCAATGTATGGGAGTCAGTTAAATATGGTGGACAGGTCTTGGAACACTGTAAAACATTCCCAGGGAACATTAGTCTTTGTCTTTTTTTTATATATCTCTTCCCCTAAGCTTTGACCCTAACCCTCTGAGAAGGCACACATTTTGGACTGTCATAATTGGAGGTGCATTCCTTTGGACCAGTGCTTATGGTATTAACCAAACTCAGGTGCAAAGATACGTATCCTGCAAGTCCCTGTTCCATGCAAAAATGTGAGCAACAAACTCCACAGGGCACTCCTTATGCATCAAGTGACTACCATGTTTTACCATCCCAATATATAATGTAAACTAAGAATAAACTGGGTTTGTATTTCTTTCCAGGTCACTGTATGTGAACTTAGTGTCTCTGTGGACCATCAATCTGTGTTCAATATTTTGCGGACTGTGTTTGTACTCCGTTTATAAGAACTGCGATCCATGGACAGCGAAACGCGTGAATACTCAAGATCAGGTAACAGATCTGTGAAAGAAACAGAACAGTCTAATAATAATAATAAATATCAATTAGTCCTATCTAATGTGATCTGTAAAGCCTGCTAGTAGCCATAGACTGGATATGATATACCACATGTCCAATTACCTGTTTTTACAACTTTTTGTGTAATTTGAAGCTCATGCCTTACCTTGTGCTGGACATCTTGAGAGCATATCCAGGTATTCCTGGTCTGTTCGTGGCAGCAGTGTACAGTGGCACATTAAGGTTAGATTTCTATAAGCACACGTTCACTTGACCCAATCAGCCCACACTGTGGTAACCGTGAAGTGGATCCAGAAAAGCACAAACAGCATATCCATGTATTAAGTCACTACTACGTATGCACTTGATGTGTGTTTTCCTGTTGCCTGCTTCAGCACAGTATCCTCCAGTGTGAATGCATTAGCTGCAGTGACAGTTACAGATCTGATAAGACCATATTTCAGCTTTTCCGAGCAACAGCTCATCTGGACATCAAAAGGACTGAGTGAGTAAGGAAACAATAGCATTTACATGACAACATGCCACAGCCAGTGCTGCACATGAAGCTTTTATTGTACAATGGCTCCATGTATGACGTCACAGGCATTTTCTATGGAGCTCTGTGCATTGGAATGGCTGGTCTTGCATCTTTGATGGGGGGGTTACTACAGGTAAACTTTTATTTATTAGAAACAAATTCTATCATCTGAGTAGCGGTTTGGCATGTTCTTGTTCTGATCTGTGCCTTCTTTTACAGGCGGCTATTAGCATCTTTGGCACCATTGGCGGACCTGTCCTTGGCCTTTTTGTTTTAGGCATCCTGTTTCCCTGTGCAAATTCAAAAGTCAGTGATTACAGTCATTAATTTTGGCAGTCAGTCTATTCAGAGCATCTTACAAAATGGTGTAAATGGTAATAGTGAAAGTGACAAAATGTACAGTGAATCTGGGATTTATAACCTACAATTTATCCTAATTTTTGCAAGTGCACATACAAGGCCAAAGAAACATTTCAAAGAGTACAAGTGCAGATAGAATGGCAGGAGTTCAGGGATCGGTCAATAGAACTTTAAGTGAAGCTCATTTACACATTGAGGAAAATAACACTAAGGCAAGCAAGATTTTTCCTTTGTGGGCATGTTTAGATCTTATTAAGGAAAGACATGCCAGGTGTCATGAGGTCAAGGCTCTGAATTGAACCACCAGGCTGAGTTCTGAACCACAATGTGAAGGTGTTGTGGGACTGAGCTGAGGTTCAGAAAATAGGCTTTGTTTTTCTTATGATGAGGTAGTGCTCTAAGTATGAGAACACACAGGAGAAATCTTTGATGTAGATGCTTTGTAGACAAGCAGTAGCATATAAAGAAAAACTTGTAGAAGTGTATTATTTATTATTAAGAGTCTAACATGGGTATGTATTGTAGGGAGGCTTGGCTGGGCTGGTCAGTGGACTAGCCATATCACTCTGGGTATGTATAGGAGCCCAGGTCTATCACCCCCTACCTGCGAATACCAGGCCTCTCACTTTGAAAACACATGGCTGTAACTTCACTATTGCTGAGGCTGCATTAACAAACTGGACCAGGTACCCTACACAGGCAAGCTACATCACCTCAGCCCAGCAGAACAAAGCCCTGGACAGGTGGGGAGGGTTCCTAAAGTTTGTATTTCTGCCCTGTGGGGACCTTAGTTGTCATAGCTGTGGGGCTGGCAGTGAGTTTGCTTTCAGGTAATGAATAACTTTACATTTACCACAACTGAAAAATACTTCTAAGTAAAAAAGATAGTTCATGTTTTCCCCCTTGTATTCTACCTACACAGGGGGTAGAACTCTAAAACTGCAACCAGGGCTGACGGTAGTGAAGGAGGATTTAACCTGCTACAAACTCTACAAAACTCTAAAGCAGAAGGTGGGTGTAAAGTTTATATTTTATCTTTGTCTGTGTTACAATTTTTGCATGTTATTTTATCCTTACTTCCAGGCCACAAGAAACGCAGATAAACTTGACCTGGTTGGGAAGTATGAGAAGAAATCTGGTAACACCAACATTGCATTTTGTGATGTTGAGTTAGACATCACAAAATATCAGTCCCGTAGAACCCTAACATAGGACACTTGTTTTGTTTTTACAGTGAATACATCTTATATTTGTACAATAAACCATCACTTTTTCACCTTTCAGCATTTTAACTGATAGAGTACCTTAAAATACACATGAAACCAGGAAAGCTATCTTCTTAAAAACACATTTCTGTAATTGCTGCGTTCCACCATCATAAATATAGGGCAGTTATTTACAAGAAATGGTAGTTTTCACTTGGGTAGAATGACAATTTTACAATGACATGCAATGTACATAAATGATGCCACCCTAAACAAATTATATGGATAATTTGTATGTTGTGACCCTTGTTTTACCAAGGATTGTATCTATTATAAGTAGTAGATTTTTTTATGAGATAAACACCATCCTTTACGCCAACAGCCTTTTGATCTTCAAATGCTACTGATGTCTAAATAAAGTTTATTAATGAGAGTTTGTGTTTTTGTCCCATTCTTTGTATGAGAAGCAGAGGCATTAGTGTTCGGGGTCATAATATCGTTTCTTCATCGCTCTGTATTTCCTAAGGAAATACAGGGCCTCGAGTTCCTTAATTACAAACTCCCCTCGATCAACAAGCTTTCGGATCTTCTCAGGGTCGGTGACATCTCTGTTCTTCATAAAAGCTGTTTTTAAGCGCTCCCTGAAGTATACAGTGCCTTTTGGGTAATCTCTTCCAAGATAGAGAAGCTTTTAGATCAAAACAAACAATAACAAATAAATAAAACACACAGAAGCATAAATTAGTTGAGGCTAGGATATATATTCAATTTCACTTACATTCTTGTACAATCTGATAACTTCTCCCCTCAGTGGGTTGGTCATTTCTTTCCTCCCCCCTAGTTATTAATTAATCTTTTACAGAAATTAAAAGAAAACCAAGACAAAGATGATTAACAATTAGTGTTCATGATGCATTTCCTACATTCCTATACTCTAACGAAAGTTGGTTTTAAAAACCATTAGTTAACTAGCGTTAGCTATCTAGCTATGTTGTTCTTACTACTTATACTTGATGCTTAGTGTTTTCACCAGATACCTAGCTAGCTTAGCCTATGCGAAATACTCTGGGCGTTAGTACCTGCTATATGATGTGAATAACTAATATATTGTGGAGTACTGCGATTAAAAGCAATAGTAAATTCACTTGTGTCTCTGAAATATTTATGTATGTGCCACGAAACGTATCATGAGGTTGTAAATACTCACCTCAGTTTCAACACAAACGGTTAGTTTGTTAGCTAGTTAGCTAGCTAGTGTTTTCCTTTCTGAGAATCACGTGGACAATATGCGTCTATCCACCTGGATCAGTTTTCAATGTAAAGGTCTGAACAGATAGATTGTAGATTGAAATGTGTTACTCTTAAAATAAAATAAAAAAAAAATTCTGCAAGTTATTATCCTTGCACGTGCTCCTTTCTCTAGCTCAATGCTTAAGGTACTTGTAATCGGAAGGTTGCCACTTTTGGGCCCCTGAGCAAGACCCTTAACACTCAACTGCCCAAGTTGTACTCAAGTCATAATTGTAAGTCGCTCTGGATAAAAGCGTCAGATAAAACAACGTGTGAGAGAAGGGAAAATCACGTGACATAATTGGTATTGACTGCACGGCCTATAAAGCAAATCATATTTAGAGACGGTCGCAGAATCCTTAAGGTGTAGTTACGTAACAGCGCGAGTCTATGGCGCAATAATGTGCGTCTTTGATAAGTTTTCTTTCGGAGATTCCATCATCATTTGGCACTCGGTGTTTACAACGGAATACAGCGCTACAGTGTTTAGCTAGCTTTTATATTACTATCCCAACGATCAACAGTGATCTTATTGGAATATTTTATTCAAATATACACAAACAGGTAAGTTTTGATTAAATTTAATAACTTCAAATATCTATGCTGAAGTCCTAGCCTTAAGGGTCCCTTGCTTCTGTGCTACAATTATCTAATGTTCTCACATTCTTTATTCTTTTAGATACCAACATGAAAGGTGGTTCATTTGGTAAGAACTGCTCCTTCCTGGCCCCACAGAATGCTGTGGAAGGGCATTATCGCTTTCCTAACATTGTTGGAGGTCTACAAAAAAAGGAGAAAACCCAGCATATGGCAACAACGACGCCAGCAACCAAATTCCCCAAGATCCAAAAGACCTCTAACAAGCTGCCAGTGATTATACTGAACGATATGTTTTTGGCAAACCAGGGCATGGCTGAGAGTTCGGTGAAGGACCCAGATGTTAAGCCTTATGTCAGATATGGAGAAACCTCTTCAAGGAAACAATCAAGTCACTTTCTGCCAGTGATAAGACGTCACCATGAAGAGATGGCTGCACACAGTGGCCGACCTGCAGCCCAGAGATCACGTGGGGTCCCCAACACTTCACTTCAGCCACATGTGATTGCCATACCCTGTGATGACCAGTTCAGCAACAGACTAAAGCATCCCAGAACTGGCAAAAGCCATCGCAATTACTTTTAACAGGCCAGGCAGAGTAGGCCATGTATAAGATTCAACTAAAGTCAGGAATGCCCCAGCTTGGCACAGAAGAAGTGATTACTTATGGCACAGAAGAAGTAATTACGTCTAAATTTTCTTTTGTCTTTCTTTCAATGACAATATTAAACTTTGTAAAGCATATAAGTGCATTTGGTTTCTTTCACTAACCATGTACACAGTTTTAAAAATAAGGGGAAATAAAACCCAATACATAACTAAGAGAAAATAATAAAGGTCTTGGAATAAAATTAAGAGGAGATCAAATAATATTGCTTTAACAACTTGCAATGGAATTCATAGTTGACTTAATGGTCCCAGCCAAATACATTAGCGAGGAGGACATACTCAAAGACACAATCATGGTGCACAGGCTTGTTCACACGATCTGACACAGGTTGTGCAGGTTTCTCAGTTTTAGAAGGCAGGATGAAGTCTGAAGGAAGTTGAGGTGGGGGAGCATTACTTTGAAGCCTGTAAATTTGTGCCTAGATGCAGGGGGCATGTACTAGATTAGAATCAAAACACTACTCTCAAGGAACTAATCCACTCACTGACCTGGCTACAGAGAAGAACATTAGTACAGTACCACAGTCCAAATAAAAGTGTGGATTTTTTTTAGTGATTGTTGGGGAGAGCAGTAATAACTGAGTAATTTCAGATGATAAACAATTAAGTCATTTGTGCCTGGTGGTATATTGATATGATGCCGAACTCTTTTTCGTTACTTTTTAAATTTTTTTAAAAATCTTTCCAGAGGATGGATGGAAATATGGTTATATTTGCTTTGCCATCTGTTACAGAGAACAACATCGCTCTTTAGTTGAATAAATTAGAAAAACTAAAAAACGGCGACACTTTTCTTTTGAAAAAAAAAAAGTGCTTCCGGCGACTTGCGCTGTTCTGCGGTGGTAACATATGCTTGCAGCTCCCTTTTGCCGCCTTGAAGTTTGAACTTATGATTGTTCAGATATATGTGCCCTGTTCTTAATGCCACTTCAGAGGTCCATCAGTCTGCAGAACTGCTTATTTGTATGTCTCTGGTTTATGTTTTGTATTAATATTGAAGTAAATAAGGTTAAAATAGGATAACTTGCTACTGTCCTGCAAGCTAAGGAGTGTATGATAGCTAGGCTAACTAGCTAACTAGCACGCAATGTGCTGATACATGAATATATCTTTCTTAGGTAGGTAACGCTAGCTAGCTAACAATATTCCCTATCTCCTGCCTTGCTATAATATCTAAATAGCAAGTTCTGTATACATGCAAAGGCTAGAGTAGTTAGCTTAGCTATCTACTTATGTTGTGGTTAGAATTGAGGCGCATAGCTAGAGAGAAGTTTGATCCTGCGGTAATTGTCAGTTGATTGCTAGAATCTAGTTAACCGTTAGCTAGCTATCTAACTAGCTTGTTTTTGCTACGTTAATTGCTAAACATTAATCCTTAAACGCGAAATGCTTCGTAGAGGTGGACGATCCTCTTTTTAAAAAGAAGTTCTGTAATGTCCCCAGCCAACGTAATACATTGTTAACATGACACCCAATAAAGAAGGCATGTCCTCTCTCATCGAAAAGACCATGAGGATGAGAAGGGAGGAACAAGAACGGCAAGTTGTCCTTGCCTGGGCAGTTCTGAACGTTTCTCTTGCTGGGATGATTTACACAGAAATGTAAGAGATCTAACAAATATTATGTAAGCGATAATGCAATGCGCTATACTTTCATAATACGATAAAATGTATTTCAGGTCAGGAAAGCTGCTCAGTAGATATTACAACATAACTTACTGGCCAATCTGGTACATTGGTAAGTATGTGGTAACGCTGATTGTCTGTTAGGTTTGACAAGAGGCCTGTGGTTTTCTTATATTTTTGGATTTCTTTGGTGTGTGAGGACAGAACTGGCACTGGCCTCTTTGTTCAGCCTAAATGCAGTCTTTGATTTTTGGAAGTACTTCAAGTACACCATGGCCCCTTCAACCATTGCTATTACCCCAGAACAACATCGTCTTCTTGGCCTCCGGAACTCTGGTGATTACAACTGACCTTTGTAATAATTCAGCATTTTAAGACTTCCCTCTCCAGAAACTGGAGCCTTTCATGTTGCATCTGCAGGAATTCAAGCCTCGCCACCCCAGAAACCTGAAAAGAAGGAGACTCCAGTGCCTTCCCAGTCCTCTCCCTTGCAGGGTCAGAATGTGCTTAGCTTCAGCCCTGCACGGCCCCCTAGCACCACCCCCAAGTTCTCCCCCAGCTGTGTGTCTGGCTTCAGCCCACCTCTGAGCACACCATCCTCACCAGGCAGTGGGGCAGCCTTTTCCCCACCTGTGGCCTTTGGAAAGGTGTGTGTGCGTGCGCATGCGCGTGCGCGCGCAGCACATGTCAACTTCTGTAACTACTATTCTGAAATATTGCCAGTGGAGAGATATTTGTCCCCCAAAGACGTAGTGACGCCCATGTCTTCAGGTGTTGAACTGCAGTTCCGTACCCTATCCCAGCAGTCTGGGTCCGGCGGAGGGCACCAGCCTGAGAACACGCTACCGCACCTCCCCTTCAGTCTTCAGTTCTCCAGGCGTCAAGGAAGACTACATGGATGACCTCAAGACCCTGGAGAAGTTCCTTCGCTCCGAGGAGGAGAAGAGCCACCGTAGTCAACTAGGTAAAGTTCCTCCATAAAATCCAGTCTAGTGTGATTATCAAATAGCTTTCTTAACAGTTCTGAAGTGAGGCTGCCATTAAGGGTGTTGTTTGACTCTTCTTCAGGGAGCCCTGAGTCGGCATCTCCGTCACACAGTCCAACGTTCTGGAACTATAACCGTTCTGTGGGGGACTATGCTCAGAGTCTGCGCAAGTTCCAGTACCAGCCGGCCTGTCGCTCCCAGGCTCCCTCTGCCCACAAAGATGAAACTGAGCTGGGCTCCAAACAAGCTGCTGAGGAGGTACAACAAGCTTTTGTCAGCTATATATTTAATGGAGCTTCAAAACACAAAGCCTGGTGTACCGGCCTAGTTTAAAGATAGCATAGCCTACAATCATTCATATAGTGTAGCTCTTCTGGTATACAGCAATGTTTGTAGTACAGTTGTGGTCTGGTTTCTCAGGTCTGGGCACGTGTTACAACTAGTCGTGTGGTCACTGACAATATTGACAGCTGGACTGCCAAACTAAGAAATGTAAGGTAGCTTTCCAAATTTTCACAAGCATGTCTCTTTCTTTTCAATCCTTTACAATATGCAAAAGGTTTTGTGTTAAAACAAGCACACAGTCAAGTGGGCAAGGATATTATGATCCATGAGTCATATTTCTTGTAAAACTGGCAGGAAATTCCAAATTTTATACCAGTGTCCTTCTCCATATAAGTATGACTTAGAAAAGCTGAATTAAGGCAAGAAGTGTGTTCACATTTTAATTATGTCCTTTTTATTTAGTAACAGACAACTTTTACTTTTCTTTTGAATGGAGAACCTTTTGTTGCAAATTAAATAACTGGAGCTCTTCTCTCACATGCAGTGGATAAATGACACCATTCTTGTGCATCTGGTAAAAGAGATGGATTCCATCAATAGCCAACTCAGGAGAACGGGCAGCTCAGAGCTCCAGATAGGAGGTAATGCTTTCAACAATGCACTTTTTACTGTTTTTTTGCTTTCTTTCTCTTGAACTATGCAGCACTGCTAATCTCTTCCTGTGTTTCCAGAGGCCAGCATCAGCAGCCTTAAACAGGCTGCCGTAGTCAAAGCATCTGTCATCCCCACCCTCAGTGCTATAGTGCAGTACCTAGACATCACACCTAACCAAGAGTATCTGGTGGAGAGGATTAAGGGTGATTATCCTTAACTCTTGGTACCTTGTATAACGGAATTTGCATTTGTGGCTTGCTAGTTCCCAGTCTCCATTTATTTAAATGCCTGTTTGAGAAGGTGTTGTGCTTCTATCAGATTTTGTTTGTAGTTTCACTATTTAAATAGCTTACTGTGGGGATGCAAGTTGTGTATGGTGCTATTGTGTTTTGTTAATGCTGCTCCACTCCAGAGCTGGCCCACAGCGGATGCATGAGCTCTTTTCGCTGGAATGGGGGAGGGAACCTGAAGAACAGAAAGTGGGACACAGACCTGCCAACTGACTCGGCTGTGAGTTTCACACTCGTGTTAAGGATGCAAAATCATCTTTTTACTTTTCTCTTATTGTACAAAACCTATATGCATTATGCAGGAGGAATTAAATTATAAAATCCTAAGAATGTTTTGTGTTTGTCTGTAGTGTTTTGCTAGTGGGTTACTCTGCAGAAACCCCCTTCTCTG
Source organism: Electrophorus electricus (assembly GCF_041902795.1). Classification (NCBI taxonomy): domain Eukaryota; kingdom Metazoa; phylum Chordata; class Actinopteri; order Gymnotiformes; family Gymnotidae; genus Electrophorus; species Electrophorus electricus. The sequence continues at coordinate 14,391,821 of NC_137507.1, forward strand.
TGCTCCTTAGTGGACCAGAGCAGTATATGACTTGATTTTTGTTTTGTAGATTCTGATGCATATTCTGTGTACTTACCTGGACTCCAGGCTTCCTCCCCACCCAAAGTACCCAGATGGGAAAACATTCACATCTCAGCATTTTATCCAGACACCACACAAGCCAGGTAATGCTATGAACAAAGTTACAGTACACCATTATTTCCATCATAGTGTTTTCTTTCATCCCATGCCTGCGTGTGTATGTGTGTGTTTTAAATAGATCTTTCCAATGAGAACCTCTTTTGCATCCACCAAAGCAGTACCAACCCCCCTCACTATCAACTTGTCTATCAGGGCCATATCTACAGCCTGCCTAAGGTACAGTGTGTTTCATCAAAGCTCCCCCTGTGTACAGCCAGGAATTCTTTATTCCTGTGACTCTAATTTGGCATGACACTGTTCACAGGGCAGAAACAACCTGTTCCACACAGTCCTTATGTTCCTTTTCATCATTAAAACCAAGGAGTCTGGCATGCTAGGGTAAGTCCTGCCAAATGTTCCTCTAAAAAGTCAGTAATCCATCTTGAGTAGTTGTCTCCATGCCAAACTTGAAATACTAAGCTAAATGTGTATCTTGATTTACAAGATTACTAAGAAAACCCATGAATCTTAAATTATTTTATTTTTTGCTATAGGAGAGTCAATCTGGGGCTATCGGGAGTGAACGTTCTTTGGATATTTGGTGATTAACGTTGTAACCGTATTTTAATTACATAAATGTAACACATTCTGAAATGCTTGCTCAAATACCAAAATGTGGCAAAGTCTGTGATTTGGTGACTTTTTTTATTTTTACTGGTAGAATTTACAGTGATGTTACACGCTTCAGAAGGTTCAGAGAATTGTGCACAGGTCCTAGGCTATAGTTAAGATCCAGAAACATTTTCTGTAGCCTAGCATGAGGCACTGAATTATTTTAAGTGCTATAAGAATCCATTTTAAACAGAAAAATGTTAACAGCTTTATACTTAGAATGAGTCAGAAGAGCAGAAAATTGCTTTGTACATAATATGCAGTTGATTTTTTTTTTTTCTTTTGTAATAAATGTTAAACTGTTTTTTAGAGTGTTGGCTAGTTGTGTGCTGTAGGTACCAAGCCATGAAGAAGCATTTTCCCCAATGTTCAAATGTTTGTTTTTGTTTTCCTTATTTTGTGAATGTTATCGTCATATATCAATTGTAAAGCATTTATTTATTTTGAAAGTTCTGCAAACCTGACTACTCCTGCTTGTTGCTGGGTACATCCTCTACCGTTAAGTTCTTTATGTATTTAGTAATATGACTAATATCCTTGAGCTGAGAATTTTCAGCCTCAGAGATGAGACCATTAAGTAGCTGAGAACTAAATAGCTGAAAATTTCCCTTAAATTTTAATTGGTTGTCAGGGTTACCACATTCATGCTGAAGAGTCTTATGTACATATCCAGATTGTAACTCAAGCAAATTATACTTTTTTTTTTTTTTTTTTTGGTGTCTGTTAAAGTGGGTCTGTACCAGGACTGGACTTCTATATTAGTCATGACAGTTTCTTTGTTTGTCAAGGCTCTTTTAGCTGCCTGATCATGATTTGGTAAGCTGCTACATGCTGTCCACTTCAGCAATGGACTTGTGTCAACACTCACAGGGCTTCTGGGATATCATCTGCCAAATTGCTTATTTGTTGTATTATATTAAGTTCTTTTCTGGAGAAGAATTTAATATAACAAGTAGATTTAATATAACAAGTAGATGCAATAAATGAAACAAACCTGTTCAGACATTATTCCTTTTTCATTGTTGAAATATTTACTTGATCTTTCTGCTGGTATGTTTTGTATGAGTCTTTATAAAGGATTATAATTATAATTATTTTACCACATGATGTCAGTATTGCATGCAAACGGGGTACTTAAAATAGTATTACTATTTCTGGTACTACTGATGTTGTTTTGTGCATATCATAAGGATTCTTAAAAATTGTGTTTCAAGCCATGGCCATTAGCTATGTATTTAAAATATTTACACAATTATTGTGTATCTTTAAATCTTGTATTTCCATAGACATTTGATCTTTGTATATAGTTAAATAAGAATTTACTTTGTTGTGATGTGACTTACAAAACTACTTGAAAATTATATTCACTTTTAGGTTCATTCAATAACTTGAGATTTTTGGAATAATGTGTTATTTTAGAGCACTGAATTTTAGATTGCATTTCAAGATCTCTGCATTTTTTGATATAACCCAGTTCAGAAGCCATACGACAACTTAATGTGTGTATTGAGAAACTGATTCCATTGGGCGCCTTAACATTTATAGCGCTCCAGAAAAAGGCATTACACATTTGTGAACAGTGAACACATACTAGCTCCTGAGTTAGATTTATTTTTGAACAAGCTTTTTCAGTGCAAATGCACTCGTGTATCCAAATCGTAACAAAAAAAAAAAGATTTTGCTTGAGATTTTCCCTACGAGTTTACACTCCGTAGACTACACCTCCCACAATCAATTGCGGTTATTTAACCTCGAGAAGCCGTTTGTGTCGCGCTCTCTTCGTTCGTATAGGAAAAAGCACTGGATTGCAGCGATGTCAGTTCAGCTTATGGCAGCGAAAATGGCCGAGGTCGAATTAAAAGATGTCCCCAATAAAGAATTGTCTGCTGTTTCACCAGTGACACCTAAAGCAGACGAAAAGGGTTTGTTAAACAGCGAATGTAATGCTTCGGCACCGTCTCCGACATCGCAGGCCACTGTGAAGGGGGATCCGAGTCCGGTAACCTCGACGCCGAATCCAATGAAGATGCCTCAAGCATCCGCGATGAAGCGGCCAGATCCACAACAAAACGGCGGCGAAGCATTTGTTAATCGCGATGGCACGGTTGCAGAGGCTCCAAGAATGAAAAAGGTAGAGTCACGGGTTTATATTCAGAGATTTTCTATAGAAATACAAATGGGTTGTTCTAGTCGACTCTAAACAGTCTTGGGCTTAGCTAGGTAGCGGCTAGCATGTCATTGTGTGACCAGGGTTGAAATCTCCTCAGATAGCATAGCTTAGCTCGCAAGCCTTACCAGCTAGCTACCTAACTACGTTACTAGGCAGCTAGCTGGCTAGCCAAGATTAGCTAGTTTAATTGTATCGGCCAGCTACAGTCTTAACGAACAGCATGTCCACTGATGTTAAAACGACATGGCTTCTTTCGTTGTGTGTGTGCACGACCTGATTTCGCAATATAATGCTGGCAGTGTCCATTTTCTATCTTGGCTGTTTAGCTGGGTTCTCTAACCTTATAGCTAGCTAGTCCGCAGTGCGCTGTCGTGGCGCTCCATGTGGTGTCTACATTGAACACTTCTACATGAAAGTAACTGCAAGTTTATTAGGATGCCATAGTTTTGTTCCACTTGGTAGACATTTGTCTGTGGTCTACATACGGTATTTGTCAAAAGCTAACAGTTGGTGATAATGTAATTAATTTAACTTTCACAATAACTGAATTTTTTTTTAAAGAAACGACTAGTAAGTTAGCTAGTCATCCTAGCTAACCGACTTATGATAGACCTTAAAGTAGGTGAGAAAGTTTAGGTTACTAAACCAAGAGCTGCATAGCCATAATACAACTGTAGCAAGTTTTCACATGATTGTCATTTGTTTACGTCATTCCGTCAGTGTATGTCGGTGCAAGTTGGATACATAGAGCTAACGTTTTTAACGTGTGCATTATATGTGTATATATCAAGCCTCCTTTACGGGCATGACATAATATACGTTCGGATCTTATATATGTAAAATTTGCTTGTGATTCTACTTAGCCTTCAACAGCTAAGATCAGAGCCCCCGGTAGTGGTCTACTGGTATGTGGGCTTGTATTCCTAGCGACCATTTCATGGCTTCCTGTGGGGGTCTCTTCAGCATCGGCTTACACTTTTATAGCAAGGTCATCCACATCGTTATTGGTGACCCCAGGTACATATAAATTCACCGTAATTGCGCGAGAAAGTTAACAAATCCTAAACTTTCCATCATAATACACCTTATGATTTTATTCACTCCAGGTTTCAAAGCATTAACTTCTCACATTTCTTTGAAGGAAATGGTGTTTTACAAAGCACTGTAAATATGTTAAGTTTTAAAAATGTAAATATATATTTTTTTCTTGCTCATAAAAACAATGGCCCTGTTTATGCCCCACCATTTTGTGCTAACGTTAGTGAAGCTGAGTCATGTCTAGCCTGTGACCATCGTCCTTCCATAAAGCACAACAGAATCTAACTTAAGCTCCAACACAGCCACACTTGTCACTTTTCTCTCTCTTGCCCATAAGCTTAAAGGAGCCAATTAAATCATTTTTTCATCTGTTTACTTGTCTGCTGGGAATGTGATGTGTTTGGAGTCACAACAGCAGTAGTATTTTACTTTCAAACTGTTCTGCCAGGGTCACATACTGTTCTTGTATGTGATGCAGAAACCATTCATGGGACCGCAAATAAGTAAAAAGGTGAATTTTGATTGCTCCCACTCATAAGCTTTTGCAGACTAAGACTTGAGGCAGTCTCTGAAAGGAATATTTATTGGAGAGACATGGCATATGCTACACTATGAGGAGTGGATTTTCTTGGGCTAGAAAATGTTAATTTTTGTGTCTTGATGAGATGTAAGCAGTTCAAGGATATGTTTGAATAATGTTAACCCTCGTAAGCAGTAAGCAAAGTTTTATAGGTAGTAATTAATCAAGGTTAATTTCTTCAAAATCATGCACATTGACAGGATCAAGCTGCAAGTGAAAGTAGTCTGCTTATCTTTATTACTTGATGTGTAGCTCAAAATGTATTCACTTACTTGAGCCAAGAACATGTTGCCATTTTTCCAGCTGGATGAAACATAGCCGATAGTTTTTATAACTGGGCTCAGGTGTGCTCTTCAGACATATCACATACCAGAACTGAACAGGTTTAGCCTTCATGGCAGGTTCATGGCATTGCTAGACATTCATGTTAGTGTGAGGGTATGCTGTTATCTCTGATTGCTGGATTTTCTGAAAATGTGTTGGCAAAATCCCAAAAATCCTCTTAAAATGCATTCTCATCATCTAGAGTGCACTGTGCTAGATGATGCCTTTCATATCTGTAACCAGTGCAGCCTTCATTTTTTCCTCAGTAATCTGGACTTTGATAGTTGGTCTATTTAGGTTGCCCAGAAAAGCCTGCTGACAATCTTGTTAGTATAACCAGTTTAATATAATCAGTGATTTTCCCTGAGATGCCTTCACTTTTTTTCTGAAGAGGGCTGTGTTACAGGAAGTATATTTGTCACCACGGTGGAAAGTTTGGTAAATTAAGAATGCATGAATAGAAAGAGAGAAGGAAATGTGTATCCCATATCCTCTAGATCTGTTTCCCTTCAACTTTAGAATTATTGCATTTATGTCACACATCGTGGAGTAAATACTTGAAACCTCATAACCAAGAGCACATGCACAACCTGAGCTACACAGGCTTGGATGAAGCATGGAGTGGTGCCTGTTCACATGATCCAGTGTTTATTAATCGTGTAAATGGTCAAGAAAAGAATAGTGGTTGCAGCTCTGAAGGGGGTGGAGTGCACATAAATTCACTGAACTGACAGACTTAATACAGCCAGAGCCTGGAAGTATGAGAAGAGCAAGATAAGGGCAGAGTTCTCCAAACTCCTGCTGCCCCCTCATTATGACTAACCTTCCAGCTGCTCTTTGGTTAAATTTGCTTTTCTACAATACTGATCGTAGCATTACGAAAGTAAAGGGAAGAGAGCCCAATCAGTCAGTGATGGGGGCCAAGTTTAATAGTTTCAGTAAACTACAATGAAAGCATCAAAAGAAAATATTCATGAATAAGAAAGCATACTTTTATAAAATATGTATAAACAAGTAGAGTCAATGTTTTTTCCATTTTTGTTAACTGAATCGTCTTGTTTATGATTTTTTAAGTATTATTTGATTTATTGCTATGGATTTAATAAAAACAAACAGATGTCATGTTTTGTCATTGGACAGTTCTGAAGCTGTGCTCTGGTCATCTGTTCATGATCATTTGTCTTGACTGATTCCAGTGCTCAAATGTGTAGTCTGTGGTTGATCTCCAACTGAACACCGCCACCACAGAGCAGCTAGGCCGCAGTGCTTCTGTGCTTGTACTTGGGTTTGCTGGGAGAATTATTGCAGGCGGATGTAATAAGAACATGGGTCACAGTGTGTCAGTGCCCCAACACCACCATTTTTGACTTTGGGTATGGTGACACTGCCTACATATCAGCAATGTGTTGTCTCGTCTTTCGACTTTTAGTTAGGTCTGTGATGCTTAAATTTCTTGTTTTCTGCCTGCTTTCTCTGAGTGTAACCCTTTGGAAGAATATGTGGGTATGGAATTGACACATTTTGAATCATTCTGGAATTTGATGTTCCATTGAGATGTTGTCTACAGCTGTATGATCCATGGCTCATTCTTCACCTTCAACAGGGATGCAGCCTCTTCATGGCAAGTTTACTGCTATTTAAAATGTTCTTTGATTTAGTCCTTAAGTGGATGCATATTACTCATATTAGTCATTGGTAACTAGAGGTATAAAATGCATCAATGAATCCTGATGCATCAGACTGAAGGTGAAGATTTAGCAGCTTCAGTTTAGGATGTTAGAATACATTTGAATTATATATATATATATATATATATATATATATATATATATATATATATATATATATATAATATTACACACACACACAGCTTTAGGCTCTGTATGACTCCAAGGCCATGATTTGTTTGATTTTCATCTTTGTGTTTAAAAAACAAATCCCTAAAACAGTGTCTCGATTAAACATGAGTGTATGTATATCATAACTCCTTCTCCTCCTGCAGAACCCAAGATTATAATAATTTTCCAATAATGTAATGGCACCGAGAAATGTAATAATGTGTCCACATTAGGGTTTATTACATTATTAACCAAGTTAATACAATGTTTTGACCATTAACGTAATACCAGTTTTACCAATAATGTATTACTGTATTACAACACTGAGAATTTCTTACATTCTCAGTTTGATCACTTGTAATACCTTTATTACATTATTGGGAATGTTCCATTTTCATCATTTAATATAGTCTTTATATTTTGTTAACAATTTATTTTTAGTGTATCTGTAACACCACTCTCATGAATGAGTCAGAGGAGCATTTGTATGCAGTTGGAGACGATTCTTCCTCAGAAGGGGAACAATTCTAAATATCAGTGATCAGAGCAATACAGGCAAAGCAAGAACCAGTAAAAGGAAATGCAGAAACATGTCCACAACATTTAAGTGAAGCATCTGAATACACTGAAGTGAATATCCTGATGGGCAGTGTGTTGAAATGTCAGAAATTATTACATTGTCCAGTGGTTTCCATGCTGTTTGTGGTCCCACGAAAGGACATGCAGTTCTGAGCAACCAGGCAGAATTTAGATTTTTATTTTTATATATATATAATGTGTGTGTGTGTGTGTGTGTGTGTGTGTGTGTGCAAAAATGCCAGGGGCATTACAAACTTGGCTATCATCTTAGCTATGAGCTGTTAGACAGACAGTGTGGAAAATTTTGAGATTGCATCATCTTGTAACAAAGAAAATGGCTGAAATTTCAACAAGGTGTAAGAAAAGTTGGAGACAGCACTTTGGTGTGTGCTTTGGGCTTTAATTCTTCATAGATGGTTGACATGCACAAAAATCTTTAAAGCACGCTAAAAGAAAGGGAGAAACCAGAAAAGCATAATAGGTCCCCTTTAAGAAGACTCATCTTAATTCTCATTAACCTTAACCCTGGCTGTAATTTTTACCCTAACCTTAATCTCAACCCAAAACCTGTTCTTAACCCTGGCCCTAATCCTAAAACTAATCCTTTGATAGCCTACATAAATGTTAGAATAAAGGCCTGTAGACCTTTTTGTAAAAAACAGGTGTCATTTTTAACAATGGAACGTTCACATCAGATACTATGTATTTTGTAAATGTTACATTTTTCATCATTGTTTAGATTTTGCCATGTTTTTAACAACAACTAAACAAAACAGACAAAAATATAAACATGCAGACTTTTCATTATGCAGTGGAAGCTACCAAGATAATAAGTATTCCATTCTTCCTGGTTGTGAAAAGACCAGGTGACACATAGGAAATAAAAAAGCTTTAAATCATGGCCATGTGTTACAAAGATGCTCACTGATGTGCTGTGGTCCTCCATGTATTTTCTTTAACTTCTACATGTTTATAGTCAGAGATTTACATTTTGTAGCCTGCCTGTTTTCAAATAGTACTGAATGCAGATGGAAGGAAGGTGTACCTAGACATCATAGGCTTAAAAAATGAGTCCAAATGTATATCTGATCGATGGGGGATTTCATTGTGTGTAATACGTCTAAACACAATTGCAGCTTGAGGCTAGATCAAATCAGCCCATCTTAGCAAGATTGTATTTTTCTTATGACCTTTAGGTGGTGATAGTATTCTTGGCTCCATAGAAGTTCAAAATATTTATTAACAGCAAGAAAGATGATGTGGATGGCAAAAAATATGAATAATTCTGATGTTTTTATTAGGTGGAAGACAGGGATGGCTTAGCCCCACTAGCCCATGTATACCTGCTACCCCTGCCAAAACCTAATCCAGCTAAAGAATGTTAACAGCATGTCTATAACATGTTGAGTATGTTGTGAGGGTATGTATTATCTGTTACATGTTCAGTGACTTCTCAGGTTAACATCTACAGATATCAATTTAGGCACTTCAAATAAAATGAAAAACAACTGAATTCTGCAAATTATCGACACATTTACACTAATTACAAATATGTGGATAATCTGAATATATTCAGAATCCTCTTTACTGCTACATCATTGAGATGTTTATTGTGTCTATTGTGTATTAAATGTTTTAATCTAAAAAGACCATTTAAAATAGTGTAACCAATATAATAAATTCCCAATAATGTTATATGGTATTGGTAAAAATGATAATACAATAGCAGTTTCGATATTTATTACTTTTAGGCAAATTATTGAGTTTTATTTCATTTTTTACTGAATTGCAAACTTTTATTGCATTTATGGGTGATATTGCATTAGTTTATTAGAATATAGAGTTCTATACTCCCATTTCACTCTGCTGATAGGATGCACAAAGAAGTGTAATTTTGATCGTTTCCACAAAATGGCTTAGTTTCAGAAATAACATTTAGTGGACAACAATTTATTTACCTTTTTGCTTTTTTGTCTCAGGTGCACATACTGTTAATGGTGGACCTGTTTTATATCACTATATAAGGCATTTGATCTGGTTATGCATTTTAATGTACATCCATCTCCACAGTACTTGATGCCTCCTCCAAACACCACACACACACACACACATAAATGTGTATATTTGTTTGCTCTTCGACATTTAAGTTTGACTCTGTGGCCTTGGTAGTGTGCTCTGATGGTCCATTGATGGGCCATAGAAAGACCATGGAGACATTATCATTTGCATTTTTTTCCCCCCACAGAACACACAACTTGGCATTTGTATGTCAGAAGGCAGTGATCACCTCTTTTCAGCTTCCTGATTGGCTCATTAACTGTTTTGTGTAGACTAGGACATGTATAAGCAAGCAAACATCAAAGCTTTTGTCCTTCTTGTGGAATAATTTAGATTTAGTGTGCTACTGCCAAGTCTTTTTTTTCTTTTTCTTTTTCTTTCTTTCTTTCTTTCTTTCTTTCTTTCTTTCTTTCTTTCTTTCTTTCTTTCTTTCTTTCTTTCTTTCTTTCTTTCTTTCTTTCTTTCTTTCTTTCTTTCTTTCTTTCTTTCTTTCTTTCTTTCTTTCTTTCTTTCTTTCTTTCTTTCTTTCTTTCTTTCTTTCTTTCCCTCTCATATCCTGTTCTTTTTATGACTTAATTGCACTTCAGCATTTTGTACTTTGGGGTATTACATAACTATGCACTTTCGGTTGTCTTATTGTGTCCAGCTGACCAGTGTTTTTGTCCTCACAGTTGGACTATTTGTATTTTTTTCACAAGTATAAGGTTTTTTTAGGGGGTGGTGTTGTCAGTGGTGCCATTGCATTGGTAATTGATGTAGAAGACAGGGTAGTGTTGTTTCTGTGTGACATTTGCCTTTTCAGCTATAATAAAACAGTAAAACTCTTCAATGTATGCATATTGTGTGTCAAGTTACGCTAATCAGAACAATATCATATATTGTACATATATTATTAATATATTTTGTACATGCATAAAATATATATATTTATCTTGCATATATATATATTTCACATATAGAGAATATCTATATTTCTCTATGCACCCCTGTTTTCTTTTCCTCAGTTTGGACAGAGCACTCTCCACCATTTCACTGCGAGTTATACTGTGTATGACTATGTATGTGACGAATAAACCGAACTTGAATATGCACAATATATCAGTGCCACCATCTTGCCTGTTTGGGATCGTGGCTTACAGGAGCCTTAAGATGCTATAAACATTGTGCTACTTATATTTTATGGTAACTTTGTTTATTTGAGGTGACTTAGACAGCTATTAGAGACATGAGACTAGAGGGCTTCAGATGGGTCATTCCCACATAAACTCACATAAGTCTAAAATGACTTTTACAGTCCAGTGTGTTTAACTTAATGATGGTGCTGGGTGAAAGAAGATGTTATTTTCAGATGTTATTTCCACACAAATATGCAATTTAACCATAGCCAAAACTTTCCCATCTTTGGAGTGGGGGCAGTAATTTTGAACTGCAGATGATAGAAGGGCAGCTACTTTTATTTGAGCTCCTTTAATGGCAACATCTGCACTATCTGGTTCTTTTGTGAATCCTTCAAAGAGCAGACATGGTTAATGTTACTTTTTGTTCGTGGTTTACAGTAGAGATTCAGAACATGGCATTACTGAAGAGGCTTGGGATTATATCAGTTTGCTCGAAGATGTTACTATGCATGTACCAGCATACACCCATGCTCAGATAGGAGAGTCAAGTAGTATGGTAGTGTGTGGATAAGTGAGTGTTGTAGAGTATGAATAAGACAAATTTTTGGTACAGGCTTGCCATGCATTTTGTCTGGACCTGTCTATCCTCACTGACACAGGTGTGGACTTCACCCCCAAGAAACGTTAAGCCTCCTGGCATTTGGTGTTCTCTGTCTCAGATAAATTGGTGTTTCATATTAGGAGGAGTGTTTATTTAGTAACGGAAGCTCCTGACCGCTGAAACTCCTAACCTCCTTTAGTTATTTTCTTTGCAAGGGCACTTGTTTGTGTAGGTAAATTATAATAGTGGAGCTTCATTTTCCATACATCTCAGTTGGAGGACTATCTTTTGGCTCAGTTACTCATGCCCTGTAGTTGTGTTGGTGCCTATTAGAGATGGAGCCTCCCTGAACATCAACTGTAAGATGTTTCTCTCTCTTTCTTTTGCTGCTAATTATACCCTATTTACTTCTGCCAGGCTCACTGAGGGAGGACACTTCATTGGCTAGATGTGCCAAATCCTGCATGAAAAGTCTTTCAGCAATATTTTAAATCTAGGCCCCCTTCTTAATGAAATTATGCTCCAAAAGGTTCTGTAATTGTTTCTTATTTACACTAAAGAATTTAGAAGATTGGACAGAAGTGATCATTATCGCAATAATTGCCAGAATAAAAGTATTGTATAGCCAACCACAATATTTTATATATATATATATATATATATATATATATATATATTATATAAGGTGTGTGTGTGTGTGTGTGTGTGGCTTTTTTGTCTGTCCATAATCTGATTTGCTGCAATCATATGGGCTAATGTTCTATAGTGCTCTGCTTCTACATTAGGCTACAAAGAGAAGTCCTCTTCAAGACTAGACTTTTCTTATGAATACGAGATCATTTCCAGACTGGAATAACAAGATCTTCGCTTCGTCTCCCTCCTTTGGTTCTGCTTGTCCTCTTCACAGATGAACATGGTTGGTCTGGCATATTGGTCATTCCTGAAAGTCTAACAGCATGTTTTAAAAGCCAAAATTAGCAGGTGGAGAGGCCCTGATATAGACCCTTTTGAACATAAAGATAGATGTTGTGATTTGGCAGATATTCAGTGTGCACAAGTATAAAAGTGAACCATACAAGTGTAGTATATAAGGGCTTGAAATGAGCCTAACATTAGTGATACCAATTTAATTATTTACTCTGTCAGACAAGCCAGTTAGGCTCATTGCGTATTTACAAAATTAATGTAAACGGATACAAAAAGCCCATTAGATAGATAATGTACACAAACCTTGTTATTAACAAAATGTACATACAGAATAGCTTCATTCAGTCACAGCTGTAAGCATGGATGTCGGAGGAAGACCACCAGTTTGGCTGATGATCAAATGTTTGCTCAATCTCCTAAGAGACTCTGGTCTATTGTAACAATAGTGTCAGTTAAGGGTGGACTGGTTTGATCCACTATGTTTAATAAATCGTGATGTCAGTATGATTAATAATCACAAGGAGAGGCAGAAGCACTGGTATATAGCCTACATAAATCCTGAGGAAAACTGCTTCATGTATAAACCAACACAACTCTGTATAACAAATAATTATGTACTGTTTATCAGGGAAATGTTGCAATCACTGTTGTTACCAAAACTGTGTCTGCTATGTTGTTGCTGCAGCAGTATGACTCAGGGCTGTGAGATAATTTAGGCTTTTACTCTTAAATATCTCACTTCTCAAGTTTGCGAATCCATATGTAAAATGCTATCGTATACGTGGATGGATTCGGGCCTCCTTTGACACTTTTGAGATGAATGTGACCCCTTTCTTCCCACATTAAAAAGAAGAAACCAAAATATTGTTAGATATTAGATCTGTTGTGCCACTAGGAGAGGACAGCACTTTGCTGGCAATTTAGTCCTGGCAGCAGGTCCGGGGTCAGTTTGTGGAATGCAGTTTTTGCTTTGTGCTGAGTTCACCCTGTGTGTTTTGCTCAGCCCATGTTCTACATTATGAGGTTTGCCTGGAATATGGCCTCAGTGGGAAGGAAAACCGAAACTAATTCACTTGGTGTGAATGAGGCCTTTTAGAGTGTCTTATTTTTCATCTCCTCAGTGACCATTCTGCTTCTTGTTCACCCTTGTCAGTTGGGAAATGCACCACAAACATGTTTCTTCGCCGCTGGCAGCTTCATGAATGATCTCCCCCAGACTTGTGGATCCTGCACGGCCCCAGCAGGGCTTTTTTCAGTGGAGAACACTAACGTTTAGCGCGATGCCGCTTCCCCGTCTCTTCAGATGTAGCCTGCGCCACACGACGAAATGCTCAGTGCCCGTGCAGGCCCTGGTCCTGGAAGGAACATCACACTCTTGCTGTTCAGTGCTTACTCAGAGCCTCAGAGGAACGCCATCTGGCACATAAATAGAAGCTTTTATCACCCAGCCTCAAGACAATGATTGCCTCTTGGTGCACTGTGAGTTGCTGAAGAAAATTTTCAGAACGGGCTCACAGGAGTGGGTTTGCTGTGGTTGAAGTGCACTCCAGGTTGGAATTGAAGCAGTCGCTTGGCTGTGTTCAAAGGATCCCCTTTGTCCTGTACCACTGAGCATGAAATAACAGTGGGATGAATCATTCATTTGATCTGTACTTTGAAGTATGCAACCTCATTTTCTCTTTCAGACACATCCGTTGTCACTTTGTAACCCATTTGTGTACCTGAGTTTCAGCAGCTTTTAGTACGCTATGCCTACACTATTTCTGTGTAGGCATGTTCTCTCTGCTCACCTTATTGCTGTGGTTCTGAAATATAGCAGGAGGGCCTGGAGCAGTACAATATGATGTCCACTATTGACATTTCTGCCTTTTTGCACAACTGAAGCTCAGCATCCAGAGGCTCCTCTAGGCAAAAGGAAAGAGAGCTTGTTTAAATAATGGCTGGGAATCGTATCAGATGACTCCCTTTTTAATGTTTTTTTTTAAATTTTTTTTTTTAATGGTCTTGTGTGGCAATGTCCACCCTACAGTTAAGCGTGGACACGTAAGCACAAAATACCAGGAATTTATTAAACAGTAATCCCTTTTGCTCCCCCTCCCAGAGTCCTCTTGCATGTTCTTACTTGAGTTTCCACTGTGGATCTTTGGACTGCCCTCTGTTTATGACCACTGTGGGCATTGGCGTGGACTCATCGCAAGATTTCACCTCTGTCTTTCCACTGTAAAAACAGCATCAAAGTTCAACGCTAGTTCACTGCTTGAATGCGTTCATTGTTGGAAAGGGCAAGCTTTTTGACTAAACCTACTTTCATTGTACTTGAGGGAAGGACTTGAAAGTGTCTTCTTGGTGCATATCAAACAACTGAAAAGACAAATACTCAGCCTTTCCTCTTTTCAGAATTCATGTTAATGAATGTTTCACGTTTTTGAAACACATATACTTTTGTCCACAAAAGTGCCTTTTAGTTTTCCTTCTAGTCCAATTTGTAAGGTCTCTAAATGGGTGAGGTTTCTTTTTAAAAAAGAAAAATGTGTATTAGCTGTCCGGATGTTTCTGTAGTGCTTTAAAGCCATCTTGTGCTTACAAAAAAAACCCCTTTGTGGAATGTATTATTCCATCCAGTTATCATTATGGGCTTTGCGTGTCATTTTATGTGAACGCTATTGTCCGAAACATTTGTGTGTCTGTTTTCCTGTCTCAGGTTAAATGTTCAGTGGTGATTAGAAGAATGGATGGACTCCACCAAGGTCTTTCACTGCACTTCATCTCTTTAGTCATGGTGGCACAACATATCTTCCACCTGGTGTCATATTACAAAGGTTCCCCAAGCACCTCCACCAAGTTCTCTCTCTTCTCACTGTAGATGCAATAATTACTTTAATAGTCGCTTGGTGCAAGTGTCTGCGCAGTTCTGCACAGGTACGGAAAGACGTTTGTTGGAAGCCACGGGGAAAGACTATGGGCATTTTCACAGTTGGCGGCCAACAGAATGTAATTAAGATGAGATTTCTGTGGGTCTGTGTGTGGGTCTTTATATTCACCTGTATTGCAGAGGGAGCAACTTGTTTTCTTGGAGTATATCTATTTGGACAAATGTAGAATTTTCTGTCCAAATTATTCTAAATGCACATTTGATGATACTTTTTGATACCTCATCTTTTTATCCAAACTCCAAGTTATTCATCCCCCTCTTCCCCTCTGTTCTGAGACAGTGAACGTTCTAGCGTAAGCCCCTTGATCAAATCATGAGAAACTACTTGCAGTGTTCTCAAGCTGCTGGCTGGATGGTTACATCAAGCACTCCAGTACATTGGCAGGGGAAGTGCCAAGTTCTGTCTTCTACGAATACAGCTCGAATACAGCTACAGGGGCAACTCGGTTATACAGAAAATGTCCCTATAGGATCAATAACTAGTAGTACATCCCCACTGAGGATTAATGGAACTAAATAAATGAGAAAAATGTTCTCCTCCTTTTTTCTTTCTTTCCTTTTGCTTTCTTTACTTTGAGATTAATTACTGTGGAGGAAACATTCTTCAGGTGGCAAGTGAGCGGGTGGATGTGCATGTTTGCATGTGCGTATTTGTTGCCATCAAATTTCATGCTCTTGTTTTTTGTTACCATCAGATTTCCACAACATGTGTACTGTTTGTTATCTCTGGCCATAGCATGGCAGTAGGGGGGTTCGGTACTCATAACCTTCTACAGTCCAGGTCAGCAGCACCCCGCAGCACATATAGAACAACCTCACATTCCTCATGTAGGGCCTGTAGACCACAGCATGGGCTTTGAGTTTGAAGGAAGTAAAAACCGAAGGCTTTACAGGCTTACTGTAGTATGACGCTGTGTCAGCCTTATTCTTGTGGCATATTCCAAGAGTATTTGCCAATTGTGTATGTCAGAGTTCTAAGTATAGACCAGATTAAAGTTTTGAGTAATTTTGTAAATTGAAGTTGTAACGTTTTCAGAATATAAGATTATTAATGTTAAAAAAGTAAGTCACATCACCTTCCAGCGAAAATATTTAAAGCTATGTATCGTCTGTCAAAATCAGTGAGAGAACATAATTACTTTAATTACATGAATACCAACACTTTTTTTCTTGCTTCACCTTCATGGAATTTGTCATATGTCTGCCTAAGGGTTCTGGGTAGGGAGGATTTTCTCAGGCTTAATAGGTTGTTGGTTTTACTCTTGGAATTGTGGGTAGAAGGATAAACAATCATTCATTTGCTTAACTACCAGTTTACAGCAAGGGAAAAAAGCTCATCTGAGGATCAGCTGTTCCCTTGGTCCCACCCTTGGAGTACCATGTACAGGTTAGTTTACCCAGTTTACTTTGCTCAATTGCAACAGGGATAACACAGTCAGGCTTTGATGCTAATAAACTGCTCTTGGTTATTTTCACGCAGGGAAACCATTCAGCTTTGCAAGGCATGGTCTCTGCGCGACTGTGCCTGGGAAACACTGCACAACCTCTACATCGCTGTTGTCGAGACTACTTGGAAACAATTCTTGTTAAACCTGCCTGTCCTTTTTGTTCCTCGAAAGCCTCCTGCTGTTTTGTTTAAATGAAATGGGTGTTTGAATCCATCCATAAAGCTAGCTGTCACTTCATTGTGGAGCCTACAGGATTACAGGAATATGTCTTGAATTTGGTGGTGGATAGTACCATTTGGTCAAAATGGATGGCAGTCATTCTCAGTGTGTCGTCCTTAACTTGCAGCTGGTTCAAAGGCAGTATAATGCCATGGTGCTTAACAGTGAAGTCACAATAGTCCCCATGTGCTCTCCTATCCTTTCCTTAATAAAGATTTCTTTTGGCCCATGGCCCAAATTGCTCAATGATTTACTGTCTGAGTCACATTGCTTGGCTCTAGGAAAGTCTGCTTTTTTGGTGATACTCCTTTCTGAAATCTACCACCATATTTGCATCCATTATTTATGCTTCAATGCTTTAAAAAGTTGGGTGCATCTATAAACATTATGTGCAGTAAATGTGAACAAAATCAAGGTAAAAGATTATAACTGAAATCAACAGATCTGATGTAGTCATTTCTGTAGTCAGAGTCTGTCATCAAGCAGCTGCATGACTCAAATGAACGTCCTTAATGATATTGACAAGTGATTCAGCGCTAAATGAGCGATGAATCATTTATGCTTCAGCTCGCTCATGTGCCACGTGCTCTGTCCATTTCTCTCAGTGTTACTTTAAACGTGACGGCTCTGGACTGACCTTGCTCTCCCGCTCATAAGAAATGTGCGTGAGCTTGGCTTCTCATTCGCTCGCTTGTGCTGTCTCTCTTTCCAGTTGTCACGACGCCTATTATCGTACCACATTTGTACGCACGCAAGCCTGTATCTCTGTCTTTCTGTCTCACACCGCCACATCTCCCTCTTACATAACACTTGGCTTTGATCTCCTGTACAGGCTGGGGTACATGCTCCTATGCAGTAACATATGGCACCTCTGTTATCCCTTGAAAGGCAGATTTTCTCCTGTGATCCACAAATCCACCCACATTCTCTGTGATTAAAATGACTCACTTCACCGATCAGTCATTCAAATACGGGTGACATTAAAAGGTGTTGCAAGTTCAAACCGTTGCTTGCATTGTCTGAACCCCCCCTTGGTCGTCTTTGCTACATGTGCTTTGTATTGCACAGCAGTAGTTCAGAACTCACTGACCCTGATGTAGTAATTCTGAGGTTGCAGCCCACAGTAAGTACAGTCAGGCAGGAATAAAGATCTTTTACCTCCTTCTTGATTTACTCTTCAGGTTTTCTTTCTTATTGATCAGCCCTTCAGCCTTTGTGGTTTATTGGCTCAGGGTTAATACCTCAGACATTTCTGGCATGCCTCTGTCTACATTAAGGGGCATTGTTTTAAACATCAGTTGCTACCAAGTGCTCCCTGCTTTCAGGGTGAAACCTGGCATCACTGATGTCCTGCTACACAGTCGCCATCTTAACATCCATCGCCTTCCACCCCATCCTGCCTTCCTGTGCTTTCACACACACAGAAAGCCTGCTGTCTCTGCATCCACGGTTAAAGTGAGCATTTTTGGCACCGTCTCAGGCTTAAAGTGCTCCTGTGTCCTCCATTTAAAAAAAAAAAAAAAAAAGGGGGGGGGGGGGGAAGCCTCTGCACACAGCAGCCAGGAGAGACTTCAGGTAGATCTTGTAGAAGAGTGAGAACTTTTCATTTAAAAATCAAAACAATTAAAACATAAACCAAGACATAAATGGGGCTTCCAAAGCAGCTCATAAATGACTGCGAAGTTGATGAAGTATGCCCTGCCCTTGTTTAAAACTTTGGCTCAGGCCAGGCAAATGCCCGGCCTTCGACACGAAGAGCTGTGTTCATTCCAGTCTGTGAGCAATTAACAAAGGAGTAATGGGAGAGGACTAAAAGTTGGAACAATTAGGCATTGTGTGGGTGGACAGCAGCACCAGTCTGGACTGTCCTGGAGTGAAGCGCATCTAAGAGCTCCAGCCTAGTGGCACCTCTCTCCTCCCATGTCCCCCTCCCTGTCATAAGGAGGATGGAGGGAATGGCGTGTCCTCCATGCAGAAGGTAAGAGGGGCCCTTCTGCGCAGAGCCCATGGCTGGGCTCTCGTAGCACACGTGGCCTGGCCAGCTTTGCAGGAGCTGCACATGGAGCCAGTACTTTCTGCTGCGAGATTGACACTTTGGGAGGGAACGTCGCGTGTGGCCTTTGTGTGTCAATGGGTGCTGTATTAGGTGTGTTTTAATGTGTGCTGCAAGGGGCAGAGTGAAGATTAAAACGCTATGTGTGTGTGTGAGAGAGAGTGTCATGGGTGTGCATGATTGCATTCTGCTTTGTTCTATAGGAACATCTACAATTTTCAACATAATCCTTCATGATCACCCATATCCTGTGTGAGAGAGAGTGGGGTTTGTATTTGCTCATCTTGCCTTTTCTGTCATCAGTGTGTCACCACCTGCGACACAAGTGTGTCGTCTTTATCAGTTTCTTGTCCCAAAGTTGTTCCTCGAAAGCTGTTCTCTACACGGTGTGAGCATGTGGTACAGTCAAAGTTACCACTTTGTAAAACATTGATAAGGAGAGGTCACACAAGCATGCAGCCTCTGGGCCCTTCTTTTCCCACAAGAGCCAAGGCTGGTTAATCTGGGCTATTGTGTTGCAACACCTCTTCTTTGTGAGTTGAAACCACTTTAGTGGTGTGTGTGCGCTATGCACCCAAAGACCTTGTGTGATTCGTGTGTGTGTGTGTGTGTGTGTGTGTGTGTGTGTGTGTGTGAGAGAGAGAGAGAGACATACATTAAGAGACTCTGCTTGAGTCATGGTTGTATCCTTAGGCTGCTGCTCTGTGTGTGGGCCACTTCGCTAAGACTAGGACCTTTTATTCTCTGGCTAAACCTTGGCTATGCTTATTCATCTTACAACCACCCCTTCCCCCCCATAGGGGATTTTAACAAAAAGGAACAAGAACATGATTGATCTGTCATAGGCTTTTCCTGACAGCATTTGTGGACATGGATTGTGGATTTTTGTTTCTAAGGGAAAGTAGCAGGGAGATTGGACTTGTTTAGGACTGCCTGCCTTGTTTTTGAACTCCACATTAAACTTTATCCTTTTCAGGGCTGGAGGCCAAACTTGTGCTGTGTGGTGATTTAAGGTCAGTGGTAGCTTAGTGGTTAAGGTACTTGTAATCGGAAGGTTCCTGGTTCAAGCCGCACCACTGCCAAGTTGCCAGTGTTGGGCCCCTGAGCAAGACCCTTGAGCAACTGTTGCTCAAGTTGTACTCAGTTATAATTGTAAGTCGCTTTAGATAAAAGCATTAGCTACATGCCATAAATGTAAATGTGATTGCCTTTGGACTTATAAGACAGTGACTGTTTTGTTCTCACAAAGAAAGAAACTGTCAGCACTACAATGTAGCTCAAATGCCAGACCTTCGGTAAGTTAGTGGTTCGCTGAATAATGAGGCTGATAAAATACAACTTAAGAAAAACAGAGCATTTAATCAGATGCTAAAAAACAAAAACAAACCAAAAACCACCAAACAATATCAGCATTACATATCATCTCTTGACCTCCCAGCTCTCAAAATGCCAGCCTTAGCCATTAAAAAAAACTGCATCAATTGACAACTACAGTAGGTCTGCCCTTTGTTGTCCATGCCCTGTGTCGTTATCAGCCAGGTAATTATCACCATTTATCACGGTCCCTCATCACGATCAGGCCCTTTACCCTAGCACTATATTGGCTTTGACGTGGCTGCTCACAGGGTGTGGCCTTGTGTAAGAGGGGCTGCTTCTCCAGTCCTTCACAGATCAGAGGGGACCCAAGAACCTTTGTTTGTTCAGGTAATACCACACACCTCTCGAGTGGTTTCCTCAAAGCAGCTTGGTGAACCTCGAAAATGAACGTCCCTTTCCCGGCACAGCCGCTGTTATGTGGCACCAGTCTCTCGGCGGTTGGCTACTGTCGATGGCCTCCTGCTTCCATAGGCTCTGCTGCGGCAGTGCCTTCCCATAGAAGAGTGACTGTAACAAAGCCATCTGATCGACTGTATTCGAAAGCCAAGTGCCTGGCAGTCACTCATTATGTGTAAGAACGCTGGACCTTGGGACGCTACATCAGTAACGTGTCTCCTGCCTCCTCCCCTCTCCATGCTGCACAGCAGATCCAATTCGCAGACCAGAAGC
The DNA here is from genome assembly GCF_041902795.1 of Electrophorus electricus. NCBI lineage: Eukaryota > Metazoa > Chordata > Actinopteri > Gymnotiformes > Gymnotidae > Electrophorus > Electrophorus electricus. Next base: position 14,412,544 of record NC_137507.1, read on the forward strand.
AGGAGTTCAACAAGCGGCCCACCAAGATAGGCCGCCGATCTCTATCTCGCTCCATCTCCCAGTCCTCAACCGACAGCTACAGCTCAGGTACGAACAAAAGCGTGATGTTAGAAACATGACATCACGACATTTCCTCTCCCTCATGGTTCTGGAGTGCTTCCGCTCTGTATGTTTGTTAAGAATTCACACAGGGTTGATGAAGAAGAACTGAAGGTCTTCAGTATCCTGCTAAAACACACATACACACACACACACACACACACACACACACCATCAGAAACCTGGTTTCTGTATTACTGTATGTCCAGGATCTCCAGAAGGGTGACCAGGTATGTTTAAGGAGCTCCAAGTTATTTTGTGTGTGTGGGCTTGCATACGTGTGCCTGTGATGGAGGGAGAGAATCGTTACACCACTGGCAGACCTCTTTAGGTAGAGTAGGCCTACACTGATAGAGCAGGTATATAACACCCTTATAGAGGGACAGGACATCCTGCATGCAACAGAGTACCAGCTGAGAGGACACAGGTGGCAGATAAATGCAGTCAGCAGTATGGTTCTTTGGAGGCCACTTGCTATATGTGTGTGCACGCATTTGTTTGTCTCTCGCGCACACTTCTCTGATCCCCTTTCCCAGCTGCCTCTTACACTGACAGCTCAGATGACGAGACCTCTCCTCGGGACAAGCAGCAGAAAAACTCCAAGGGTAATGGAGATTTTTGCATCAAGAACATCAAACAGGCTGACTTTGGTCGCAGGGAGATTGAGATTGCTGAGCAAGGTAGGTGGGATAGTGCCCCCTTGTGTTTGCTTTGGGTGATTCTGGCTGCTTTCTTACATGGGTTTTGTAGCATTGTGCACCGATATGCAGTTGCTGATGGCTTTTGTTTGTTTTCCGTCTAATCCTCTTAAACCAGTCACTTATGTGTGCATGGTTTTTTTTTGTGTGGGTTTTTCTTGTGGATTATGTCCATGTTTGTCATTATGTTGCTTTCCATGCATTTTAATGTCCGTGTGTAGGTGCTTGCGTGTATGGGTTTGTGTAGTTGCATTTGTGTGTGTCTGTAGTTGTGCGTGTGTCTTGTAGTTGTCTGTAGGTGTGTTCGTGTGTGGTTGTGTATTTGTAGTCGCGCACGTACGTGTGTGTTGTGTATCTGTAGGTGCGCGTGGTTGTGGCTGTAGTTTGTGTGTGTGTTGTGTATCTGTAGGCATGCGTGTGTGGGTGGGTGTGTGGTTGTGTCTGTAGTTGTGTGTGTGTGTGTGTGTGTGTGTGTATAGTTTGTGTGTGGTTGCGCCCGCGTGTAGTTGTGCGTGTGCGCGTGTAGTTGTCTGTAGGTGTGTTCGTGTGTAGTTGTGCGCGCACGTGTGAGGGTATGTAGTTGTACACGTGGAGTGCTCTCAGGTCTTCATGTATGTGTCCTCTGTAGGGACAAATGTGTGGGTAGTGGTGTATTTGGTTGTGAGTGTGTATGGTGTGTGGGTGTAGTGTCTGTGGGTGGGTGTAGTGTCTGTAGGTGTGTGGGTAGTTGAGTGTGTATGCGTAGTTGTGTGTGGGTGTGTGTGTGTGTGGGTCTGTAGTTGTGTGCGGGTGTTTGTGTGTCTGTAGTGGTGTGTCTGTAGTTGTTTGTGTGGGTGTGTGTGTGCGCGTGTAGTTTGTGTGTGTCTGTAGGCACGTGTGTTTGGTTGTGTGGGTCTAGTGTGTCTGTGTGTGTGTGTAGTGGTGTGTGTGTGTGTGTGTAGTTGTGGTAGTTTGTGGGTGTGTGTAGTGTTGGGGGTGTGTGTATTGTTTGGTTGTGTGGGTGGGTGGGTAGTTATTTCCCTGTGCTGCTAAGGAGCCCATATTTTCACAGTGTACTGAGACAGCACAGTTCTGCCCACTTCACCCTCAGATAACCAAGCAGCTGAACACCAAGTGGGCACATCGACTCTCTGCTCATACTGTGCTGCTCTGTGCGCCTGTCCTCTCTGTCACTTGGAGACCAGGAGTGCTCTCAGGTCTTCATGTATGTGTCCTCTGTAGGGACAAATAAATCATTATCTCAGAATACTGGGTGCGTAATGGCATCTCTAAAGTCCAGCCTGTGGAAAACGTCCTGTTTCTGAAAACATGCTTTTTCCATAAAATGGAATAAACAGTGCTGCATTAATAATCTAGCTGCAACATGTTTCAAATTAAGTGTGTGTGTGTGCGCGCTTTGCAGAGATGCCAGCTCTCATGGCTCTGAGGAAGAGGGCTCAGGGAGAGAAGCCCCTGGCTGGAGCTAAAGTGGTGGGCTGTACTCACATCACAGCCCAAACTGCTGTGAGTAGCCCATGTATAGAATCTCAAAAACACACTCACTTTCACTCTCTGTCTGTATACACATCTTGTATTTGTTCAGCAAACCATGCACCTGTCACACTTTTGCCTGTGTGTGTGTAGGTGCTAATGGAGACCCTGTCCGCACTAGGGGCTCAGTGCAGGTGGGCTGCCTGTAACATCTATTCCACCCAGAATGAGGTTGCAGCCGCCCTGGCAGAGGGAGGTGAGAGTCTCGCTCTTCTTCTCGCTCCCTCCTTCCATTCCCTCTTTCTGAGTTCTCTGTTAATCTATGTCCCCTGGCAGGTTTCTCTGTGTTTGCTTGGAAGGGGGAGTCTGAGGATGACTTCTGGTGGTGCATTGATCGCTGTGTCAACGTGGAAGGCTGGCAACCCAACATGGTAACAGAGCCTTTTAGATTCCACTACCGTTTCCACTACCTTTGTAGATCCCACTATATTTAGATTGGTTCACTTGGCATAGAGGGATGTCTTCTTATTCTTCTGCCGATTGTGCCTCAGATCCTGGATGATGGTGGAGACCTGACACACTGGATCTATAAGAAGTATCCCAGCATGTTCAAGAAGATTAAAGGCATTGTGGAGGAGAGTGTGACTGGAGTTCACAGGTGAGTGTTGAATCTCAGGTTAACTCCCAAACTACATCCAGTGCTGGGCCTTCTCTCAGTATACCTTCTACAGATGCTGATTTCAGCTTGTTAATGTCCAAGTTTACTGAGTATTTTAACATGCTAGCAGTGTTGGTGTATTTGCCACATTTTATTCTTTCAATCTAAAATCTCCAAATTTTTTCTGTAATAAGTAATTAATGCTCCCAAGACTGGACCTAAAGTCTGCTTTTCAGTGCCTGTGGAGCTCCACTTCTGCAGGGGAATGGCACCATCTAGTGGCTGAGAATATGAATACCAGGATTTAAATAATGCATTATTACTGCTGAGGTTTTTTCAGCAAGCTGAATGTGAAATCTAATGAGAGTCGGCTCCTCTTCTAAAGGTTCTGTATGTCCACAGGTTCATTAGTTTGTTATCCAGAGGTGTGCTGTAGTTGTATGTATAAATATGGTTTTCTGCTATCTTTATGGCCAGGCTGCATCAGTAGATAAAATGGACTAACTCTCTACTTGAATTAGAGTGCAATTACCTTGGCTAAGTGACAATTACAGTCTGTTTATATGTAATTACCTTGGCAAAGTGACTACTAGCAAATTTCTGTATGCCAGTTATGAAGAAATGGACTAATACATTGAAACGCAAATTTAAACAGTATCACTTTAAAGTCCTTTAAATAAAATGGAACAGCACAAAATGTATTTTGATTTGTAATCTAGTTGATTATGATCATTTTAATTGGGTTGAGTATTTTAAGGCACCTTTTTTCAATGCATTGTAAAAAGTGCTCAAGTTCAGATACCTTTTTGACTATCTAATTTTCTCCAACTTCAGGGAAACCAGTATCAAGACATTTTGTTACAGATACTTCAACTTACAAAAAAGAGACTCAAAGTAACAAAGTTCATTTATTTTGTTCTTGTGTAATGCTGCCAGGCTGTACCAGCTTTCCAAGGCTGGCAAACTGTGTGTGCCTGCTATGAACGTCAATGACTCAGTCACCAAGCAGAAGTTTGACAACCTGTACTGTTGCCGGGAGTCCATCTTGGATGGGTAGGTTGAACATTATTTTTGCACTTTATGGCACTACACACACAGTGTATAGTAAATATAGTAATATATTTACTATATACTGTTCTGTGTGGCAGCTTGTAATCTTCTTAGCTGTAGATCAGTTTTGGATTCAGTATGCTTTGGTTGTTTGGTATGTCTGATTTGTGTGTGTATATGCGAGTCTAGTTTGAAGAGGACCACCGATGTGATGTTTGGAGGGAAACAGGTGGTCGTGTGTGGATATGGAGAGGTGAGTCAGACACTATCACATGCTGCAAAACTAAATTTAGGTCCTTGCTCAGTATAAATACCAGACCTAACCAATAGAGGCCCCCATGCATTAATAAATTAATTTTCATTATTCCACTTCACATGGCTGTATTTGTGGTGCTAGTCAGATTCTTGATTATGGCTATACTTGTGTGTTCTCTGTTACTACAGTGGAATGTTTAGAGAGCTTATAATGAATGTGACACTGTGTGTGTGTGCGCGCGTGCACATGCATGTTTTCGTGTGTGTTCAGGTTGGAAAGGGCTGCTGTGCTGCTCTGAAGGCAATGGGCTCCATTGTCTATGTCACAGAGATTGACCCCATCTGTGCTCTGCAGGCCTGGTAAGCCACCAGCTCAGACCCTAGTTATTGGGGGCTCTCGGTTGTCAGGGCTTGAGTCTGAACTGGGTCAAGTTCAGAAGAGTAACATTTTACTAAGGTACTGGAACTGAAGCATGACCTGTAGGGAGTTGCATTAAGCACACTGTAGGTTTTTGACAGGTCCATGTGAACGTTTCTGGCTGCTGGAGTCTGCTTACGAAGCATTGATCTCAGCCCTTGTGGTTTCAGCTGTGTCTGTTGCCTCTTCACCTCTTAGCATGGATGGCTTCAGACTGGTCAAGCTGAATGAGGTCATCAGACAAGTGGACATCGTCATCACCTGCACAGGTTGGTCGCAGCCTCCTCCTGACCCCAGCGGGCCGTCCGCCACCCTACAGGCGGAGCTGAAAGCACCAGGCTTTTCAGCCCTCTGGCTGTGCTGTGCTTTTAGTGGAGGTTGTGAGCACCCAGGCTGCTGGAAGACTCAGCTACTGCGCTTCGTTAGCTTCACCTGCAGCCAGTTTTTAACTTGTTCATTTAAAACAGTTACTAAAACATTAGATCTGTGATCAGAGCAATTAACAGATTTTTCGGTTGTTCACAAGCTCATCTGTAAATTATCTGGTTTTATCCTGTTTTTCAGTTGTTCAGAATATGGTCGTGTTCATTGAGGCTTTTTAATTACTGTCTTATAAAGCTGATACTGCTGTAACAAGGTCAAACTATGTATGTAGCTCTTTCATAAATGTACAGCACTGTTTTTAATATGTGAGGTTGTAGTATGTTTCATAAAATTAAAAAAAATGCTTGTAGTAGGTTTTCTACATTTCCTATGCCAAGGTCTGGCTTTCATGAAACATAGAATATTGCCTAGAAAATATTCCTTATTTAATAAGTCTAAGGGACAGTCATGGAGAAATGGCTTCAACCTTTAATAACAGCTTCTGTCTCGGGTCTCATCTCAGCCATGCCGAGAGAACTCCAGGGTGTTGCTCACTGTTGATGTGCGCTGCTCTTAGGCAATAAGAACGTGGTGGTGCGGGAGAACCTGGACCGCATGAAGAACGGCTGCATCGTGTGCAACATGGGCCACTCCAACACCGAGATCGATGTGGTGAGCCACCCTGACCACGTAGTAGCGCGCACATGTGCATGGCCCGAGAGTGTCTGTTTTGATGTGTTGATGTGTGCATGTGCACAGCTGAGCAGGACTTGTTCGTATGACCCTGCTCTCGTTGGTACTGTGCTTCGCAGGCCAGTCTGCGGACCCCTGAGTTGACCTGGGAGCGTGTGAGGTCACAGGTTGACCATGTGATCTGGCCTGATGGGAAGAGAATAGTGCTCCTGGCGGAGGTAAGAGCATCACCCAACATCATGTCAATAGAGGAAAATACAGGTGGTTTGTTTATTTTTTATTTATTTATTTGTTTTATTTTTTTAATGGCATGTATTTGAGACACATGTGTAAGTTACCTTTACTGTCATGAAATGGGTAATGATGAATTAGACCAATAGAGGAATGTTTCATGGTAGGTTTTTTATTCGTGTGCGTGTGCTCACTTGATTAGGGTCGTCTCCTCAACCTGAGCTGCTCCACTGTACCCACCTTCGTCCTGTCCATCACAGCCACAACTCAAGTGAGAGTCGTAGTACATAATCACTTTTATTAAGGCCATTGACCTGTGTGTGAAAGTATTTACTTTCACTTCCTGTTAGAAAAATGGTTGGCTTGCTCTACTTAGATCTTAAGTAGCGGCGGGTTGTCCCCAAGCGGTGTGTGTGCGTGTGAGCACATGTACTCAGCCAGACTGTTGCCATAGAAACTGAGTTCTGGTTCGTGTCCCTCCAGGCCTTGGCCCTGATAGAACTGTACAATGCTCCAGAGGGCCGCTACAAACAGGACGTCTACCTACTGCCTAAGAAAATGGGTAAGAGACACGTGCACAGTATTTTTATGTGCTCATGTGGTATGCATTGAAGTTATGGAATCAAAAATTGCTGCTCTTATACAGCAAGCTGGATTTGCGGTGATCTATGCAGAGGTCTTGGATGCCTGTCAGTGTTTGGGTGTGGTGGTGCAATGATAGCAGTTGGTCAGCAGACTGCAGTGAGCTGAAAGACTCAGCATGTCTGCAGTCTCAGAGCTTAGCCATATGTGACCCAGCGTGGGCCCTGCATAGAGAGGCAAGAACAAGAGAGTGCAATATAGGTCGGCCTGTCAGAGACTGTAGCTGCGGCTCACTGCGCAATCATGCCCCCCACACTCACACCCCTATCTCTGTGTCTATCTCACTCTCGACCCCATACCTTAGCATCACTACTATAAACAGGTGAATGAGGCAGAGGTCTCTATGGAGCTGTGTCTGATGGCATGTGCATGAAGCTGCTTCATTTCTGGAAGCAGGATGGCAAAAAATATGGGGGAGGTAATTAATCAGTAAAGGCTGGAAATTAGGGCTTCGTCACACTTTCACCCATAGACTGAAGATAAGGGGCTTTTTTTTGTCTCTTCACTTCATTGCTTGTTCAAAATAGACTCGGCACTAGCTGGCTTGACTCTAGCAGACATTAAGCCAAGGTTATGGAAGCATGCTGAATGAATAAATGTGCTTTTTGGTTCTCAAATTTTGACTTTACCTAGATGAGTATGTGGCCAGCCTTCACCTGCCCACGTTCGATGCCCATCTCACCGAGCTGACTGATGAGCAGGCAAAATATCTGGGCCTCAACAAGAACGGACCCTTCAAGCCAAACTACTACAGGTATCCAGCCATTAGTGTGCTATGTGGTTTCTCATTTGTTCTCTTGGTTTTGGTCTGTTTAAATGTCACTGTGCCAGTTTGTGTGGGGAAATGTGCAAATTGTAAGCCTACTCTAATGTATACCTATTACTCCATTTACTGTTTTTTGTTGCAGATACTAAACCACCTTGCACATGGAAAAAGAAGACTAGAGAAGTTAGTGCAACTCCTCAGTCCATACTGAGAGGGGGAAGGGGCTTGAGCCTCACTTTCCGAGGGGGGTGGGGGGGGCTCTGTGCTCATTGGCCATGAGTGTGGCTAATGATGGCTACAGCAGTGTTTTATTTATTTTCTGCTAGAATAAAATAACTCTAATAATTTTATGAGCTGCTACTGCTGGTGGCCAATCCTAGCACCATTTTCATGGGGAATTCATTGTTTCATCCTCCATTAGCTTCATGGGTCAATTGTCTGTAATTAATTTAGAGATATTTTGTTGTTTAATTATGGCTAGGCTAATGTTGAAAAAACCTGAAAAAAAGGTAAACTAAACAAATGTGCTTTTTTTTTTTTACCATTGGTTTTGTGAAGATGTGTCACTTGTCTTATTGTCTTTATTTTCAGTTCTGGTGATTTTTTAAAAAAATTCCTTCCTCCTTGTGTTAAATGATGGGTTGGGACAAAATTACAGTTGGGTCATGGAGTCCCCGTCATTCCTGTCTGTAGATCACGTTATTCAGATGTCTTTATCTTTGTTTCTTTCTTTGTTTTTTAAAGTTGTGTTGATTTTTACTAAACATTTTAGAACTTTGTTCTATCTCGGTTCTGAATAAAAGTAGACTAGTTAAAATTTAACTGGATACTGACAGATGTGGGGCAGGGCCTCTTTCCCCAATTGTCACTCAAACTGGAAGCAAATTATTTCATTGGCGAGAGCATCATCATCTCAATGTGTCTCCCAAATGTGAGCACACTGTGTGTTGAAATGAAGCCAGTATTGATGTTTTAAAATGTTCCCTCTGACCATTTCACAAATTCTCTAGGTCTGGATTTTATTTCCACATAATTACATTATTGCAGACATGTAGTCAATCACAGGGGTGTATATTTAGATATTTATACAGAAAATTAAGATTTTTCTATCTTCTGCCTCCCATTTGTTTTTGTTCCCATGAAATCGTTCTCTGTCATTATAAAGATAAGCAATTAAATGTTATGATCTTCTAGTGTAATATTAAATGTACTCAAACCTTCATTTTATATACTGTGAAGTAGAGACTATTTCAATGAGATACCAAATGTACAGTCAAACCGGTACCATGCTTCTTTGCCCGGTCCTTTGCTGACTGGGAGCAGCAGCAGAACCAAGGGAAAGGGGGGGGGGGGGGTGTTATAGCCAGGAGGGATTTAGTTGCACATTTTCTTGTCTGGACGGTTGATCAGAGTGAACCGGTTCGGTTTTACTGTGTGCAGAACTGTGACGTGAAAGAGCTACCTTTGTGACAGGCTTATTCTAATCTAATAAAATGGGGACCTTTTATTTTACCACACTTCTGAATATCTTTTTGGCAGACGCTTGCCTCGTCCTTTGCCATCTGTGTGTTTGGCGTAAAGGGAATGACTTGCTACTACCATTTCCTCACTGTCCCACTCTGCCTGCCTGGGCCCTGTTGTGGGAGCAGGGAAACCCTTTGGTACTGTGGGCTCCCTTGGTGCACTGCCTGGCTGGCAGAAGGATATTTGGAGTCCATCCTTGCTTAAGCCTTTTCCTTTTCTTTTCAAGCTGGTCACATTTCTCATAAACTTTCATGCAACATATACAATCAGATTATATTTTATGTTGTCCTGATACAGCAGTGTTAAATAGGTCCACTTTAGGATCCCCACAGAATTTCTGTGTTGTGCAAGCCAACCCTAACTCATTTTAATTTTTCAAAAAGATAATTTTTCTAAATCTCCTAGAGGTCACATGAATTTTCTTTACCAAAACTATACGTGGTGTAAAAACTGTGCAGATGTGCTCTACTGCATCTCTGTTTGAGTGCAAGTTTTTACCCCATCCATCTAAACTGCCCTTATAGACTCAGTCTCTTCAGCTGTCTACCTTTGCACATAACTCATACTGTTTGTCATATGGGTTAGCACATATCTAGATGTGTTAAACCCATTGTTTTAATGTTTTTAACCTTGACCCCCACCCCACAAATGTTCTTTCTGCATCTGTGTGCATGTGTGTGTGTGTGTGTCTGTGTGTGTGTACGGGTTTTCTGGAAGGCCAGAACTTTTGTTGCTGTGTTGCTGTTGACTCCAGATCCAGGTGCATGTATAAGGCTGCTGTGATCTGTGGTCTCACAGAAACATGCGCACCAGGTCGACACCAGCATCTCGTATGGAGAGCAAATTTAATAGGAACTAAATCAGATTCACTCCTGTATTTATTTTATTGAATACAAATAAAAGTCTTTTACTCTTAATTTGTCAAAACCATGTTTAAATATTGCAAGTGGTAATGGTAGATGAGCAATAATCAATATGTAACCCTAAAGAATGAAAATAAAATTCATAAAAATGTACTCAAGAAAGTTGTTTCAGGTATGGCCAAGTGTGGTTTGTTTTCCAATACATTTTAAAAGGGGTGTGGCACTCAGGGTTTTCTCAACGGTGGCTAAAATGCTGTGTGTTGGGGCAAGAAGTTCAGCCATGTTACCAGCTCAGGTTTGTGTTGTCCACTAGTCTTAACCATGTCTAGTCCGACCATGTGGTGCTGCGGAGCCAGTAGCTAAGGGTTATAAGTGGAGTGTGTGCCTACAACTCACTCAATATATGACCACATGATTGGGGGGTGCAAGAGCAGCTGCTGTCGCCGCTCACACACTGGCTTGATCTTTTCACTTTCCCTCTTTGAAAGTCAAGCTTTACACACACATGTACAGAGGGTCAGGGCCACTGTCTTTATGGGACATCAACCCAGGCACTGGACTCCTGGGTGATCAGGCTCCTTTGGCTGAAGCAAGAAATAAGCTTTCCTGGTAAGACCCAGTCACTCTGAACCAGCTGTTTAGACAAGCACACACAGACTCTATAGTTTCTGGTGAGCCAGATTTGAGGTGTAAAAGAACCCCTTAAGAATTATTTTTCTAAATTGCCACCTCAGGTAGTCTTGTAATTTCTCCTTTATATTGTTTCCTCATAAGCATTTATAGAAAGATTATATATTGAAAAGTGAGTTTGCCGCAGAACTGCTACATTAGATTTTTTTCATGCACTTATTACTGATTGATGAGCGTGTTAGAAAGGGTTTCAGTGTACGAATTGAATTATTGACTTTGCTGCTTTGGTTTTCTTGGCGAGATGTATTGGGGGGACTGAAAAGGCTAAAATATAGATAGGAATAGGCTCTAATTAAAATAGTTATTCAGATATTTACCTTACCTTCATTTGTCCCCGCCCCCCCCCCCCCCCCCAGTCCAATATAGTACATGGCATAGTACAAGACCCAAGAACTCAGAAGAACATCAGAACTCCAAATTTCAGAAGAGTTAAGACTACTGAAGGACTGCTCTGTACAGCAATAAACAATACTTCAAAGTTCTCAATACTGGCAATCTTTGTAAAAAGCGCTTATTGTGTTAGTAACACCATACCTTTTCTCAAAACGTAATTTAGTGTATTGGGTAGTTGCAGCTTGTTTGAGAGTGTCGAAAACGGTGCTGAAACAATTATCCACTGCATACATGTATAGCTGTAGTTTAGATACTTCGTAGAGAGAAGATTTACATTATGTGAGACTATTACAAACATTTTAAATATTTCTCTACTTTTAATAATTCAAGTAATTCATTTTCACTTTCATTTGCATAACTTTTACTCTGCGTTTTTAAATCAAGTATGCATGGTCTGCGTCACCTGAACCCACTTTATTTCTGTGCATTTATAATTTTAAATAATCTTCAAAATGTGACGAGGAAAGCAGTGTTACTACTCAGCTATTTGTTTACAGTCATTTTGTTTTAGCTTAATGGTAAATATGAATATATGTCTAAATTCTTTTTAGCAGCCGCATCAGCTCATGTAAACAAAGCCATTACTGTAAACAAAACATGTTTGTACAGGCTAATGACCAAGTGTTTCATAAAGATCTTACTTGGCCAACTTTGCCAATTATCGATTTAATTTAGGAGAATGCTGTTTTTTTTTCTACTGTCAGACTGCTGGACTGGACACTAACTGGGCATTTATACCTATCGTTCAGCCTGATCATGGATGGCACGTTTCTTCTTTCATAATGAAGTGCACACCGAGACCTGGTGGTGTTTTTCTCAGCGGCAGCTACTACCTCGCGGTCATCGCTGGTGTCCGCCGTCTAAGTGCGACCGCGTAAAGCCACGCCCTCTTCGCCGTTTTAACAGCCAATCAGGCAGCCGGGGCGGACATTCTGAAGTTGGAAATCCAGCGCTGGTGTCAAGGTGACGGTTCTCCAGCTGAATGTCCCCTGGACGCGCTGCGGAGAGGTGCGTCAGACGCGATTTAACAGATGCAGCAGACCGACGACATGGAGGTACCTATTCTTAATGATCTAAACAATAACAGCAGTAAGCTGAAGTCCCTGGCGCAAGGGAGAGATGGGTTCAAGAATCAGCAGAAGGATTCGGAGGTAAATCCGAAGCGGTCGAGTGCTGCGCTTTTGGGGCGTACTGACAGGGGTTGTGTGTGTGTGTGTGTGTGTGTGTGTTTGTGTGTGTGTGTGTGCGCGCGTTCCCTGGCTGTTGCTGGGAAGCTTTTTATGTCCTTGCCCGAGAGCGGATCCTCATCGCATGTAGTCCGAGGTGCTATTTTGACAGCACGGCGAGTCATCGCTATAAATACCTTACGATTTAAAAGCGGCGAATGCGGTGAACATGACTGTGCACGGGACTCCCTGTCATGAAGCCTAAATTTGCTACTCTTCGTGCGCACAAATTCCAATGCGTAAAATGTATCCAGTTGCCTCATCGTGGCGATAACTGGCTTTAGACTGGCTTTAGAACGGCTTTATACTTGTGTTGGCATCTAACAGTCATGTATATCTCAGTGACTTTGAAGTTGATTTAGCGGGACAGATTTTATCATCACTGTTATTTATAACAAGAACTAAATCTGAATGAGTTATTTCATGATGTTAAATTTAATGGGGAACATGTTAGAAATCGGACTGTTTATTTGGTAGATGTAACGATCTGCTTCAGGCATGACATGAGGGGACTGGACTGCAGACAGTACAGAGGCTCTCCATACTGCCCCGAGCTGCATCCACAGCAAAATCTAAACATGTGGCCACATAATTCACGGTCATTAAAAATGAAAGCTACATGCATTTTGATGTATGCCTTGGTATCGCAATCGGAAAAGACCTTTCTCTGGGGGAAGAAGCCCTTGTTGTGCTCTGAATGGGTATGCTACGGCCCCTCGAAGTTATCTTAGCAAAATTTCTCGACCATGTCAGAGCACACTGGGATTTTTAAAAGAAGAATTCGAGCGTATTTTGCCTGTGCAACCTTAGTTTTCTAGGACAGTGCAGAGTGGTTTGGGTGTAAACATACTGTCTCCCACCTGCCCCTCCACCCCCAAAAAAGATGACTTAAACCCAGATGGCACTTGTGCCATTGCAGGATGCACCAGTCTCTGTTTTAGAATGAATAGGCCTCATTTAGAGGACACATGAGTTAGCAGACTGATGGAATATGATCGTTGAGAACCCTGTTTAGGCCAGTGCTCTTGTAAAGAGGATGTATCCCTGCTGTATTATCTGATCGTGTGGTATTTCTGGAATATGGCATGTGGAAAGTGGGGGGTTGGGCCCTTGTTGATGTATAGTTCAGTGATCTTGCCCTGGTAATGCTCACAGCTCTGTGTGTTCCAGTGCTAAGATGGGAATTGCAGACGGCATGGTTCTGGATCAGAGTGTGGAAGATGGGTCCGGTCCAGAACGGATCCAAATGCTGTACGTTTGTTTTCGCTCTGACTGCGGCTGGCCTGCTTGCCAACCCCCTGACCCACAGCACAGTGGACGGCGGCTCGCCTTGTCTTGCTGGGAGACCATTGATCCAGATGAAGCCCCCTGTGATTAACACTGCAGCATGAGTTCTGGTGCTGGGAGAGAGCTGGCCGTAGCACCCTGGGATCTCCTGACTGGAAAGGTGTGAGCGTGGCTGTCTCGGCGGAAAAAGCTCTGCTCCCTCTCGCACCTTTCATCCAGAGCTCTCCTGCGCGGCTCACGACATACGGAAATTAGCAAGAGCCGAACAAGGCCTGGCACGTCTTCTCTGGAGTGGATGTTGGGAGGAAGGCCCTGGAAAACCACAGCATTCCTCTATGGCTCATTACAGATCAGCCTCAGTTGACCTGCAGGAATAGAGCAGTAACAGGGCTTTAGTGTTTGAGGGATGAGAATGTATGACTGGCTGTGTCACAGATGCTTTGTAAGGTTTGGGACGTTGACTGTGTCTAGAGTCGAGTTTGAAAGATACTTGACCTAAGGAGCTGTTGGATGTTTTGAAACCAGATGCAGTCAGCCGCAAGTGTGTATGTGGCCTCTACAAGTCAGTGCCAGCATGTTGGAGGCACAGAGTGAGTGTGGAAGAAGGACATGGTGAGGGGAATGGAAAGGAAAGGCAGGTAATAGAGCCGCACCCCGAAAGCAGTCAGCTCTCAGCACACTACAGAAGTGCAATCTTTTAACAGCACTGAACACTCTGTCCTATGCTCTCTTTTGTAGTGTGCGTATCTATTGTGTGTGTGTGTGTGTGGAGGAATGTATCGGAGTGTTTTGAGCTGTATCATTTGGACAGTGGATCTGGAACAGGGATGAGGAACCACTGTGTGTATGTGTGTGTGCAAGCATAGACCCATGTGTGTAAGAGCACTGGATGGAAGTGGCACTTAATCCTGCACCTCTCCACATCCTGTGTGTCTCCCATATTTCTCACTTTTGTCGAGTGACACTGCACCTCTGCTGCTCCGCTGCACCTGCTGTGCCTGCATTTGCATAGTGACCGTGGATGGTGTGCCCAGCGCAGGGGGAAAAAACACAGCGGAAGGACCCAAAGCATGTTTTTCCAGCAAGCTGGATCAACTTGTTTGGATTGCACTCATTCAATGTTCATTTGCTTGCTCTCCTCAGGGTTCCATGGAATCCCCCAACCTGGAGTTTGAATATGGGGACACAGATGGCTTGACAGCAGAACTCTCAGGTGAACACACGCACATACACCTAACGTGCTTGTTGTTAAGGAAATTGCACTTGAGTAAACTTGAGAACAGTCAACTTATTATTTACTAATTAACATGAATTTACAGAGTATTGAGGTTATTTCAAACGACACTGTCATGACCATTTATCTGTACTGTCTGCATAAATAGTTAAAGTTTTGTTTCAGTATGAAATGTTCTTGCTAAAACTGTATTAAAGAGGTATTACACCTGGCACATTTTTAAGACCATGTGATGAACAGAGCCCTAATGTTCAGCAGTTTTTCCTTTTCTTTTTTTCTGCAAAATGCATGTTTATAAAAATATTGTACCTAGTCTGTACTCTGTCTTTGTGTTTTTTTTATTCTTTTACTTTCAGAACTGTACAGTTACACAGAGGAGCCTGAGTTCAGTCTGAACAGAGACTACTTTGAGGAAGACTTTAGGAACCACGGTATTTAGCCTCACCATGCCGCTATCTGCTCTGGACATTAATACTGCTTTATATACTCTCCCTTCTGTCTATTCTGGGCTCAAATACAGCTTTATATGCTCCTCCCACTGCTCTGGTCACTAGAAATGCTTTATATACTTTTCCCTCTATCTCCTCTGGTCACTACTTCTACTCTACAGACTCCTTCCCCTGTATACTCTGGTCAGTACATCTGTTCTGTAGGCTCCTCCCCCTGTATGTTCTGGTCAGTACATCTGCTCTGTAGGCTCCTCCCCCTGTATGTTCTGGTCAGTACATCTGTTCTGTAGGCTCCTTCCCCTGTATGTTCTGGTCAGTACATCTGCTCTTTAGGCTCCTCACCCTGTATGTTCTGGTCAGTACATCTGCTCTGTAGGCTCCCCCAACCGTGTGCTATCGTGTCATTCCCGTGCAGGTATCCTCTCCAATCCCCTCATATTCCTACTCATTGTGTGGGAGTGTGTAGCAGTGAGATTGATTTCTGTGCAGGAATTCTAGTTCTTTATGAGGAGATGCTCATGTGTGTGTACTTTATGCATGCTGAGATAGAAGGAGATGATTAATTGAATGGTCCCAGATGTAACCTACTCTGTGCAATAGAAAGAGAGGGTACAGAAATGAATTATCAACACAACAGTATAGTACTAAACAGTGTGTGCATGTGCATGTATGTGTAAGTGTGTGTGTGTGTGTGTGTGTGTGTGTCCGGGGGGGTTGGATGGACAGTTGTAATATGCGCTTACATTTCGACACACACTCGCATAACTGTTGGAAGGTGTTGATGTCAGTGTTTACAAGCTCAGCTTACCTTACTAAATCTTGCAGTCTCTCTCTCTCTCTCCCTCCCTCTCCCTCCCTCCTCAGTGCCACAGCACTGCATTCTCCATATTCAGTGTGATATATTCCATTTTACAGCAGAAAACTGACAGACGACATCAGGGATCAGCTTAACCTTCTCTCCCTATATTTTGGCCTTGTGTGAACACTGTCTGTATGTTTGGAAATGCACTCAGAACAGACATCAAACTCCCCATCTTCCCCTGTCTCACCTTGATTTTCTCATTTAAATGGATACCTGCGAATAAATTCCCATCAGAGTCCCTGCAAAATTCTTCACAGCATATCTTTCAGTTTGATGTAAGTAAATTATTCTGCCTCTTCTTTGGGTTCCGTGCTTTGATGTGTAGTGACACTGAATTCTGCAGTCGTCAACCAGAGGCATCGCAGCAGTGTTCTACAGTGTGTCGCATTTCAAAGCGCAAGCAGAGGTTAGGCTATGACATTCACGTGGAGATTGGGAGTGGCTTTTGTTGCTGTAATGCACATGTGCGTAAAGCTGTATATGGTAAAGACTATTGAGTGTTTAACTCTGTATGTGTGTGTATCTTCTGTTAAGCGAGGATCACTAATACTTCTGACCAGTTGTTCTCGTGAGTGAGGAAGGAGAGTGGGAGAAATGCTCACTGAAAGAAAGCTGCAGAAAGAGTTAATGATGGAAAAGCAGTGACAGTAGGGGCTATTTGCATGGGTGTTTACAGAAGTCTGTGTGTGTGTTTGTGTGTGTGTGTGTCAGCAAAGGGCAGGAGGTGGGTAGAACTGAGTACAGAAGAGCAGAGAGCGTACATCATGAGGCTGCTAGATGCCCTGGAGGTTACCGACAGAGACAAGAGACTCAAAGTGGCTCGTGCTATTCTTTACCTGGCCCAGGGTACTCTCTCTCGCTCTCTCTCACGCACACACACACGCACACACACGTACACACACACATGCACATACATGTACAAACACACATGCACACACTACAGCCACAAACTCCCATTATTCACTTTTTTTCATTCTAGGTCTATAGAACATTCCATATGTGCAGAACAATCTGATGTTGCTTTAACAAGGTGTGTGTGTGTGTGTGTGTGTGTGTGTGTGTGTGTGTGTGTGTGTGTGTGTGTGTGTGTGTGTGTGTGTGTGTGTGTAAAGGTGTATTTGATGAGTGTGACACAGAAACAGATGTGCTCCACTGGTCACGACACAACGTCTTCCTGCTCTATGATATGGGCATCTTCACTGCTCTGCTGGAACTTCTCAGCATGGAGATTGAGTAAGTGTGCTCTTCTAAAATGTGTGTGTGTGTGTGTGTGTGTGTGTGTGTGTGTGTTGGAGGGGGCATGGGTGGCTGGGTGTGTGAGCTTAGAAGAGAGCTACGACAATGAAAGCAGTAAAGCCTACTTTAACCAACACTAACTGTAGGCATTGGAGTTTTCAGTCTATCTCTGTTTCTGGCTGTGTGGGTGTAGCTTTGTGTAGATTAAATATTACTATTGACGGATTTTCTTTTCTCCTTTTCTGGTTCTCTGTCTTTCTATGATCTGCGTGCTAATCGCCAAGTACAGAGCTTTGCACCCATGGCTTGGCTAATGAATTAAAACCTATTTTGTGTGTAGACTCTGCTGACAGGATCCAGTACTGAGAGAGACAGATGAAAGAGAGGAGGGAGACTAGGGGCACCATTTATGGTGTTTACCTTTTGTTAGCTCCATTGAGGGCTTGCATCTCTTTATATTACCACCCTAATTGCAGGTGGGGGGCAGGGGAGGACACGAGTATGGTGACAGTGCCGATCGTGAGTGCAGGCACCTTAACCCAAAACTCCCCCCGCCCCCCATGTGCTCTTTGACTCTGTGGAAGAGAAGCGAATTCTATTTTTACGCTGTCTCCCGAGAGAGCAGGCCCGAAACGGCTCCGTCACGGCCTGGCTGCCAAGCATGCTGCTGGCGGGACTGCCCTAATGAGATGCCTCTCCACTGGCCCCCCCCCACACCTGAGGAAATGTCCTGTCTAATCTAAAGCTGGTGGTTTCCAAGCCCTTTGGGACATGCTCTGATGCGAGTCTTGTCTTTATTAGGTACTTTATTAGGTATACAGCCATACCTTATAGGCTGCCATGCCATTTTAACTTGTAATCCATCATTTCTAGCATCAGTTTGCTCCTCTAAAGTCAGTTGATTGGCTTTGCCTGCGTCTTTACGTTGTGTCAACCCTATTATGCTTATAACCAGGCTTTTGTACAGAGACTAATATAAGCTTCTCAAAAAATTAATCAAACAACTTCGGAGTAGATAAAATTAATTGAAAAGGGATTGGTACCATATAGGAACAGATGCAGAGTGGGTGCACCTTTTATCTGGCAGCTTGGTGTATCTACTTTGGAAAACTCTGGCATATCTAACTGGGAAATACAAAGGAAGCATGGTACCCACTGCCATCTTAGCCTAATCCGCCATTACCCACAGGGCGGACAAGAGACCTGCGTCCCGATGCCCAGCCCCCTCTCTTCCTTCCTCTCCACTGTGGTTAAGAGGGCTGGAGCATGTGCAGTCTGTGATCTCCACTTCACAAACAAGATGGTCTCGTTCCTAGATCTTCCTAAGTTCAAGGCTGTTTACTCAGTACACACTAAATAGAAATAAAGATGCAGACTCTGGAATTAATTGAAGAGAAGAGCTGGTCCTGTCTTTATTCTGAACTCAATGTTACAAACGAGGCATTGTCTGGAGAATGTCTAACAGTCTCAGGTGGACACACCTTTTATACATTTTCTTCTTAACCATTTTTATTTTTTCATAAAAACTTGGCTAGGTTCCACTATTGTTCTCCAAACCATACATTATTCAATGTGTGCAAATTGAAATTCAATACTTACACTAACCAGTTCTTGGTACCATTAAGTTCATCCTGAACTACTGCTATTTTTTTAAAGGCGATCATATTCTATATCACCATCTTATATTAATATTGTTTCTTCCGGTGCTTGGCCGGGCTGTCCTGTCCTTGAGCCAAGGCTCTCCCTTCGATTGAGGCCCCTAGAGGCCTGTCAAAGAGGCCTCCTGAGGATTTACGCTGAAGCTTACAGAGACCTTTCCTGCATGAAACCAGTTTATTCTGGACCATCCCTATTTTTCTGCTTACCATATCATTTTATTACCTCAGTGGCCCCTCAACTCCATCTGAGCTCTCCCCGAGGTTCCGCTCACTTTGTTTCCTGGATGCGGCTGCCCAGCAGACTACCAGCCCGCATAGCCGTGGTATGGATGGATTCAGACGGGAAAGCGTGCCATTGAATTTTATTTCTCAATCCTCGGTACAGAGTTTACTAGGGTAAGCTGCCGGATCTGCTCTGCCCCTCCCACCCACCTGAGGCAGCTAATCATGGCCTTGGTGATAAGTGGGTCAAGTGGAGTCAGGTGTGGTGGAGCTGGAGCTGGGAGAGATGTTAGAGTGCTGCTTGCTTCTGTTGGCTTTACTCTGATCCCTGGGCATATATATATATATATATATATATATATATATATATATATATATATATATATATATATATATATATATGTGTGTGTGTGTATATATATATATATATATATATATATATATATATATATATATATATATATATATGTGTGTGTGTATATATATATATATATATATATATATATATGTGTATATATATATATATATATATATATATGTGTATATATATATATATATATATATATATATATATATATATATATATGTGTGTGTGTGTGTGTGTGTGTGTGTGTGTGTGTGTGTGTGTGTGTGTGTGTGTGTGTGTTTTTTAGTAAAATCTTGTATGTGGTGTGGCTTTACACTATGTTGTTTTTCTTGTGTGTGACTCTGCACCAGTAATAACCAGGCATGTAGCAGTGCCGTCAGGAAGCCTGCCATATCCCTCGCAGACAGCACTGAACTGAGGTGAGATGCTTTCTGAAACTACTTCCCCTGATGTAACCATTCTCTTATTCTCCTCTCATAGCATACCCAGACATACACACGTTTGTGGGGTTATACATATACCACATATGTGACTATCTATATGTAAGAATTAATAACAATTTTCTAAGCCTAGCCTCAGTAACCAAAACTAAATGGTTTTGACATTTCAGTTATACAGATTTTGTGAAAAATGCTTGACCTTTATCAGGTTCTCTTAACTATTCCAGTTTTCATACATAGCAGGCCATTTTTGTGAGAAATCAACACATGTACACAAAAGCATATACACAGACAATAATGAATCATAATCTTTTCTAACCTCTCAATTCACCTTTCACCCTTTTGTAAAGGAGTGAATGCTCTGGGTACTGCAGAGGGAGTTTAGTAGGTATTAGCTCGGAGAATAGTGCTGGCAGAGCCCCACCTCAGCAGCCAAGGCATGACTAGGTGCTCTGTTTCCTACACTTTCTCTTGATTGATGGTTCATGCAGTGAGAAGTCCCTCTAGGTAAATGAGGTGGAATTAGAGACCTTGTGGTGTTTACCACGTTGATTAACGAGCTAAATCAGCAGGCACAAAAGGTGCATTTTGATAAGAAGTTTTCACAAGCATATGTTGACCTAGTCACAGACACACACACAAGACACTCAGTAAAGTAAAATCTATGTTGAGCAGGGTTCTCCTGAGCATCATGTATCTGATTGTGGAGACGATCCGTGTGGAAATGGAAGATGACAGGCCTGAATGGAGGACAGCTCGCGAGGCCTTCAAGACTGAGCTGGGTGAGTGAGTGTATGTGTGCGTGCGTGCGTGTGTGTGTGTGGGGGGGGGGGGGGGGGTGTATGTGTAGGGGGCGAAGGAGAGCTGTGAGTGTCTGGCAGTTGAACTCATTGACCTCTCCTCTCCCTCGCAGGTTCTCCCCTCTACAACAGCGAGCCCTTTGCCCTTCTCCTCTTCACCATGGTAACCAAGTTCTGCAGCATGAGTGCCCCCCATTTCCCCATGAAAAAGGTGCTGCTTCTGCTCTGGAAGACGTTACTGGTGAGCCTCCAGCAAGTGATAGCACCACACACACTATACCCCTATTCTATTCCATTCTATTATATTGCTCTGTGAAGCTTTACATATTTTTCACTCTCTTTTAGTGTGTAATATGAGTATTTTATGATCTGCTGATATGAGGCCAGCTTCCATTGAGTCAAATGTTTTCCATTTTGTGTGTGTGTGTGTGTGTGTGTGTGTGTGTGTGTGTGTGTGTGTGTGTGTGTGTGTGTGTGTGTGTGTTAGTTCACTCTGGGGGGCTTTGAGGATGTGCAGGAGATGAAGGTTGGGGTGAGAGCGAGGCTGAGCCTGCCTCCACTCCCGGAGGACAGCATTAAGGTGGTACGGAGCATGAGAGCTGCCTCGCCCCCTGCCTCTGCCATGGAGCTCATTGAACAGCAGCAGCAGCAGAAGAGAGGACGCAGGAGTCGCAGAGTACGACACACACACACACACACACACACACGCATGCGTGAACACCCTCTCACACAGGTGTATTATTAGCACATGCACACGATAACAACTGACCATAAACTGGTCCATTTGTATTTGGAGGTCTTCCAGTGTAGTCTGTGTTACCTAACAGTAGCAGACTTACAGTATGCTCAGTCAACCCACACAGTGCACACAGTCTGCTGCATTCGCTCACACACTGGGGGCAACGCTGCTTTTTTCACACTGCAGCACTAATTTACTTGTCACCCAACCGTTGCAGTAACATTGCAGTACCAGTGGTAGATTGTGAGTGCCAGAATGAGAGAAATCTAGCAATGCATCGACCTATCTGCCTAGTATTCAAAATACATGTGCGGAGCATAGACCTATTAATTAGAGACATCTCATCTCTACTTCTCAATAGAGAGACCCTGTTGCTTCTCTCTCTCTTTCTCTCTCTCTCTCTCTCTATCTATCTATCAATCTATCTATCTAGCTATCTGGGTTTCTGTCTTTCCCTTATGGCTCACTCCCCTCTCTTCCTTGTGTCCCTACAGAGTGCCTTTGTTGATAGCTTGGAAGGAGACAGTCCCTTTGCCAGGAAGCAGGTCTCTACCTAGATCCCCTCTGTGTGCATTCTCTCTGCCATGGGCTGTTGCACTCCTCTCTCCTTCACTGCAGTTTGCTCCGTTGAGTTTTCTTTGGGAGGTCTTAGGCATAAGGCTGGCTGAGGTCATAATGGCTGTAGTATGTAGTAAACGCGCCAGACATTAGATCGTTTTTTTCCTCTCTTATTTCTCTCTCTATCTGTCTTCTCTCTGTCTCTCTCTCTCCCTCTCTCCTTTCCTCTTTCCTCTCTTTCATTTCTTTCCATCTGCACCTTGTTTTAGGCCTTAGACCACACGTAGGCACTCTCTCCCCCTCACTAGCTCTCAGAATGGCTTCTCTCATAGGCCGCAACCAGTCACGGCTGATGTCATCTCCGCCCATAGCCACGGCCCCACACCCGCCGGGCCACCACACATACACTCATACATCACACGGGGGGGCAGTAAAAAGAGCACACCTGATCCACTAATGCAATTCATGCCTGATGCTTGCTCTGGACTCCGCTATTCATCTGTTTGAACGGCACTGGAGATGTGAGGAACTTGTTGACTTGTTTGTGCCTTTGTCGAATGGGATCTGCACAAGCGGAATGCACAAAAGAACTTGCTTGGTCTTGTTTCTGAAGTGTGCTGGGCCGCAGCAGGGTTTTCGGGTTGCTCCTGGAGGCCAGTGCGATGGTAAGTCAATGTGATGAGGTGTAGGCCCAAGGCGGCAGCTTCAGGAGACAATTTCTTCTGCGGGAAATATGGATTTCGTGACCGTCGCATGGGAAGATCGCCTGATGAGGAAAGGACGGAGGTGCTCGTAGGTGGGACACTGCCTTAGGATGCCACCCTGATGTTAACCTCTCTGTATTGTCATTCTGCAACTTTCTGTATGATCAGGTTTGGCAAGAATACTTTAAAGAATACTTTACGCTGTCCTAAAGGCATACAGTAACATATTCCATTCAAATATATAAATAGTATCTTATTTGGAATACATTTAAAATACATTTTAAAAAAGGCTCTTCATTTTCCAGTACTGGCCCAACTTCAGTCATGCTAATCCTAGATAGAATGCCAAAACCATGAAATCCATCTTGCCAGACAGTATAATACTTGTTTAAAATCTTGCTACAGCCATTGTTGGTTACTTTTAGTGTCACTATATCTTTAGCATGATTGCCCTTATATGACTTAATGGCTATGTGATGTCTAGCTTTTCTCATTATCTACTAGCTAGCTAGTTAATTAGCTTAAAGTCTAGTCTTTCGGGTGTATATGTTTTGACTAAGTATTTAGTCAAATTATTTAGACATCAGTATCACCTTGATGTTTCCTTTTTAAAGAGTTTTTTAATTTAGTGGTGAGGTATTGTAGTACTGCCTTTTCATAACTTAACAAGGCGTGAATACTAATTTTATTCTGAATAGGTACCACTGTTATTTAATTATGTTCTAACCCATTCCTGTCTGTGTATTGTCTAGTGATTGCCATCTTTTACTTTGTTGTTGTTTTTTAAATAAAGGTTTTATTCAAAGATTTAATTATAATTTACCTGTTGATCATATATCCATTAAGTGAATCTGAATTGATCATATAGCCATTAAATTAATTTGATCCACATTATATGAATTAGTAACCTGAGTGATGAATCTCAGTTCTAAATGACTGGCCTGATCATCAGAGAGACTCAGCATCAGGGTGTAATGGGCTATTGGGATGAAGCTGTATAAAGATTGTTTAAGATGAACTCTTCCTCTGTCTCAGCCACTGGTCAAGCAGGACAGCCTGGACACGTACAACGAGCGTGACCCCTTCAAGAATGACGACGCCCGTGACGAGGAAGATGACGGCGATGACGTGGACAGTGGCATCGAGGGTGAGGTCGACCCCCTCGACCGCGACGTCATCATCCAGCCAACTCCCCTACCACTGCTTCCCCGCCCCCCCAGCGAGAGGGTGTCTTTCCCCAAAGGACTCCCCTGGGCCCCCAAAGTCAGGTGAGACAGTCAGGACCACAGCTCCCAACAGCAGCCCTTCCATTCTCCTTAGTGGCTGCTAAATTCAATTCAGAAAATGGAGGTTTCCCCACTGATCTGCATAATTCATTTCTAGCTTATTTTTATTGGTTTTTAATTAAGACATATTATTTTATTCCACTGTGAATTGGGGCCAGGCTAAATTTCTAATGGCTTGAGCTTTTCCATCTGCAGTTCATTGGCCGCAGCTCAAATTCTTCTGCAGGAAGGTTTTACGTCCTCAAAATGCCCAGTGCTGCCCAGGCTGTAGAACCTTAGTGAGCTCTGCACCTGGGCCATGAATAATGCATGCCAGAGTGGGCTGGGATCCAGGGGGGAGGCAGAGAGGCAGTGAGAGAACAGCGGGCATGAGAAGGCGAGGGATCTGAAGCGCATGTTGCTATGAGTGTAGTCACGTGTCTTATTAAAGCCTCTCTTTGTCTGCATGTGTATGTGTATTCTTTATTGCTGCCTTCCCGAGCTTACAAACATGTTTACACCTGAAATGTAGTACTGCTAAAGGTAGAAACAGAGATGGCGGGGGAGATGGAGGGAGAGAGGCACTTATGAGGCTTTAAGTGGCTAACACGGACATTATCGGTGAACACCCCTGGATCTT
This sequence comes from Electrophorus electricus, assembly GCF_041902795.1. Lineage (NCBI taxonomy): Eukaryota > Metazoa > Chordata > Actinopteri > Gymnotiformes > Gymnotidae > Electrophorus > Electrophorus electricus. The sequence goes on from NC_137507.1 coordinate 14,437,044, forward strand.
TGGCCCAGGACAGTACTTGTGTACAGGGCTTTTTACTGCCTTTTTGTTCTATCATTAGCATCGTGCATACAGTATGTCAGTGTCTGCTATCTGCTGTCGAGGACTACAAACTGATTCAGGCCAGTGTTTCCCAGCGCAGTCAGCAGGGATCCCTATGCGGTCTACTTTTTTTCTCTGTCCCAGGTCCCCACACGCCTGAAGCAATTAACAACAAAAAATTTGGTACAGTTTTGCAACGGTAAGTGATGGAGCAAAACCCAGCTTGTGTGAGTTCCCGTGGAATGGGCTAGGTAGGAAAGGCAGTGGGGTGGTTCGTAAGACAACTTTTCCCAGCAGGTTTTTGAGAGAAGGCTTCGCTTCCCTTCACTAGAGGGATGTTTGTGCAGTTCTCCTATGTATCCTTCTGCTCGTATGGTTTATTTGGACTCCCCGTTCTTGCTCCACAGAGAGAAGGACATCGAGCACTTCCTAGAGGCCAGCAGAAATAAGTTCATTGGCTTCACCCTGGGAAAGTGAGTCAGATCTATTGGCCTTGGATAATGGCCTCATCTCAGTTTAGGTCCAGCATTACTGGCTTCATAAGGCTTTGGCTTTAATGTTGTTGATGATGGTAAATCTTCATGATGTGCTTCAGTAGTGCAGTATGCTGTAGTCTAGTGGGATGTTTGTCTGATATCTGTTTCTGATAAGGATTTTTTTTCTTTTGCAGTGACACAGAGACCCTAGTTGGGTTGCCCAGACCAATACATGAAAGTGTGAAGACTCTTAAACAAGTGAGACATATTTCCAGGAGTGCTCCATGAATAATAACCAATGTGCCATCTCATTGTTAGCGCCTATATAGACAAGATAAGATGGATGCATATCAGTCATACCTAGTCCAATCTCAAAACTCTAGAATTTACTTCTACTTTTATTCTGAGGCACCTAATCTACAATTCCTGAAAACAGGACCCAGATCAATCCAGAACTAAGATCAGCAAGGTAATAGACCCTGAAGAAAAACATTTTGCCATCGTGGTGTACAGCTTTGAATGTCATCAGTATTTTTACACATTACTACTTCATTCTGAAAGGTGATTGACACCTTAGTCAATGCCAGAGTAACAAATCATAGAGCTCTGTGTCACTGGATGTCACCGGACGGCCTCTGTGTTGAGCACAAGATTTCGTTCACTCACTTTGACAAAATCGCCTTCTTCGGCCCCCACGATAATACACGCATCCTTCCTCCCCCTGCCCACTCAGCACAAGTACATCTCCATCGCTGAGGTGCAGATCAAGAGAGAGGAGGAGCTGCAGCAGTGCCCGATGACCATGGTGAGTGTCCCCAAATCCACCCTTGTTTACGTCTGACTTTAATTAGCTAGGGCAAGGGTCAGCAAGCCAAGGCTCTTATATAGACTCTTACCATCTGAAAGTAACTGGATTAAGTAATAGTGAATAAAGACTTTTTACTAAGAAATTTAACACAAACACTTCCTTTCTGGAATTTAAAAGTATTACTGATAATAATGTCTAATCTAGGGGAGGAGGTGCATGTTAATCAAACTGAGGGGGCATTATGGGTCACACAGTCTCATGGAGACTGTTAACGAAACGGCAGAGAAGTGGATGATTCAAAATGAATATGAAGAATATGGAGAAAAGTATTGTGTTGGAGATGTGAGGATAAAGCATAAAGTGCAGCAGAGTGAGTCTGCATTAGCACAATGGATTAACTCTACACATATGATTATAGTGCCTCAGATAATTGACAAACACAGGAAGCCCTTCACTGATAGTGAAGACGCTAACCACTCTGTTACTCATTTCTATATTGGCTAGAAGCATTACCTTTTTCACTTTGAAAAGTGCTTTCAAGACATTTTAATTGCATTTATATTATATTATAAAGTATTATGCTAGATTATATTAAGGACAAGCAAATACCTTGTGTAACCATATTCAATGAAGTGTTTACAATTACACACACACAAAACACTGTGGTACATGTGGTAGTATGATTTTTGTGGAAATCTGACCAACGGCTCTTCTTCTGTGGGTTGCTGGTCCCTGGGCTAGGGGGAGGAGCACGTTCAGGAGACACCTGCAGAGGCCCTGTACGTGGGTATGCTCCCCAGCCTCTCTCAGTATGTGGTGAGTTAGCGTTGTAATCAACAGACTGGTGACGGATTAAACTATAGGCACCGCTATACTGTTTACCCATCCGTAAAGGGGGGGAGAGGGGCCTGCATTTCTGCTGTAGCTCTGCAGGCTAGATGGGTTCACGGACAGTAGGATGCCGGGGAGACTAAACGGTGGTGTGTCTCCATTGCCTTGCACTTTTAGATTGCCCTTCTTAAGCTTCTGCTGGCCGCAGCGCCAACCTCTAAGGCCAAGACCGACTCCATCAACATCCTCGCTGATGTTCTTCCTGAAGAGATGCCGTAAGTGTGCAGATATTATGAGGAGGAGCGGATATGGGAGAGATGGTTTTGCAGTTCTGTTTTGACGTGCTGTGTGCGTGTGTGTTGGTAACAGCATCACCGTCCTCCAGAGCATGAAGCTGGGCATTGACGTGAACAGACATAAAGAGATTATAGTCAAGGCCATCTCCGCTCTGCTGCTGCTGCTCCTCAAGCACTTCAAACTCAACCACATCTACCAGGTCACAAACAGCTGGCTCTCACTCTCCTCCATCCCTCTCCTTCTATCTCCCTCTTCCATCTTTTTCTTCTTCTCTTTTGTTCACTCTCTAACTCTCCCTCTCTCCCTCATTGTAACTCCCTCTCTCTTGCTCTCTCATCCTCTTTTTATGTTTTTCTTTCTTTCTCTCTTGCCATTTTTCAAGACAGTATCATGCACACAATTGTCACAGCACAGAAAGGTGAACCTGTGAAATGTAACTGTTTTATCGGTTTAATGTAATAAAAAATAACTGCAGTGGTACAAATATTACTACTACTTCTACTTCTGCTATTACTACTACTACTACATCTTCTACTACTGCTGCTAGTAGTAATAATAATAATAATAATAATAATAATAATAATAATAATAATAGTAGTAGTAGTAGTAGTAGTAGTAGTAGTAGTAATAATCAAAGTAGCAGTAGTAGTAATAGTTGTAGTAATAATAATAGTAATAATAGTAGTACCACTGCAGTTATTTTTGTGGAATACAGTAATAATGAGCAAATCTATATATATTTTACATAAGACAAAGCAGGATGTCTGTCACCCACTGGCTCTGCTGCTCATGCAGTAGCATGTTGACACATTATTTTTCAGATTGTGTCAAAATTTGGAATTTTATGTCTATTTTCTTCTGATTCCAGTCTCAGTCTCTCTTTCTCTCTCTGTCTCTCTCTCACCTTTAATGGCTTGTGATGCTGATATTCATCTCCAGTGGAGAAAGAGGCAGGGGTTGAGTGAATATCAGTCTCCTCCAGTGGCAAATCTGATACTCTAGAGTGAGGGGATTTAGGTCCTATTTTGAGCTAGCTAATACGTGTTACATGCTGACTACAGTAGAGAAAATTCCACACTGCTTTCTTCAGCTGGCCCTGTGAAGCACTCAGCTCCAGGATCTGAGCCCTGCGACATGAAAGAGCATGTGCTGGCATCACTCTTCCTCTGAAGTGTGAGAGTGAGTGAAGTGGAGGAGAGCTAGATTGAGGAAAAAGGGACAAAAAGAAGAGAACAGGGCAGGACACCCTATGATTTTACACCCTATGATTTTACACCCTATGATTTTACACGCTATGATTTTACATGCTGTTGTGATCATACTTCACTCAAATCCTGTCTGATGAGCGAAAATGAGATTCTTTTTTTGTGTGTGTGATAATGGGTGTAATGTGTTATGTGAATTAGACAGACTGGCGCCATCTGCTGTCAGAGAATGGATATGACTGCAAAGAGAACTGCAGAGGTTTTTTTTTTATTTTTATTTTTTTTATTATTCTTAGCTGTATTGGTGCAGTGCACAGTTCCCCACCAGTACTGTCAGCAAACAGCTTAGTGTTCATAGGGCACGTTTCCGCAGACGTCTTGAAGTAAACTGCATGTTACAGGCATGATTTACAAATTAAACATAAATTACAAATTAAATTACAGGCTCTGACAAGCTCACACACGTGCCTCACACACAAATGACAAATGTCTCTTAAATATTCTAGTGCCTGGTTTGGGGGTTAATTGTTTGTATAGTGTTGTCACACTAATGTCCAGAGGGGAAAAATGTTTAAATGCAAATGTGTGCAATTAATCATGATGCAAAATAGACTTGACGCTAGTCTTGCTGCAGCAACAGTATGAAAGCCATGTAGTTAAATGTCCATTCTGATCGAGTTGAGATGTAACGGCTGCTTACTCTGTCCTGTGCAGTTTGAGTATGTGTCCCAGCACCTGGTGTTCGCTAACTGCATCCCCCTCATCCTCAAGTTCTTCAACCAGAACATCATGTCATATATTAGTGCCAAAAACAGGTAGGCTGCAGTTAGTCCTCCACCTTCCCTAGACCAACCTCTCTCTGGTAATATATGTGTTTATATGGGTGTAATCATTGTGCTGCACTGTGTGTTTTGACTGCAGCATCTGTGTGCTGGATTTTCCTCACTGTGCGGTCCATGAGATGCCTGAACTAACTGCTGAAAGCCTGGTAATTTTTACACTCCACAGACTTTAAATAGGCAGGACACCTGAGGAGGCGGAAGCAATGTGCTTGAAGGATGTTGAGAGCCTGTGCGTACGTGTGTGTGTGTTAACAGGAAGCTGGAGACAGTAATCAGTTCTGCTGGCGGAACCTGTTCTCCTGCATCAATCTTTTGCGAATTCTCAACAAACTTACTAAGTGGAAGCACTCTAGAACCATGGTGAGAGAAGAAATGCTGCATTCCTATGTTTCTGACATCATGCTTTTGTACCTTAAGTCTCGAATCATTTAGAAATGTGTGAAGGTATCAAAGTCCTGTTCAAATTCATTTACGTTTACATTTACGGCATCTTCCAATTACAAGACAAGTACCTACTTGTTCAAGAAGCGCAGTGCAGCACATTCTTCATTTGCTCACTAGTGAATAAATACATGGTGAATAAGAAGTCAGACACTGAATAGGTCCCTAAAACAAAGACCATTAGCACACTAATGGTTCGTACACAGGCAACATGCAGTGCATGCTATTTTACATTTTAAAATGATCAAATGACAATGAAGGCAACCCACTCACTAGCATAGATAGCTGGGCTATTATAACATTAAATATGGCTAGAATTAATTAAGAAAGCCCATAGTTAAAAAGCAAGCCCACACACTTAAAAAAAATCAACCAAAAACTTGCAAATTTGTCCTCCATTTTAAAACTGAAAATCAAGAAAATCATGCTAGAAACATTTATGCTGTTTCCAGTCAGAGAGCATAGTGAGCCACAGCTGCAGTACACTTGACTCAATGTTTAGTTAGCTAACTACAGAGCTAGGAAGCTCATTATGGAGGCCTAGATATGTGAGGAAAAGCAGTACTATGCCATAATGATGATGTGGAGGTTGATGCCACCAATTTAAATGCTACTAAAAGCTGTTTAACTCTCCAGATGTTGGTGGTGTTTAAATCTGCTCCAATCCTGAAGAGGGCTCTGAAGGTCAAACAAGCCATGATGCAGCTTTATGTCCTCAAGCTCCTCAAGATTCAGACCAAGTATCTTGGCCGCCAGTGGAGGAAGAGCAACATGAAGACCATGTCGGCCATTTACCAGAAAGTCAGACATCGGCTTAACGATGACTGGGCCTACGGGAACGGTATGACCATCTCAGACAGATGCTTCAAAAGTCCACAGTCTCTGGTGTCTCACAGTTAGTGTTATATGTAAGGATAGCATATAGGTCATATGAGATTTTGCCATAGTGGTTCACCTTCAAGAGGGAATTCTATGTAAATAAAATTTTAAAAGGAAAAGACTGATCAAAATGTTACAAGACTGAAACCATGCTCTTGATGAATTTCAATGATATTTAAATTATTATTATTATTTTTTAAATTCTGGAGTAGAAGCCACTTATAACATCAACCTCCATGTGACACTGTCCTGCTCTCTGGCCCATCAGATATCGATGCTCGGCCCTGGGACTTCCAGGCTGAGGAGTGTGCCCTGCGAGAGAGCATCGAGAAATTCAACACGCGCCGCTACGACAGAAACCAGAACAGCGAGTTTGCACCAGTGGACAACTGCCTGCAGAGTGTGCTGGGTCAGCGCGTGGAGCTGCCCGAGGACTTCCACTACAGCTATGAGATGTGGCTTGAGAGAGAGGTCTTCTCCCAGCCCGTCCAGTGGGAGGGCCTGCTGCAGCCCAGTGACCCAGTTGCAGGCCACGGCGGGCAGGGTGCACACGGATGTGGAGGGAAGATGGTTCATCTAGACTGATGCGACCTGCCGTGGGTTTGCAAGCATATGCCACGCGCGCAGACAGATGCATGCTCGCATGCAGACTGTATTTTCCATGTGAATTCATGCTTGTAAATGCAAAAATGTTCAATCGGATTGTAAGGGTTTTGGAATGGTAGCCATCGGTTTGTTGTTGAGGCGTTTTCTACCACGCCTTTTCCTGTGTACAGTATGAAAGACAAAATATCCTCCATACCAACCTTTCTACTATATATATATATATATATATATATATATATATATATATATATATATATATATCCACTCAAATACTCTTAAGTATTATTAATATATCTTAAAGAGTGAAGGTATTTATTTATCTTTATAAAAATTTACTTTTCTCAGTCTGGAACTGCTGAACTTTTATTTTGGATTGCATACATGTATATGTAAATACAAGTGAGCTGAAAACCTTTGTGGGCTTAGCACTTTTTGTCCCTGTCCTTGTGCTAAAGAGACTTCATATGTTCAAGAAGAAACAAGCCCAGAATGGCAGCTGTACACACAACCTGAGTGGCAGCAGGACCAGATGAACCGATCCTTAAAGATTCCTTTCAGAGACTTCTGCTGTTTCACTTACAGCAGGGTGTATCCCAGGAAAGTCCTCGGAAATGCAGTAAGCCATGATTCTCTTTGTTGTTCTGATGTCAAGAGCTTCCTCCCTCTCCATACACATAGAGTGAAAGCCCCTGGCTAACAGCACAAGTCAAAAGCACAAAAGTGGCCTTGGTGATTAGCTTGTATAGCTTCACCCTCCTATAACACAATGGTGCTGATTTTTTAACACTATTTTATGGGGGTTTTTTTTCATTCTTTCTTTCTTTTTCTTTCTCTCTACCTTTCTCCACCTCTCCTTCCCTCTCACTTTTTCCCCTTCTCACCCATCAGACAGCACTAAAGCACATTTTTAATAGTAATTTATTTCTTTATATGTCAGGGGCATTGCATGCTGACCAATGTGACACGGCTAATTTTCAGCTGTACACCCTGAGGCCAGGTGTAATAGGCCTTTTAATACTGAACCCACCCAGAACCTCAGTGTTAAAACAGGTTTTTGGAGCATTCAATTTTTAAATCATTATCTTGAACTTTTCACTAATATTAAAATATTTGTCAAGTTTCCAGTGTTGAATGACTGACCAGTTCACCGGTTTTTAAAAACACTGGTTTCATGTACAAAATATGAGTGTTTTAAAAGTATGTGGACTCAAATGCTTGGAACTGTCGTAAAAGATATTTGTCTTTAACAAGCTATAGAGACAACAATTTCACCCTAGTTCCGTATTGTCTGAGTTTTGTTCTGGTGCCACTGTTCGATAATTAAAGTGTTCCATCTTACGGTAATTATCTCTTTTATTCTGGTATCAAAGACGTTTTAATAAAATTGAATATGTACGTCATTATAATCCAACTGCTTTGACAGGATTATCTGTGAAATGTCACTGGTAAAAGTTACTGTTTTGTACTAAACATCATGTTATTATTTCTGCTGACCGCAAGTTGATGTAGCGAGCCATTTTAAAATCAAATAGCAACACAGTGAAGTCGGGGGAATACGATATAATGAATGAAACATGCACTAAAAATTATTCCCCTACAATTTAACCAAATTCCTTATCCTAGTTTGCTTCAAGTGGTTGCATAATGTAGCCCTAATGCTGTACAGCGACCAAAATAAGATCTCCAGCACAGATTCGATCTTTCTTTCTTGTAAACTTCTTGTCAGCCTGCCCTCTTGCTTTCTGACCTTAGTCAATATTCACGAACATCCAGCGAAAGTGGATGGTGTCGCATTATAAATTGATGTCTGATCACTAGACAGCAGATTAACTTGAGTTCGTGTGGTATGACGTCCTAGCCAACAGCTCACGCCTAGTCTGGTCTGCAAAGTGGTACTTCGCCGGACGGTGCCCCGTCCTGTCTCTACGACAACCCCACATAAACAAAATACAGTTCGGCAGAGGTCTCTAACACCAAGAGTGCGTGGAATAACCCTTCTTTGTGGTAGGATATGCTTTCCTCACAACATTTCAGGCAACGTTTGTTACAGGCATGTGTTAAAAGTGGCGCTTTATGGTTCTCTTCTTTGCATGAAACGGTACTGATTATGTTGTGGCCAGAAAAAGGCGAAAAGAATGACCTATAGGTAAACCTCGCATGTGTACGTCATGAAGACTATAGCAAATGGGTGCGAAACGTAATCACTTTAGGCTTTAAATTGTTGATGAAAATGTAAGAATGTGGTTTAATGCGAAACAGGCTAACCATACATATCAAATGATATGCATCTTTTTCCTTAGAATGTCTTCAGGTCTCACCAAGTGCAGTAAAAAGCTGACACTTAAGGATGGTGAGTTTAATATATATATTAAAAAAGTATTTAACTGAAATTGTGTTGCCTAAAAATTTTCAAGAGCGTCTATTACTGTTATAATTTTTCCAAAAATGTTGTAAGATCAACTAAATGGCTGATTTGTCTTGAATAACTAGTACATAAAATAATGTTTGCTAAAGATGCACTTTTATTTTTAATATACCCAGCCTACAGCAAACAAAAGGTCCCAGTCACACAGTGCCAAATCTAGGAAGAAGAGTGTGAAAAAGCAGCCATCTAAGAAAAGTTCAGCAAGTGCCAAATCCACACAGCCAGAGGTGGATATTCTCAGCCCAGCTGCCGTGGAGAATGCATACTACATCTCCCACAATGCAGTGGACTGCCTGGAGTTCAGAGGCTTTGGCTGGCCTGCAGCAGCTAAGAAAAAAGGAAAAAAACAGAAAAAAAAAAAAATGAAAAAAGCTCCAAACCAAATCTTGTCAACGTAATAAAAATATTGTCCCGCATTTTCAAAAGCAGATATTGAATTATTGCCTTGTACATTCATGATGAATAAATGATGAACTTTTGTGCTTTGTGTCATGTGTTCACATTCAGTGATAATATATACAAGACCTTTAGGACTGAAAGTGATGGTGTGTGTTTTGTCTTTTGAGGTGTCTCACTGTGCCGTGACTTCTGGCAGTCAAGGCTGAACCAAATAGACTTCAAATTGAAATTCTATTAAATTTGCCAATAAAATTTGTAGCCTACAATTTTTCTAGTGCTGCTGGAACAACTTTTATTCTAACTGATTTTGAAAAAAAAAAAAAAGAAAGAAAAAAGACAGCATTTATTAGTTCCCAGTCTATTTAAAATTGTTGGCAGAGAACAATGGTCATTCATGTGTTCATCTGAACTCCTGATGTGACATTTGCAAATGTATATACATATATTCAAAAGTACTTTCCTTCCCTTATACACAAGCCTACCAAGACTTAATATGAAACCCTCTGTCTCAATCATGCATTTATGACAACACCATACTTCCACAGCTTGCATTTTGTTTATGAAATGTAACTGCACTTTCTTTGCAAAAGGTGTCTAGGAGAAACAACTACTGCAAGTACAGTAATTAACTGAATATGTCACTTTGCCCTACTGTAGCACATTTTTAAATAGCTGGTCAGCTATGCCTTCTCTAGCCCCTTTATATCTTATATTACACTTAATGGGGTGAAGGTGCTGTACAACTGTAACAGAGGTCAAGGAATGACAGCAACAGATTTAACTTCTTGAGAATTTTCATTTCTGAAGTTATTTGTTTAGGCTCTCACTTCTAGTAAGAACAATTTAGAACACCAAATTAGTTACTCAATTAAACACAAAGCAGTTATTAGATAACTTTATTTAGCATTTCAATTCGTTATTCAATATATTAATATGGGTGTGTATGGAGAAATATATTGATAAAAATAATGAATCAAAATTAAATTGTTACAACAGTGAAAATAAAATCCAAACATGATCATGTACATAAGCGGAAAGAAAAAAAATAAATAAATACACAAAATAAAAAAAGTGTTTAGTAGCCCAAGCTATTACCAATGGTAAAACAATGATACAAATGGTAAAACATGACATCAATAGAATACTCAATATTATAAATGGTCAAGTCACTTTCAGACCATGGTCAGGCTACATCAGAGAACAGAGCTTTAATTTTTAATCAGTGCTGAAGCATCAGTTTTTAACAGGGAACACAGGCTTTCCTTAAAGCTAAATCCCTCACAGGCAGGTAGCTGTGGCGACAGACCTTTGAGCTTCCTTACACAACGTCTCGGGTTCGTTTGATGGCACACAGCAGCATCATACTGCAGATCATACCAAAGATCTGCCAAAGAGAAAGCCGGTGGTTACCCTCCATGACCTGTTGCAGAGCTGAACGGGTATACTCTTCAAACCACTCCAAGTGGCCAACTGTTGCGGGCGCCATCCTACTCACCATGATCACACCAATGCCAATTCCCACACCTCCAATTATATGCAACTTGGAGTTGAACAGGTCATCTATAGCAGCTGGGCAACTCTAAAAATTGGGGGTGGGCAAAGGAAGACAACCGTTTGATTCATTTATTCATTAAAAGGCCCAAACAGCATGTTCTGGTAATGAACATCTACATCTCAGTTTTTTAGGTTACTACAGAAATTATGCTCCTTAGAGTGGATTGGAAGCAAAAGAAAACTGATGAGAAGCTTGTGGTTTTTGAAAAGTGGAAAACTGCTGAAGCCATTTACCGTGGTGACGAACTGCTCCGTATCCTGTTTCTTTGGACAGGTGTCCCTGGCCCCATCAAAATTAATTCCACCAGTACCACAGCACTGAAGCTGTTTAGGGTGAAAAAAATGTACTTATCCAGAGTGAACTAAAATATGCCAAGCTTTAACCAAGACTGTACACAACACGAATACCTACACTAAACTGGAAAACCCTTAAAGCCTCCTTGAGGGTCTCCTGCTTTGTAGCCAGGTAATTGTTGTAAGTTTCAGTGTAGAAGTTTTTCACTTCTTCCACAATCTGATAGGGCAAGAGAGAAATAATGGCATTAGGTTGTTTTCAAGTCTTTAAATGTAGCACACAGTGTTCAAAGTCATTGCCAACCGTGTCTTTATTGGACAGTGCCCAGATTCCAGCAGCTACTTCTCCTATAAATATGAGGAACAGGAACATGAAGAACTACAGAGAGGGAAAAACAAAAACATGAGTCAACTTCCAAAACTGCTTCACTTTTTACAACATTTTACCTTTATCTTCAAAATGCATCACTTCTAACATTTTATTTACTGTGGATGGTCCTTCCAAGTTGCCTTATTGGCTCTTGTTGTGCACTGAAACATCGAAACCAAACAGTAGTATGTAAAAACACATCCCAGCAGACAGGCATTGAAGAACTCACCAGCCCGAGCATGAGTGGGGACTCCTTAATGGCGCCACAGCATCCCAGGAAACCCACCACCATCATGAGGGCCGCAGCCACAATGAGGAGGTAAACACCTACACACCGCACATACAGATTACGCAACACCATGCAGTACTGGTCACAAGCATGCACCAGTCATGCCCACCCAGTTTAGAAGACTAGCTCATATGCCTAGTAACCATTCTTTGGCAAAACAAAATTCACCATATCATGGGCTGATGCAGCCTTAAAACAATTTTTCTAGAGAAGCTGTTGTCTCATGCCTAAGGCTTTCTGTTAGTTCAGTTTGAGTGCAAGCATTATGCCAAGAGTTCAGAAAACAAATAGCCCCAATGCTGAAGCCTGCACCCACTAGCTATTGTTGATGACAGCCTATCATTAAGATGTATGTCATTGCAGGACAGCCCTCGTGCATGTTATTGTGGTGCTCGTGGTAAGGCCAATTTGCCTTCCAGAGTGGGGTGGGGGTTATGGAGAGAAACAAATCAGGACAGAACAATACATGTCCTGTTGTGCATGTGGGAGGGCTTTTTAGAGAAAGGCGTCTCTGTGATGGTTTGAGGAAATGGGAATGGAACAAACGAACAGACAGACAGAGACAGACAGACACACAGAGAGAGAGACTCCCTTATTGCCCTAACCCCCTGGTATTTACTCAAATCACCCGATTCCCTTTCAAATCAGATTCAGCCGAGTTTGACTTACTGTTAAAAATTCAGCAACCAAGAACATTTCAGTGTTTTAGCATGAGGGATTCATTCCCTGCTGAGGATCATAAATATCAGCCACATTTGCATTTTTAATCACATCACAGCTAATGATTGATGATGAAGACTGTCCGGCAGCATGAGCTTGTGGTATGAATGTTTATGATGTGATCATTTGCATCAATTCATTTACTTTTTTTTTTTTTTACTGTGAGAATTAAGAAAACAATTATATAAATTCAAATCATACAATTAACTTTAAAATGTCTTAAGGTGACTTTCAGAATGGTCCATGGGACCCTCCGCCAGATTAAACATTTCTTAGTTACAAGGGGGGGGAAAAAGCTGATGGGCTCAGTGCTGCATAAAGCCTAGACTATCATGGCACTTCTATATTGACTGACAATTTAAAAAGTGAAACATTCTTTTTCACACTGGTAACAATTTTAATGACTAATACTGGGCATCATCTCAAACTTAAACACTGTCAATGTTGGCTGGATTGTAGGTTAAGGGAACTTCTGGAGATCCTGATTTCAGGTCAGAGTGGCCTTACTAAACCTCTTGGAATTGAGAGATTTAAATTTTGAATTATGCAATATCTCAACTTTTTAATACCTGTTAAGAATGTGGAAGGTGATCCTGAGACTTGGAAAAGATCTGACGTGCTCTTGTCGAAACGCAGCCATAGTGCAATAGCTAGGAGTGCCGTACCTGCAAGCTGATCAAAACACCATGCAAAAAAACAAAAACAAAAAGTTGGCATAAGTTTCTTCCCTGCCTTATAGGAAAATATCAGAACCTAGCACATGGTACAGACAGGTGAAGCCTTTTTTGGTCAACAGAACACTACCACCAGCTCAGATAAAGAAGTACAGCGATCTGGCTGATATCATGCAAGCAAGAAGCAAGCATGTATGGTTAAGCCTGGAGTCAACCTCAGCCCAAAAGGAATGCTGTCCAACTGGTCTCAGAGAAGATGCTAGGATTGCTTCCAACTAGCTAGTTACCTCACGTAAGAGGTTTTTAAATGCCACACCCAGATCATTATGAGTATGAAGAATTTTATGGCTGACTCATGGACAGAGAGGCCCAAACAGTGTACACCATGCCTGTGCCTCCTGTGCCCCAAGCAGACTTCTCGGCCTTGGCCAAGTCTGGCCACCAATTGCAGGATGGTTAAAATAATTCCATGTCAGCTGGTCTTAGGAACATAGATGTTGGCATGACCATTGTTTTGGCAGATGTTTTTGTGACTTTGTTAAAAAAGATAAACATAAAATGATCACGAAACCAGTGGAAGGCTTCAGGTGCTGACAAGCACATTTGCAACTTGTTTCTGTCTAAGCGCATGGAATCAATCATGAGATCATGATGGTGTTTTTAGACAAACAATGTGGACCATGCATCATTTTAAATGATACCTAGAATACCATGTATGGACACCTTTGAATTTGAATTTCTATGCTTACTTAGAACATAGAGGCTACCTATTAACTTGCATGGATTACATCATCTCTAACACCTATAATAATATTTAAACAAACAGCCAAATTTTGAGAGACTGTCATCATTTGTATTGCATCACTACAATTTTAACCAATATTCACTTACAGAAATCAAACAAATTTAAATCTCGTCAGATTGCTTTTGCAAAAGGTCTCACTTTTTCAGAGAAGACAGGTCAAAAACATTTCCCAATCCAGCTAGACTCGTTTTCTAATGCAGTGGGGATTTAGAAACCATAGTGCTGAGCATAGTGCATAGCACACACAGACACACAAAGCATTGGACAAACTTTAAAGTCAGTGCTGCTAATCAAATGCTTTCATAGTTTCAAGAGTTTGAACAACCAGATTTTCTCGGCAGGAGTGAAACTGCTTTTGTTCCCAAATAGGCCAGAGGTTAGGGAGTGGTCAGAATCACACAGGTCTAATGCTACTGCACATAAACCTGTCATTAGGCAACTTCATGTCTTGCAGTTTTTTCTGATCAGTCACTACACCAAAATATGCACTATAGTCAACATATGAAACTGTTTGCCTTTCTCTACACTATTGGTGAAGAATCTAGCTAAACCTAGCTAAACCTCACCGTAGAACCGTACGCTGTGTTTTTATTGTTTTTTAAAATTATTTCCACTTTTGCTTTCGGAGGTTAAAGAGTGCTGTAGCCCTAGCAGTGCACGGCAGCTAACGAATAACTCTTTTAAAAAGCTTGACCTTCGCTATTGAAAAAGCTTACCTGTTAATAATAATAATAATAAATTATTATTATTATTATTATTATTATTATTATTATTATTATTATTATTATTATTATTATTATTACTACTACTACTACTACTACTACTACTACTACTACGCAAAGTAATAGACTTTAACCTTTCGGCTAACAACATTACTTTGTTACGGTGCGTTTGCCATGCAGCTAATTACATGCAGTCAAATCCCGCACTGAAACACTTGTCTTGTACACATGAATTCATTCCTTGCTCAAGCAAAACACAAACCAGGAACAGCAAACGGCTACCTACCCAAAATAGGAAATTGAAAGCAAACATCATGTACATGAAAAAACTTAGACCTCCTCCTAGTCCCATGGTCACGTTTCTGAGACGCTAGGTGAGCAGAACAAGTACAACGTTAACAAAAATGAAACAAGGGTATACCAGGTTTTCTATTTATACACCTTTTCCCCTCCCTGAGGATGCGAGTTGAAGCGAAAAAACATATCCAACCAATGATACTCTCTTAAGTATCGTTAACGGTTAGCAAAAGTGTAGGCGGGGCAGGTTTACTAACACGAAAGCAAGCCATGATCGGCACTTAGATGGCAGTGCTTTTTTATTTTACGGAGGGACTTGATCCGCATGTATCTGTCGAATTCTGTTCCAAGTAAGCTTAGCAGTTCTGTGTATATTCAGAATGACTGATGGTTAATGAAGGCGAGTAGTGTTGGGCAAAGCCAGGCTTTGTGAAAACACTGATGCAAATATGCCCGAAATTGTTCGGAGGTTCCGAAACCGACAAATAATTCACTCCACGGCGACACCTACCTGCCACGTTTGCTAATGGCACATATTGATAATGGTAATGTCGACTCGGCTTGGCAGTTCTAAACTACTTATTATTCTGGTGGGTTTTACCAGGCTATCGATACATATGCCTAAATATTTTGGAGAAAAACACAAGAAACAATACAATAAACAAAGAAACATACGCTTTCAGATCGTCAGACACATCGACTTGGGAATGTAATTAACGATGTGTTTCAACTAATCTTTAATTTCTATTTCATTTGATTGGTATTTAAGTTTCATGTGTAAGACATGAGGTTTAGGAAGATATTGATAAAAAAACTGATATAACCACGGTTTGATTGCGCTGTGTAGCCTAGTGTAGACCCCCTAGTGTAGACCCCCTAGTGTAGACCCCCTAGTGTAGACCCCGTTGTGCTTTGTGGAACGTGTGTCTACGGCGGAATGAAGTGTGAGTAAATTTAGCTAATTATGCTTATGGAAATTTAAGGAAGAATGTCTAACATTTTTATATGTCAAGATTTTTATTCAAAAATAGTTGTTCTGTTGTCAAGATTTTTTTCTAAAATATTTGTTCTGCTGTTTTTTTTAATTTATTTATTTATTTTTAGCTGAGTCGGATTCTTCTTTCTTTCTTTACAAATGGCCTTTAAAGCTTTGGAAAAATTAATTTATATGGAATTCTTGTTGCTATAAAGCCTAAAGTTGCGGTTGTACAGCACATTGCTTCTGCCTGTAAGCCAGATGATCATTCTTATAGTAATGTCAATATAGGACTATCCCAACTATCGCTCACTGTCTGCTTTCTTTAGCCTATCAATCAGTATGTTCTATTACTAACCTTATATCCAGCCTATGACTTACTAAATCGCACTGTTAGTCGCTATGTCTCACCCTCTTACAGAATCTCTATAAATTGAAATGTGTTTGCTTGACTTTTAGGTATTCTGGGAGTTTGCGGTTGAGACAGATAATCAGGTATAATCAGGTTTCAGACAATGTCAGTCAAACGTAGGAACGGCAGGTAAGCCATCTGTTGAAACGCACCAGAGCCTTTCCTAAACATAGTCAAGAAACATAGGCCACCCCTGGGCAGTGTTTCGAAACGTCTGTTCTTCCGAAGCTCGATGCTGCATCGAAACGTCAGTATCGAGCGTCCCAATCCCTAAAGTCTGGTCTAGATACAAAACAGAACAGGAATGGTTACTCTTCATTTTGCGTGGTGCAGGACGTTTGGTTTTCCTGCTTCTGAGAAAACAAGACTGGTTCTCCCTGTGGGCACTTGACAAACTTGACGTATCTACCACATCGGCTACCGGCTTTTCTCTCCTTTATTCAGCCTCGAAAACAGATAACCGTTTTAAAAACGGGGAATGGAGAAGGAGATAATTGTAGTTTAAAGTGTATATGGTGTGGCCTACATTCTTAGCTTCTGTTTCTGAAAGATCAAACGACGTCTTTAGAGTTTAAAGTCCTTTAAAGGGATGGACCAACAGGTTCACGGTCCGCACAGAGTTTAGCATAAAACTAACCCCAATAGTGGGTCATGATCAGCTACATTGAAGCTTTTTTTTTTTTTTTTTTTTTTTTTTTTTTTTTTTTTTTTTTTTTTTTTTTTGCCATGATGGTATTTGACTCAAACAGCAAAGAACTAAAAATACTTTAGAATAATTGGATCAAAAAGTGGATCTGACCCCAACAGATCAAGTTCCTAGACTTGAGGTAGAGTCATTTATTTAGACTGCTTTAAATGGGGTGTAACTACGTTCTCATTTTACGTGGAGAGTTTGCCGTTCCAGATATAAAACAATACCCAAGGTGCATATACATTTGCAGCAGACTTGACTGCAAGCAACAGGATGCCAGAAAGTTTTAATGTGAGTAATGTCTATAGCAATAATATAATTTTGCTTGGATAAAGGTTTGATGCACATTACATATATACACAGTTTTAAAAAGTCATGAAACTGTAATGTATAAGATAAGGAAATGGGCTAATTAATATATAAGGGATTTTCTTATATAGTTTTTTTTTTCATAGATGATTTTTCTTTAAACAATTTCAATCTTTGTAAACTGCAATTACATGATTGACCTGAATGTAACCTGTACTGGGAAGCAGAAGTAGAAGGTAATGATATGCTCTCACTGTTCTGCAGATGCCTAGCTGTCCTGTGCTCTGTAGCACATCAAACAGACAGACCAACTTTGGAGGCCTGCTGTTGTCTGAGTGGTTGTTAAACTGTTCTTTAACAGTTGTTAAAGAAACTCAAATAATGATTTGATTGAAGTTGTCCCAAATTTCTGTGTCCATATATGAAAATGCTTAAATATTAGACAAGGAGGCACATGATATGTCAGGACAATTTACTGAAACACATTTTAAGTGATAACAAGAATGAATTAGGTTTAGGTCCAGAAATAATAATTTGGTTTTTCATGGTAATAGATAAATATGTAACATGAAATAATATGTAAGCCCTTGTCTGAGGAAGCAGTTATTTGGGGAGCACTTAGGCCATATATTAGACCTCTGGAGTTTATAGAAATTTCAAGGATTTCCCTGCTCCTATGTGGGAGAGTTCTAAGGTGTAATTTATGGTATATATGTATGCATTCTGTGAGTTTTTAGACAAGCAAGCTGACGACTTTGGCTTTGTATTCTGCTCCAGGTGAATGCTCAGCGTTTAAATTAACTTAAAATTCTTTGCCATTATATTTGTAGTGCAGTGTCTTTCATCTCCGAAAAGCTCCGTCTCACAATTGGGTGGCATAATTCCAAAATCTTGCCTATGGATCACTATGCCATTAAAAGGATAGATTAATCAACCAAGCTAAAATGTTAACTCATGGATTTCGTGTCGTTATTTTAAATATCCAAAATATGCATTCATTGATATTCGTTCTTTTCAGTGATCTTTGTTGCATCTGAAGAGAGAGGGCCATCTGAGTTGTTTCCCCCAAAAAACATTGCTTTAATTCAGATTTATGACATAAAATTGACAGTGTCATGGCAATTAATTACAAGGTATGCAGTCAAGAAATCACTTTAAAACAGGCAAGTATAGTCCAAATAAAATCACTATTAGTAAAGCGTGATGTCTTTAAAGCCTTTGTACTTAATGCAATTTGGCATCTTTGATAAATATAGAGACCCATAAATCACTGATAATGATAAAAGTAGCACCTTTCCCACCTGCCACAGGTCTTCCAAATGACCACTGGTTAAATGTTAATGGATGTTTTCACGAATGGTATTGCTCTACTTTCTAGACACAAATAAAGCTTACAACGAAATTTACTTGTGTATCCTCTAAGACCATTAAACATTAAACCTGTTGTGGACAATATGGATATATAATTTCGCTTACATTACATATATTGCATATTACATATGAAATACGAGTGAGAAAATATTTTAAAATATTGCTTGCTGGTTTATTGTTAGTCCTCTGTCACTAAGTGAGCAATTTTAGTTTTGATATTTTTGTATGTTTTCTTTATGAACAATCGAAGAAATTAATTCAAATAGGCATATTCAGCGGATGTCTAACACAAAAACAATGTTACCGTGGTGGCAAAAGCAAGCCATGGTCCGGTTTGGAGAATCAGAGCAGCCGTGTAAAGCCGGTGGCAGCGTCAACTTTTCCTTGGAATTATGAGATTCTTTTTTAATGTAACACACTCTGTTTACTGTCCAAGACAGACACTAACCTAATAAGTAATAATCTTAGAAACGTCTCGTCAAGTAACAAAATATTTGTTGGAACTTACCCAAAGGATGAAATTAAAGATGAACAAGATATATTTGACACATAACTCTGCACTTGTCAGCGCTGCCATGACGAACGCTCCTAAACTTGGAAACCTCGTCAACGCGCGATGCTTTCCTTCTGTGATCAGTGTATCGATATCCTAAAAGCTTCGGTGCCAGGGTGCTTCTGTTGATTTGTGCACGTCGGTTATTTTCCGATGGTCAACTCCGCTCCTCCTCCAGAGATGCGCGAATAACAGTGAACTCCCACCTCAGCTGAGAAAGCGCGAAGTAAGACTATCGGAACTTTCTTTCGTTATTTTTCTTTTTTCTTTCTTATATTTGTTTCTTCTTCGTCTTACTAAGTCCCAGCATACAAAAAGCCCAGTGTTGAATTAATAACTACAGTGTTTATATAGATCTAGTTTTACATAATTTAACAGTGTTAATTCTGACAATGCTTTATCCAGCAGTTTTGACTCCTTTCACACTACAGCCACTTTTTGGGAATATTTAGATTATCAGTTTATTTTTGCTGCTTTAGTTATTTTCAGTGGCAGTGTTATTATGTGATTTATAATTTTGTTTTTATTTCAGTTTATCATTTATTATCCAGTTTAATATGTTTACTGTGTATTTTGCATGTCATAGTGACTGATGTAGAGGAGCAAACACAATTAATATTGACACCAAGTCACAAATCTGCAGATTTAAGATAAGTCTCAATCATCTCCTCCTGATTTGATCCAATGTTTTTTGGATGCACCTATGGGCCTTTCCACCAACCAACTTACACTTAAACCATCACAGAGCAACCACGACTCTGCCCTAAATAAAACTGATCCTTCCCATAAAGCTGAGCTCTATGCCTGCTGAAAGTTTCTTTAATGAAGTTTGCAGCTATACAAATGTTGTTAATGTCTTCCATTTACATATGCGGCTGTCTTACAATGCCATTGCATTGTACTTGCTGCTCTCTATACAGAGGGTGACAGATTATCCTCCCTCTGATCAATAATATTTATGGCTCTGTCTGATTTTCCAACAGGCTGCTAGTAGCAGGGTGGTACAGAGGGGAATACAACTGTGCTTTGGTAGAGGGACTGTTTTGTCCAGAAGAATGGAACCCATTGTCTCAGATGTGGCTCTGCGCTGCCTCACCCACTCATCATCCAGCCAGCTCTGTCAGCACTGTGCATCACCCTTAGCAACAAGAGCACAATAGCTATCAATTGGCCCACTTGAAGCCGATCAGATTCCACAGAATGTGGCAGTAATGACCAAACCCGCACTTCGGCACTATGATGGAATGAAGAGTATGTTTGAATAGACTTTTTCTCACTGGTGATTCCAGAAGCCCTGCTCTCTGGTGATTGGAATCTATATATGCTGATGGATTTTTAAAAATTATTATTTTGCTCTGTGCCTTTAAAAGTAAGGCTTTGTGTGTGCAGTATACATCCAATTCTATTGTTTCAAAGAACATTACTGTCACAAGCAACTAGAGGGGGATGAAAACTGTATTTTCTAAGATTCCAAATCACATCTAAAAATATCTAAAGCTCCCCACTGTGGTTGTTAAAGGTGTAAGACACTGAATTTCTATTCAGAAGTACACTGCACTAAGATTCACATTTAGGGAACTTGAGTAATGTCATGTAGCAATGGTTCTGAGTCACAACAACTGTGAAACTTGATTTAAGCCATTGATTTGGTTAATAAGTAGAGATGAGAAACAAGGAAAACGGTTTACTTGGAAAATAACAAAAGATCTGTATGAAAACTTCACTTATAATGTTTTAAACCTGTTCAGAACAAAATGGGAACTGTGAGGAACTCTGATGTTAATAAAACATCTGAAGACTCTTGGAATGTAGAAAAATATATATTATATAGCCGATCCCTAACATCATCTATTCAAATGCAATTACTACTTACATTCTATGAGTAATTGACATAATTTAGTCTTAAAGGAACTTTCAAGTCTAATCTTAGTCAAAGCAATACTATAAAACAATTTATAAAATATCACATATGTGTACATCAGTCCCAGGCAAGTTTACTTGTAAAAAGTGTTTGTGACTACTGTAATGTTGCTTTAACTAGTGATATAATGGAAACATGTTTTATGTGCTTGTTGTGTGTTTATGTGTTTTGTGTGCCATTATAACAATCGTTGCTACTAGTGGTTACTTGTTCCACACATACTATATGCTATAATTGTCAGGTACTATAAATTTCAATCAGGGAAACAGCGGGAGACCTGGATACTTACATTTTCTGACCACACGAGGGAACCAATGATACATTTTGTCAATACGCTTTCATTCTGTGGCAGATTCAGAAGCGCTGAAGTGTTGACAACACCCTACAGTTTATGATGCTAGTTCTAAACAGTATACACCCAGCTGATCCTAAACCGAACCGCTCTCTAGAATACACAGCAGAAACTCGGCGCCTCTTATATGTCACACTCTCATACGTGTAACATATAAGTGTGACACACTCTTATATTTATACACACTCTTATATGTCCTTTAATAACTTTTTCGTTGCTCGGGGTAGAGACTTGTGGTAAAGTGCGTTTTGCAGTGAAGTGTTTTTCAAGAAAGCCGACTGGCTTTGAAAGGTGAAATCTAATGTTTTTGGACTTTGACTATAACCCTGTCTCGAATAAGTAAAGCGTTACTCGTACATTTTATACAGCAGTATGTTCAATTTCAATTCTAAAATAACCCAACTTTAAAAAAACAACAACATGTACAGCAGACCCACACATACGAAAGGAGACCGACATAGGACCAATCAGAAGTTTTGTTATTCTGGCTCAAACGGAATTAGACCTTTTGTTATTCGTCTCAGTGTTGTCGACGTAAAACCGTCACCATTACATTGCAAAACATGCAGATGGGTAATTCCCTGTGGTGTTCGGCTTCCCATACTCAGCATCCACCATAATGTCCCTACTTACAAATCAGCGCAGTTGTTGGGCAATGTCTTTGGCGGCGTGAATGCGTGTTTCAAAGTAAAAAGTTGCGCAACAGTTGTGCGCATTTCTGGCCATATGTGAAGCTATATAAGATCTAAAACTGCTTTCTGCTTTGTCGGCCTCGTTGCTCTAGCGATGGTTTGCCACACAGAATTGTTTTTTCTCTGTCACGTAAATTGATACCTCAACCTATGTAAAGGGAAGAATGGGCGTTTGTGTGCGTGCGTGAGTGCAAAGGAAAACCACACCGGAGAGTGGAAAGCTTGCAAGCAGCAGCGCAGCCTAGATTAGCCCAGTAAAATGCAAGTATAAAGAGTTAAGGAATTAGAAACGAATTATGTTGAAAAGTAAAGGAGCTGGGTAATACACCAATGAACATTACTTGAATATGTGTGAGCAGTTATTTATTGCATTTAGCTTTAAGCTTCATTTTGAAGGGACAGATACCAGTGTTTTAAAAAAATTAGATTAATTAAGTGTTCATCCGTAATGGTCTTTTTTGGATAGAAACAGCTTTGTGACCTCACTAAATGAGCCATGTCAATATTTTATTGTAAAACAAATGCTGGGGTTGTTTTGTTATTGGTTGTGGGGTTATTTTCAGACATAGATTTACTAAACATGTACTAAACACAGCCATAAATCTTTGCCTAATAGCAAATACATTTCTAAGATTAGCCTGTAGGATACTGAAAAATGCATAAAATACTGGATACTAAAAACAAATCTTTGAATTTCCATATGATCAGAAGCACCATTGCATAAATGAAGGTATAACCTTTTGTTTGTTTGTTTGGAAGTACCTAGAATCCTCTCCAATTACAATACCCCACTTTATGAAGCAAACTGCAGTGTGTAGCAGAGCCCTGGAATTACGGCGAATAGGATACAGCAACCTTGCACTCATTTGAAGATTTGAAAATGTGATGTTTTTCATTCTTGTTTCCCAGGGATACTCAGCCACATGGAGGGCAGCCACTGTGCTGTGTGGGTGAGCCTTCTGTGCTATTTATGTACAGAGGCTCAAAGTGGAGAAGCTTTCCATTTCTCACACACTGATATACTACTGGTGTGAACATGTAGGCCCAAGAATTTGGCAATATGGTATATCGCCTATATCATTCTTATTATGGCTGAGATAGTGCTGTGCTTGGACGAGCTCAAGGTGAGTCCATGCTGCCTTTTTAACTGCAGCCCTAGCTGACTTATACATAACATAAAATGACATTATGAAATCCAGTTTGATAGAACACTTTTTAAAAAGCAGTGTTTGTGAATTTTTTAACAATATTGGAAAAATATCATGATTGCAATTCTCTCACTTCTTTTAACATGACAGAGGTATGCCTAGAGTGGATTGAGACCTGGGCCTAAGAAAACCACAGTTTCTTGACCTTTGCATTTAATGCGGATTTATTGGTTTGGACCATAAATAGTCTTAATGGCAGTGACGTGAATCATCGC
Organism: Electrophorus electricus; assembly: GCF_041902795.1. Taxonomy (NCBI): domain Eukaryota; kingdom Metazoa; phylum Chordata; class Actinopteri; order Gymnotiformes; family Gymnotidae; genus Electrophorus; species Electrophorus electricus. The sequence continues at coordinate 14,460,717 of NC_137507.1, forward strand.
ATTTTCAAAACCTTTACAGTATATGAATTTCACTTGAATTATTTGCATGACCGGCTGACCCTTAAAGCTTTTGACAGCACTGTATGAGAACATTGTTTTTAAAATGGGGCCCAATGAGACCCACAGTGTTTCTGTTTATATTTATTTTAAATGGGAGGTCCCTAGTATGTGTGTCCCTAGTATATTTTTTCTGCTGTATATCACTCGTTAAAACTTGTGAAATCCACTGCACACTGCTTGTGTGCCCACGTTCATATTTCAGAGATCCTTAATAATATAAATGTGCAGCATCATGTGGGGTCCACTTGCCTAATCAGCCAGGCTGACTTCATTGAATCTAACACCTCCTTGCCCAGGTGTCAGTCAAATAGTTAGGCCTAATATAGTCAACTACATTGTTGATTTCCTTGAAGACAGATCGAGGGTTCCTCGAAAACCAGGTACATGGTACCTTAATATTTAAGCACAGAGATGGGCCTATTTAATAGCTGAAGTGAAATGAGATACTATGCTGCATCTTGCAGCCGACGAGATGAAAGCGATTGTGTTTTCTTGGTGCAGGGTGCAGTCTGACGCATCTTCTGGGTTAACTTTTAGCACCCTTTATTTTCCTCTTCATTTTTCATATTGAGAGATCAAGAAACTTTTCAGAATGAAAGTTCCAGTTTGAGCGGTTTCTGTTTGCTGGCAACCTCTCAGCTAAGATCAAAACAGGATTGGAATGGATCGTGGACCTTGTTCACCTGTGACTAAACCAAGACAGAAGATCGTGGCAATTAGTCAAATTTTGGCCCATCCATAAGCCTCCTCTCAGGCAGGAATGGTATTAACTGTCACAACAGTTTGCAAACTAACCCTGGACAAAGCCGGGAGCGGATTTTGCATCCTGACAGCACCCGAGCCTACCTGTACTCGTTTCGAGTTGCATTTTGCCTGCTCCATGGCTACAAACAGGCCTAGATCACTCTCACGCGGCGGTAAGTGCGTGTGTCACTTCTCTTAAAAATACGTGCGAATATAGTTTGCCGATTTTATGATCATCTGTTTTTCTGTTCTGAGCGTTTGGTTGGCACGTGGACACAATATATTAACAGCTGTTAGTTAGCCTAGTTTAGCTGGTGATGATGAACGTCTACTAAACCATACCGAACGGTTAGACCATATGACAACGAACAGCCATGGATACAGCCAAATGTAATATTGTACAAGGGTGAATTCATAACAGCCAAATTATTGGAAGCACCAATCTGAGCAATACAGAGTTGTTTAAAAAAAAGTTTTAAGCAAGTTCACGCTACTTAAAGTTTACGAATTTGTTCGTTTTTATATTTACTTTTAATATGGCAAAGCAGTTGATTATTTTTGAGTGTCTGTCCATGGTGCTGAAACCAAGTTCATTAATCAGTGGTGGAAGTTAAAGCAGGCACGTCTTAATATTGTTACTCCGTTAAAGTTTGTCCAGCAAGTAAAACGTGTTTACATTTAAGTTTTAAAGCACTAATTCGAATGTATATTTACAATTTAAATGTAACTATTATTTATGTAGTCTTCACTGTGCACGTACTTTTCTTGGTCTTAGTCATTAGCTATCTATAGACCCGTATGTCTACGAAGCTGCTTTATGGTTCTGAAGGCGCTATCCAAATCAAATCAAACTGAACTGAATTTAATTAATGTTATGTTATATTTAAGGATGAATTTACATGCGATTGATATTTAAACCACCATAAAGTTATTTTTCTGTGTAACCTCCCCATGTCTCCCAAACACAAAACAAAAACTTACATAAGAAGTAGAAGAAATCACTTTAGTTGTCTATCAAAATCAAATGAATTGGTTTAAATCAACTGCAAGAGAAAGCACCGGTCACTGGTGCTTTTTCTTGTAGTTGGTTTAAACCAATTATTAATAGTTTATGAACTCAACCATACAGACCTACATTAAACTACATTTACTGGCTTACTTACAGGTAATAAGGCTATGTACTGCAACCACTTTAACGCTAAATAGGTACTTAAGAACACTTTGTTACATCCTTGTGAATAACTGAAAATACAGAATAATCTGCACACACATATTTTACTTAGTCCATTCTCCAGCAAAATCAACATCTCCTCATCCTCCAACATCTTTCATCATTAAAAGAATTAAGACATATGTTTTAACTCAACAGAAGCACGAGATAACGCCGCGGACCATGTGAAGGTTACCTCGGATAGGATGGACTCATCCTCCGTGCACAATGAAAGACTATACCGCATAGCGAGAGAACTTTCTGGAATGGGATTTGATCCTGTAACCTACACATTTGATGACCCCTCTGCCTACATCGTGAGTTGTCTTCCTGGATTGGTTACTTGGCATCAAATTACGTGATTTTCTTTAAGTTGTTTTTGTTCTATGGTGGATATATGTTTGTGTACCATACCATTAAAAATAGCCCGTCTTTTACCTTTTAACATTTTAGTTTATATTCCACAGTCACATCCTGTGTCAGATTTTGATTCATATTTGAATAAATATCTTGATCGTTTTTTCCTGCCTATAGGCCTATGTCTAAAAAAAAAAAAAAACTAAAAAAAAAAAACCGTGAAAACTTTGTACGAGTTTGTATTTAAATACGTATACGCATTTCTAAGCACGGTAATCATAGTTGTGTTTGAGCAGCGCAGAAGTCTTATTACTAGACTCACTGAGTGACGAATCACAAGTTTCTATGGAGATCCGCAGTTGCGCGAGAGCGAAGGTCCGCGCTTCCTAGTCAGCTGTCAGTCGCGAGCAGTGCCAAAATCGAGCAGGCGGATGGGCTTGCTGCCGTTGTGCTTTATATGTAGTTTCTTACGATAGAGGGATGGCCAGTGGTGTCACTGCGAGGTGACTACGCTGTGGACATGTTCTGAAGAAAGTAGTCAATTGTGCGGCGCACGCACAACGCGCGGAGGAACTGCCGTCAGCGTTTTAATTCGTTGTCTCTCTGCCTTCCTATAAGAGCTCCAACATGCTCCACTCGTCGAGGGATGACAAGATACCCGTGAGTCTGATATTTTTGCACTGAACTTAAATACTGTAGTTCCGTTTTATTGTACTAAGTTAAATCCTGAATGAACCAAACTACTGATTGTAATTAACCTAATCGCAGGTAACCGCAGCTTTATATGAAAAGACCGCAAATCAGTGTTGCTCTCTTTGTGTTTCGTTCTATATTTAAGCGTATTGAGAGCAGCCAAATTAAGAAGCAACAGTCTGACCTACATCCATGCGTATCATACTCCCCTTTCTCCGACGTGAATTTGATACGCAGACAAAGCAGCGAGCCCTGCGCTTCTGCTCATTGCGCTGTGCTCTCACCGATTCAGGTGGTCAATAACTTCATGGATGCGGGGCACGAGCCTGGCAAAGGGCTGTACTTTGCCGATGGGAAGAGGAAAGTGGACTATGTGCTGGTGTATCACCACCGGAGACCATCGTCGGTCCACGAGTCCCCTGGCCACCATAGGCTCTCTGTCATCTCCAACGGCAGCTTCCCCCGGGTGGGGAGCAAGGAGTCAGAGGGGGTCAAGGAAGAGCACGCGGAGGTGGTGGTAGACATGGGCCCTATTGACCATGTGGAAGGTGAGAAACTCCTGATCCGGGAAGAGTTCGAGGCAAACCTGAAGGACGCAGGTCTGGAGATTGAACGGGACAGCGAGGTGGGTGAAGACTAATGGTCGTGCTGTGCAGTGCATGCCACAACTCTCCAGAGTGATCAGAGTGTTTCTGTTGACTCTTTCTGTTATGGTGACAAACTGTGCTTCACTTACTGGCACAGCACCCTAGAAAGCACTAGTGGCAATATTTTTGTTAGAAAAACTGTTGTGCGAGAGGTTGACTATCAATACATTTTAACAGAACCTTTGCACTATGTGCTGGATTGAGTCATTTTAGATCGAACGTTTTTGAGAAGCTGGTTACAGGATCTGGAATTCCACTAACGAAGGACTGATTCTTGAGACTTTAGTGTGAATTCCTTGCAGTGTTCTTCATTAGCATCAGTCAGTGCTAGCTTCCAGATACTTCATTCCTGCCTACCCTTGTGGAGCAACTGCTTCATGAAACATGGTGTTAAGTGGTGTGTGTTGTGTGAGTGAGCTGAGAGAGAGAATTGGTGGGTGGGAGTGCACGTGTGCTCCTGCGCATGTGGATGTGCATCACAGTGGAATCTCGGTGTGTGGGTGTCTAGTTCGGGCTTCTCCTTTTGGCTGTGTGTTCGGTGTGCAGCAGGAGCCATGCCAGGTTCTTCTAAGAAGATCACTGTCTGGCAACATACCAGTCTCTGAGGGCAAAAGAGCATCTTGATTTCATGGGGTATAGATTAAATCCATTAAGTGTTTGATCTGTGTGTACGAAGTAAGACTGAGGGTCCTACCACAGTTATTGTTAATCATTTGTATGGTTATTCTTGGCATTTGCTTGAGGCAGAAAAATCTGTATAGATCATAAGGAGGTTATTTTTATTTTCCTCTTTTTGCACCCGTCTTATACCTAATCTGAAGCGTTCTTTCTGTGAATTTATTCTCATCACATCAACATGTACCAGTTTGTAGTGAGAGATGTCAAATCTTGTGGTTGTAGATTAAGTGCCTCAGTTTAAGAACTATTCACATGCAGGTTATTTCTTCATTACCATATTATTAAACTACTTGAATAAATAATGATTGTTTTAAAATATGGAACAAACAGGCTGTATTTCCTATTCTATAAGAAATGTTAAAAAAAAGCAATGTAGCCCAAAGATGGCCCTAAGTGACCAGTCCACCAAAATTACTCTAAAGGACCCTTTAAATTAGATTTTCTTTGCTGTCCTGTTAGACATTGGATTTGACTTTACAGAACAGTGGTTGAATACTGTTTAAAATGCAAAGCAGTGTTTAATGTACCAAACATTAGGCAGCTGTAATACAGTATTGCTTACTAATAACACTGGGCAACAAAATCTTTACACTTTGTCCCACAAACTAAAACATGTGCTCCTTACAGTATGCTGAATTTTTATGCTGAATTTGAAATCTGTTTTTAGCCTTTTTAGACAGAACAATTTGTAAAATATGTATATTATTTATTTATAAATAGGTCTGTTATTATACTATAAATTATGTACAAACCTGCTTCTAAAATGTACAGGTGTATGATTTTTGACTATTTTTGGCCTCGGGAACATTCCTCTTCAGTGTCCATCAGTAGTTTTCCAATTTTCTTGGTTCCACTTTTCCATATCATATATATGCAAGTATGCTGGAACACACAAAAAAATATGGGTGATAAAGAACTATGGGAGATAGGAGGAGCTTTTCAACTCTGTTCACCTGAACATGTGTCTATAAATACATTTCAAAAGAATGACGTAATAGGAGACATAGAGGATAAGCAAGGCCACTGTGGCAATGGTGTTCTTCAGCTGGAACCATCATTTTATTGTAATGCTGACTGAACATATTGATCTTAATCAGGTTACCAGCAATCTTTGCCAAAGTACATTAAAAGCAACAGAATATCACTAAAGGGCATGTTGACTACATTTGGTTGCATTTGGATGGTTTTGCTGTATAGTTTACTACACGTGGTTCTAAAATCAATATAAAATGATATCCAAATGCCAGTATAGTGCCTGCAGTGTGCGCAGTAAATCCCTGCTTGGCTGAGGCAATGGGATCTGTGTGAGTCCAAGCTGCGAGTCCATCTGTGGGGTCTGAAGGTGCAGCAGGCTGTGTTGAAGTTTGCACCTGATGTGCCATCCCGGTGTTGTTGTCATGGAGCGGTTCATGGAAGAATGCTGTGTCACCCTTCAGCAGCAGTTACAGCATACACAGCTTGTTTGATCCTTTTAGGTATGAAGCTACACATGAGTTAAGAGTCAAACCCCTCTACACCAGAGTGGATGAAGAAAGCAGATCAGAGAGGGGTTGCCAGGACTCAGGGCCTGGGTGTTCTGGGAATGGTGTTCCGGGGGTGAAAGGCATAACATGCCAGAGCCCACCAGATTATATAAGTAATCGAACTTATTCACCTGATCTGTTCTGCCCCTTCCACAGACTTCCACATGGGAGCAGTTGCTGCTGTAAATGCAGGTTAGAGTCGGTACCCATTTTAATATGAAACTGCTTTGTGGACAGAAAATGCTAATAAAAGCCTTTGGATTTAACACCACTGTGTATCTTTTAACTGACCTGAAAATAGGTCTCTGTGGGGCTCCCTTTAAAGTTTGTCCTACTGGTAGACAGTATTTCTCTTTGTCTTTGTCAGCATATCTCAGAAAAAAATAATTCTTTTGGAGAGTTAAAAAATTTGGAAGCAGGTCTCTGCTATCACTGAGCTGTTTGTTGTAGGTTTAGGAACATTCATTCCTAATGAAACTCTTAAAACTCTTGTCGTCTCACATTTCTTGAGGCTGTGCACTGTGACTGTGGCTAAACGCTTGAGGCTACAGCATATAAATTATTCACCTGTCAGGTAATGGCTTAAGCAATCTGGACAGTGAAGTCCTCCTTTCACCCAAGCATCAAGATCAATCATCATCATCAAGATCAATCATCATCACCATTATCATCATCGTTGTCATCATCATCATCATCATCATCATCATCATCTTGCTCCTTTTCTTCTTTTTCTTAATTGTCATCATCATCATTGTCATCGTCATCATATGTTGCTTAATATAGTTTTAATTCTCATTTCTTCTCTGGTTTGTGTCATCATCAGCATTGACTTCATCATCATCAGTCAGATCTGCATGTTGCTGGAGTCTCGTTTGTGTTCTTCATTGATGTCTGCCCTTTACCGCTGTCATGAGCTACCAATGTGTATCTGTGCTTAATTATTCCAAATGTCAAAGGTAGGATTCACCCTGGCATGTGGAGATGCTTCCGCTTTTGGGTCTTTGGAAGCCCCTGAAATGTCAGCCCAGCTGGTTTGTGTAGCTAAAGCTCCCTCTCAGCCCAGGCTAAAATCGACCTAATTGCCTTATCCTGCTGAGATGAAGTACTAATTGGAATATCTTATCCTAATTAACCTTCTCAGATCCACATGTTATTTTTATCTCATTTTTGTGCGTGCATGGGTGTGTGTGCTCATGTGAATGCAGGGGACAGAAAAAAAGAAGAGTGATGGAGTGCAGGGCAGAGGGAGGCTGGCCTCAGGTTTCCATCTGTCCATCTCTCTGGCTCTGTCACTTATTGTCAGTGTCACCTCCTCTCTTCTCTGGACACCCGCTTATGCGTTGCTCATGAAGGCATAGCTGAGTATGGCCAGACAGATAAAATTACTGTTATCACCCTGTAGGTAGGAGGCAAAGCATTAGGGTCCTGTTACACTACCAACACACACACACACACACACACACACACACACGCACACAAACAAACATACACACAAACAAACACACACACACACACACACACACAGTTACACATTCGCAAATACAGAGACATGAATGAACACTGCACTCCTATGCTCCATGCTAGTAATGTGTAGAGTCTCCTTAGGAATATGTTGTATAGAGTGACCTCTTATCTCCATTAGTAGCTGTTGTCTACATGCAAAATATTTTCTAATGTGTAATTAATCCCTCTGAGAATACAGAGAGCACAGCAAATAAAAAAGCACTGCCCAGAAACAGAAACACACCCAACAGATGTGTCCCAGGTTCGTGTGCCAGTTGTGCCATATGCAGTCTGTGATTGGGTGTAGCAGAGCTTGCCCAGGTTCTTAAGAGCTGAAGATATGGCAGGGTCTGTCTCACTATTGTTATTATGTCTGCCATCCAGGTTCCTGTGTGGACATGTTTCAGAGCTGTGCACTTTCTGAGTGTGTTGAGGCACAGCAATACCGCATGACCGGTGGTGCAAGAAGATCCATTGGCAGGCTTTACGTGTATCCCACATAGGAAGCTTTTATCCTCCTGGACTGGACTTGCTGTAGAATACAAAAGAGACTGAATAATGATGGTTCAAAACCAAGAAAAAGCTATATAAATAATGAGAACACATGAATGTTCTTTCCTTTTGTCTTGAAGGAGGTGTGCCTGAACATTGTCACCTGCTGGTGCTGTAGTACTGAAGCAGACTATTAAGAAAATCAATGTTGTTTATGCGTAACGGTGTGTTAAAATGATGTTGCCTCTGTCAAAGCAAATGATGGCTGGTGGGCAGGTTTCCACAGCCTAGAAATAAAGGTCATCTCTGTGTGCTGATTCCAGAGGACAGGCAGTGTTTGAGGTCAGTAGCCTAGAGGATCAACCCTCCCTCTCCAACCCAACCTCTCTCTCTCTCTCTCTGTCCCTTCCACAGCATGGTGGTCCACGGGCCAAGGTCCATGGGCATGGTTTCATCCGGTTGCATGCCCCCTGGCAGGTGCTGAGTAGGGAGGCAGAGTTCCTCAAGATCAAGGTGCCCACCAAAAAGGTGAGAGTGTCCTTCTGTTCCGCAGCTGCCCAATGCCCACGGAGCTTCCTTTTTGTCTTAGAGCAGATGATCAACCCCCCACCCAAAGCTCCTGATCTTTGACTATTTACCCTATGTGTGTGTGTGTGTGTGTGTGTGTGTGTGTGTGTGTGTGTATGAGTGAGTGTGGCAGACAGGGAGATAGAAGCAGAGGGAGATACTGGTCATTTATTGAAAGTCGAATATTGTGACATATTTGTGTGCTTTGGTTCATCCCATAATTCTAAACAAGGGGTGGGTAATGAAGAGTTGAATCTTAATTTGGTAGTGTAAGTGAAATGCTAAATTTCCCAGCTGTGCCAGTGGCCAGTACAATGAAAATGAAATGTAAGCACTTATGGGGTTTTCTCTGTTTGTTTTCCCCTTGTTCTGTTTTTTTTTTGGAGTTTCGTCTGTGGGTTTTTACCTCATGCATCACTTTGCTTGCCTATTCCAGAACTACGAGCTAAAAGAAGACAAGGGTCTGTCGGCCACGATGGGGTCAGTGTGGAGGAAGCTAAACCAGCCCTTTCAGCCACATGTGCCCCACCTACACCCGCAGAGCCGCACCAAGTTCCTCTCACACAGCTTCTCCCGGGACAAGCTCCACCTGTGAGAGGCCACCTGGGAACCTATGGATGTGGAGGGAGGGGGTAGTGGGGAAGCATATGGTGGGGGAGGGGGATTTAACGAGGTTTCTCCTAGTGCCGTAGGTGCCCGAGCAACTCGAAAACATAAACTCTGACTTATGACTTTAGCTAGACCAGCTAGATCTACTTTCATTTAACCTCACTGTGGTTGTCTGTTTCAGCTATAACATCGAGTGCAAAGACACCTTCTTTGACAATGCCACAAGGAGTCGGATTGTGAGTTCTTCTTTATTGTTGCATGTGTGTGTTTTGTTTAATTCAGCCCTCAGAATGATTGCCCTCTCTAAATTGGGCAGTGTGTTAAGTTGGCCAATCTGGCTGTTTCATGGAGCTGGAATAATGTGGTTATTTACCAGCAGTCTGAGATGACGCTGCTCTCCAGAGGCCTAGTACTAGGAAACAATTCCACTGAGGCCTTTCCGGGAACAGTTTGTTTTGTTTGTCTCTCCCCTTCTCTCACTAACTCTCTTGCTCTCGCTCTCCCAGGTGTATGAAATCCTTCGACGCACTGCCTGCACACGGACCTGCCAAACCATGGGTTAGTAATGCAGTGATCTGTAATGCAAAGCAGCATGGGTGTTAGAGGAATCCTGAGGAAAGCCAGGCTGATCATAAGAAGTCCGGTGCTGGCCTGGCTGCTGGAGGGGTCTCCTCCATATGCTGGGTTGGACTGCTCTGCTCAGCAGACGGACACCACCGCCAGTCATGATGAGATTGAGGCTAGCTGTCAGGAGGGGTTGGGCTCACACACTTTTTTTCTAGTCCTCCCTCTCCCTCTTTCTCTCTCTCTTCCCCTGTCTCTGCCCTCACTCAGCCTTCTCTACTCTATCTCTTCTACTCTACAAATTGGGTCATGCTATCCCAGAAACTGGCTCAGAACAGAAGCAGGGATCATTGGACAAGGGTGGAAGTGGGGGGGGTGATGGGCGGAAGGAATGGTGGTCCCTCTAGCTTGTTGCTATGGAGTCACTTTATTAATTGAGGGCTAATCACAGGAGTGTGTGTTGTTCCTTTGAGGACTGATTAATTACTTTGATTAAAGCTTGTGTTCTACATGTTAGCTGCCTTCCATTTCAAACAAGCCCCATGTGTTGGCTTCCCAAAAAATAAAAAGTCCATTAGGAGCCACCTTGTATTTCGTGGTGATCTCTCTCATATTGGTGAGCTATCTCTTGTACTTCATGGTGACGTCTCTCTTGTATTCCATGGTGATCTCTCTCTTTGCTTGCAGGCATCACCACCCTAGTAGCTAAAGGGGTGTACGACTCTGCCTTCCCCCTGCACGATGTGAGTTGGCTGTGTGCGTTTCTCCTGACTGAGTGCTGTTCATTAAATGAACTGCCTTTCACATGCTGTTTCTGATATTGATTGTATGTTGGCAGGGAGACTTCAAGGACACAGGACAAGCAGAATGGAAGAATGACAGACAGGTGAGCTGCCATTTTATTGCACTTGTATTATTATATCAGCATAATCTTTTTTATAGCTGTTTATTTTTTAATAATTTTTTATAATTCCTATACCTATTTTTATTGTTTCAGCTTTTACATGACGAGTGGGCCAAATACGGAGCCTTTTACAAATATCAGCCCATAGACCTTATTAGGTATGCGCAGGTTTTCTTTAACACATGGCTCCTCGTGAGATGTGCCACTTATCTGCGTACTTGTGGCTTCTAAAGCTTCTGCTCTTTGCCTTTAGGAAGTACTTTGGGGAGAAGATTGGCCTTTACTTCGCCTGGCTCGGCGCCTACACTCAGCTGCTGGGCCTAGCCTCCCTGGTGGGCATCATCGTCTTCCTTTATGGCTGCTTCACCATCGACTCCAACGTGCCCAGGTACGAGGGCCTGTGCCCCTGTTGGACACTGGGCTATGACCTAGGGTGTGTGGGCGTGTGATTGCTGGCATGCCTGCCAAAAGAAGGTTGGAAGCCTGATCAGCAGACTGGTGCTTTGCTAGTCTCATGTCACGACTGTAGGAAGGGATGCAGTCTATGGATGAGATAATGAAATCAACCCAGTTCTTTTGCTGGATTGTGGTGTAGTGGGAGGCATGGGTGAGTTTATTCACACCAGTAGGTCTGATCATATAGCAGATAGGGGGAATATAGGTCATATATATAATATAGCAGATAGGTCTGATCCTATAGCAGATAGGGAGAAACTTCAGTGTCATGGAAGGGTGCAGGTGATAAGGGTGTCCTGGGTTTAGGTTAAAGGGGTTTGTTCAGAAAAGCTCACCAAAAGACCATAGGGTCTGCAAGATTTGAAGACATAGTGAAAGCATGAAATTTGAAATGTTTCTGTCTTGGACACTGTCTTATTAGATTAGCAAGCATATTAAAAGTTGCCATGGGCTTACTGTGTAAATAGGACATATCCCTGAGGAGTTCTGTGATCTTCTGAAAATGCCGGTACTGGAGAGAATACAATTTGAGTCTACCAAATGCAAAGATTAATTTTATTTACACTATGGAGAAACATCTGTAAACTCCATTCATATAAATGGGACAGGAGGACAAGCTGATGTTTGAGAGTATCTTTTCTTTATGGACTGCTTACATTTTTCTGTCAGTCAATCTCATGTAAAAATCGACAATCAATCATATATCCATGTTTGACTGCTTTTTCTGAGTTCTCTCTCTCTGTGTGTGTATGTGTGTGTGTGGTTTGGGTTCTCCCAGCCTGGAGATGTGTGACGAGAATCAGAACTTCACCATGTGTCCTCTGTGTGACCGCGCCTGTGACTACTGGCACCTGAGCACAGCCTGCGGAACGGCACGCGCCAGCCACCTCTTCGACAACCCAGCCACCGTCTTCTTCGCCATCTTCATGTCTCTCTGGGGTGGGCCTCCTCCTCTTCATGTCTCTCTGGGGTGGGCCTCCTCCTCTTCACATCTCTCTGGGGTGGGCTTCCTCCTCTTCACATCTCTCTGGGGTGGGCCTCCTCCTCTTCACATCTCTCTGGGGTGGGCCTCCTCCTCTTCACGTCTCTCTGGGGTGGGCCTCCTCCTCTTCACATCTCTCTGGGGTGGGCCTCCTTCTCTTCACGTCTCTGGGGTGGGCCTCCTCCTCTTCACGTCGCTCTGGGGTGGGCCTCCTCCTCTTCACGTCTCTCTGGGGTGGGCCTCCTCCTAGGAGTTTCTGAGTTTCCTAGTTTCCTCTGCTCTGTGCTTACCGCTCCTACCAGTGCACACAGGGCAAAAGAACACAGCACATATGTGGGGTCTGTCCCTTGCCTCTTTCCTGCCACGTGCAGCTCGGATCACCCACCTGCCCTGAGCGAAATGCCGCATCAGCGAGCAGATCTGTTGCCGTGTGTCTCTATGGAGATATGGATAAAGACTCATGTGCACAGTACGTGCAGGGCCTGAATGGGCAGAGTGTAGCGTTACCTGTGAGCGGCATCGGCTGCCCCAGCTCTGCCTCAGCCTTCCCCGCCCTCCTCACCGACCCCTTTGTGATGCCGTTTTGTCTTTCACAGCTGCGTGTGGCAGTGGGGCTTATGCATTATTGCTCTCACGCAGACCCCCACTGAGGGCCAGGTGGAGTGCGTGTTTGTGTGTGTGGGGGTGAATGGGTGTGTTTCTGTGTATAGTCATGCACCTGCAGCAGCTGATGTTTGTCAGCTTACCATGTACCTTTCTAGTTTTTGTCCAATATGAATGGGGCCATTTTGTGAGCTACGTTTGTAAACATATCCTAGATGAGGAATTAAAGGTGTGTTGGGGGGAAAAGAAACTGATGAGGTTTCCAACAGACCAATTGAATCGCTAATGACATAAATGAGTCACTCCCTCCTTTTGTTTGATGATTGGTTTTGGCTTTCTCACCCCACGCGACCCCCCTCCCCACAGCGGTCATGTTTCTGGAGCACTGGAAGAGGAGGCAGAACAGTTTGAACTACAGCTGGAATATGACTGGAATGGAGGAGGAAGAGGTGAGTGTAACTCACTCGCAGTGGCTGTTGGGAGATTACCTGTGGATGCACCCATATTATAATGTGGTAGTCAAGAGCTTTTCCATTATCAAGCAGTGAACATATTTTTTAAAAATATATTTACAAAGAGGGAATTTGTAAAAGGCGTTGCACAAGCATCTGTGTTGATCAGAGAAATGTGCTTGCTGTAAAAGCTGAGCGCAGTGCTTCTGGTTTTAGCTATCATTTAGATTTGATTTTAATTTGAGATATTCCCCTTTCCTTTCTGAAAATGCAATCTTCCTCCATCAGGAACGAGCAAAGGTTTGAATGTTTTTATTTTCTCTGCTAAACTCTCTCCTCCAAGGTTCCACTGATACCTCTTGGAGCATGCCCTTACTTTGTGTCCCTGAGTTGCAGTGGGCTTTGACCTGTCTGCATGGTTTCAAAATCCTCCCAATAAAGTTTCGACAGTCGGCCAGTGGGTCATGTTTAGAATATGAGACAAATATCGCTGTTTGGCCTTTCATCCGCAGGAGCACCCCAGGCCTAAATATGAAACCATCCTCCTTCAGAAGAGGCAGAAGAAGAGGAAAAACAGGAAAAAGAACAAAGCTGAGGTGAGTAGTTAAGCTTTATCAAAACTGTTTCACTCGCTGGTCCCTACCAAGTGTTAATGACCTGTTTTATTTTTTTCACATTTGGGTTAGAGAAAATTAGGAATGCCTCCTAATGTGCTGCTTGGGCTCTTTAGAAAGGTTGGGTTTGTACTGAAGTGTATTGTCAGATGCTGTCGGGTTTTTGTTTGGAGCGGTGATGGACTTTGAGCAGATTTCTTGCATTGGCTTGTGCTCTGTGCAGAACCACCATATAGGAGTGCAGCAATAGTAAAGTATAGCCTTTATTTTCTTGGAAGGAATCAGAATATGGACTTTTGGGTAGAGGGCTGGTGCCAAATGCCGTGATCTGGCAGCCAAAGACCCCATGATGCACTTCTCTGGCTTCAGGCTTTTGGCACCAGAACTTCTGGAGGTTGGTACGCTGCTCTCTGTACGGGTTCTGCCAGGGCAGAAGGAGAGGGATAGGGTGAGAGAGAGAGAGACAGAGAGAGAGAGAGAAAGCAGTGGAGTGGAAGGTCGGAGCAAAGCTTCTTCATCCGTGAGCAGCACTGTTGCCTGGCCACCTACCGCTAGCCATTTGCGTGCTGTCACCTGTGAGTGTGTGATCCATGGGCTCTGTGTGTTCCAGCCTGAGAAAAGTATCGAGGAGGGCGGCGATCTGGGCAAGGACAAATGGAGACAGTGGTTGCTGTCTGCCATGGCTTCAGGGAACCCGGTAAATGCTGCTCTCTCTCTCTGTGTCTTTCTTTCTGTCTCCTGCCTGCTGTCGTTCTAGAACCTTCACTGCACTCACCTTTTTGCGCTCCTCTGAAAGCCACTCGCTGTATCCTTCTCTGGCTCTTTCCCTTGCTGTGGGGCTGCAAGGTTCCTCGTCGCTCTCGTGCTCTTCCGGCCTGCGGTCCTTTCCTTCCCAACTGCGGGGTGGCCGGGCTCTGGATGTTCACTCCTGCCGCTGCTTGACAAGCATCTTAGCTCCCCCTTCATCTGACGTGCTGTTCTGCCTTTCTGTGAAAGGTGCTCGGGCATGGCTGCCAAAACTTCATACAGTTTGCACGTGTTTCCCTTCAGTAGATGCTTAGGTGGAAAAGCATTTCAGCACTTGGTGGCTGGGAGCAAAGTGTGTGGAAGTCAGTATTGTGTCACCGACTGCAGTCGCTTGCTATGATACAGTGAGTCTTGTTATACGTGCAATACCTGTCCCTAATGTATTCGAATCCTGAGAGTGTTTTATTGTGTCTTCCAAAGAATATGCAGGTTTGCCAGAATCTCCACAGTTCTGCATCACAATATGACTCGTCAAATGGAGCTATAAAAGAAACATTTTCTCTTCCCCAAGATCAAAATCATAGAATTACATCCAGTACTCTCTACTGATGTGTAACTGGGTCAAGGAAGCAGTGGGAATCGCCTGCATGACTTTGCTTTAACTGTATTGAACAAACGTAACCGGTTTTAGTCCGTTTCATCACCCAGATGAAAATCATCCTCAGGGTTAGCCCAGATATTTTTATTTATGCTTACAGTTATAGCTAATGTCACTTTCAAAAGTGGAAGCTTGTGGGTGGAAATTTCTTGCTAGTTCCTGTGTCAGGAACCATTAAGGGCGCAGAGAGGGTTTGACACAGTATGCTGCCTAGAGCGAAACAAGCTAAAAGTGTTCTGATATAATGGAGTACTGAGAAGTCATGGCACTGAGGATTACATTTTCAGCTTAAAATTGGCCGGTGGGATCATTTCTGGTGCGGGAAAAAGATGAAAGGTGTGTTGAAAGTGTGGGAAAGGTGAAAGAAGTGGTGTTACATTGCAACATGTAACTGTAAACAGTGGGGTCTATGCATATTCAAAGAGGCTGTATGTGATTGGACTGTGGTAAAGGGAAATGGGTTCTCTTAATGACAATCATGGCCATGTCCCACCGCTATAATCTTCACACTATGGGCACTAGCATCAGATCGGTTGTTCTCCTCCATTAGGCATGGGTTTTGGCTCACTAGCTCCCTCTGTCTGCATAGATGGGCAGCAGTGAAAACGCCATGCCCACAGGCACTTGTCACACGCTGCACTTGTTGGCCAGTGATCTCTTCTTTGTGTCTGGGCCCCTGAGGCTTGGTCCTGGCACTTAAATCAAGATCGAATGACGTGCGGGAAAAGAGTGTAGATGTTCCACTTTTGTTCTCCACACTTGTCCTTTTAAATTACAACAGGCATCATTAGGTAAATTAGCCATGTTAATCAAGACTCATTAGTAAGAGGAAAGCACACAAAGATGTGAAAAAGAACAGGATGACATGCAGACAGATAAATGTGTGGGTGGACTGGTAGTAGGGACATGATCACTACAACCACAAAAACCATTAAATCATGGTAACTGTAATCATCAAAACCATCATACAGTATTGTCATCCTCAAGGATGTGAAACATTGTTTTAAGGAGCATATAATGCCTTGAGTGTGTGTGTGTGTGTGTGTGTGTGTGTGTGTGTGTGTGTGTGTGTGTGTAGTTTAAACATAGTCATTGTGTCTAGCAGTTCAGCTAGTTATGTTTTATAGTTGTAAAGGTTATATTGACATGTCAGTCTGACCGAGGATGGAGGTTCCTAATGGTCAGAGCTCTCCAACAGACATATAACCTGCTGTAAGTTTCATTTCAGACCAGGCATAACTGCTAGTTGGCTTAATATTGAGGCAATTGGATGATTCAGATGTGTGGGGAATAGGGAGATCTCTCTCCCTGGGTTTTCCTCTGATGTGATTTGGGCCATGCTGTCCTGAACATGGCCTACTTTCTGTTGTTCCTGGATCTGTCTGTCCATGAGGTACAGTGACTTTCTTCATGAAGCCCTTGTCCTATGTGAAGGTCTTGTATGATGTATTTAGGTCTTTTGTTCCCGATAGTATGGCTGACAGTCAGAGCAACTCTGTCAGATGTCCACTTCTCCTTTAAAGGATGCCTCTCCCAGTGTGTTGTAGAAATGAGCTGTTGGGAGTTGTATGCGACGCCCCCTTTTCTTCCCAGGCTGATTGCCCAGTTGGTGGGCACTAGGGCCAGGAAATGTGGGCTCCTCTGTGCTTTTTCACTCTGGAGTCCTGCCGGGGGTTCCTATGGCTGCCGACCTCATGGAGGCTAGTCACGGGTCGGGGGTTGGCTGACCCCACCCACGGCTGACCCCTTCTCGCGAGCCACGTGGCATGTCAGCTGGTGACTTCCTGCTGATCACTGGGTTTGTTTTTAGTGCCAGCTTCGTGTTTGAAGAATGTGTGTGAGGCTCGCTGCTATCTGAGTAAATGGGTTATAGACTCTTCTCCAGAGTTTAGGGAATTTTTAAAATTAAATGTTCTGGAGGGACTGTGTTCTTCTAGGATTTGCCGTTTTTAAATGAGAAAACCTTCCAGTCTGTGTACATAACTGAAACAAATGGTTAGTTATAGTAATATAGTGAGTATGAAATGCTAACAAGTGTGCCTAAGCTTCACATCCTTTTTTCTGTGTCTCGACTCCAAACTGTGCTGCAGCTGTCAGGGGTTGTGTACATACACTGGCCAGCAGAGAGAGCTAAACTCCATCATAATGAGTGTATGTTAGAATATGTGTATTTCTAACTTCATTTGTGCGTGTGAGAGAGTCTAATAGAGAGTGAAGGACAGACAGAGAAAACGGGGAGAGAGAGAGAGAGAGAGAGAGAGAGAGAGAGAGAGAAAGAGAAGTGTGTTCTCACAGTAGGAGTGTCACAGCTCCTCACCAGGCAGAGAGCCAAACCACCGAATTAACCACAGCTTCTGTCTCATCACCATGGCAACCTCATGACACTCAACCCCTTCTTCTCTTTGAGATGGAGTGGGATCATTCTTATCAGCCATATTCCAGTGGCCTCATATCTCAGCTATGCCAATTTGGCAGCTGTCTTTAACAAACACTGCCATTAGTGACTTCTATAAATAATCTGCAACACTCTTGATAAACGTGAGTATTTTAGGCAAAGCCTTACATGTCCTTCACCCCCACACTCAGAAGAACACACTTTGATCGTTACCATCTGGGAGGAGAGAATGTTATTTTGAGCGCGTTCCACCCCTCCTCTGTTTGTTTTTTTGTTTGATGGGATGAAGATGCTCACTTCTAGTCATGAAATCAAATTGGCTTAATTTCTTTCACAAAAATATATGTTCTCTCAGATTCTGCCATGCTCTGCTGTACAGGCTGAACCAACTCAATAGGCTAAGCTCACAATTTATTTGGATTTTTTACATGGTATTGTATAAAGGCCCAAAGTGGGTCTGGTCTGTTTGCTTATGGCCTGTGAACTTGGTGACAGGGTTTGGGTTTGTGTGTGTGTGTAGGCATGTGTGGCATCGGTGTGGGGCCAACTAGCCTCAGGGCATTATGTAGGAATGAGAGTGTGTGTGGGTGGGTGTGTAAGGGATTTAAAATGTGTCCCATAAGTTTATACTCCCAACCTACAAGAAGTCAGTCATCACTCAGCCTTCTCAAGACATCCTTCCCATTCCCTCACCAAAACTAAGCCGCCCAGCTCTGGAGTTACATTTCCCCCTACAGCAGCATGGGCCTCCTGCCTGGGTGTAGCATGTGCAAAACTGACCTTGCTGTAATCGTTGTGATGATCGTATGATCTTGCTGTGATCGTTCTGATGGTCGTATGATCCTGCTGTGATCGCTGTGATGATCATATGATCCCGCTGTGATTTGTTCTGATGATCATATGATCCTGCTGTGATCGTTCTGATGATCATATGACCCTGCTGTAATTGTTGTGATGATCGTGCTCTCTGCTAAGCGTATATAAAGGCTGCACTTGTGTGTGCAGAGCAGCCGGTGTGGGCACAGCTCAGTTCTGCCTCCTCTCTCTCGTTCGCTCTCATTCTCTCTCTCTCTCTCATTCTCTTTATCTCTCTCACTTATTCACTCTCTCTCTTTCTCTGTGTTTGTCTGGTTGAGAGCTCTGGGTGTCGGGAGAGAGAGAAGAATACAGGTGCACCATGCTGTGGCATCACCTCCGCAAGGCACCTTGTGGCCTCGAAGGAAATCCCTGCAGTGCTGAGCTCTTTTCTAACTTCCAGAAGAATTCAATGTAGCCTGGTGCACCCCCCCACCACACCCCACCCCCTGCCCCACACCCACTCCACTACCAGACCAGCCAGAGCATCCGTCACCATACCCACAGAGCAGTAAGCTTGGTTTCAGTGCGACTGCTTTCAAGGCGACCCGGCGATGAGAGTCCAGTGTGGAGACTGCGGTGGAGGGTGAGGCCGATGTTTCTTCTGCTGATGCACAGCAGCACAGCTGTGCTACAGGGGCTGTGGCAGGGCCTTCCTGTGGCAGGGCTCTTAGTACAGACACAGCATTTCATCTTTACACACAAATCTGTGCCTACAGTTTGTCGCTTTTGGCATGTCTGTCTGTTTCTCTCTTTCTTTCTCCCTGTGTGACTCTTTCTTTAACACACCGCATTCACTCGGTAGCTGGTAAGAGGTTTTGGAGCGGCCGCCACAGGTGATGGCCGCACTAGCTCTAGGGAGCCCTTACTCCCTTACTAATATGCCCCTGCTCCATTACTCCCACTTCCAGTCCACGTCTGGGTGTGTTCTGACCACCGCTGACCTGTAGGACTAACCCAGCGAACCGGATCTGCGTCCCTATGGCTCTGGTCCACTAGCAGGGAAAACAGAGACTCCCGGAGGCTCACACACCCTGGTCCAGCTGTACGGCTGAAGGCACCACACGCCTGATGGGGGGAGGTGGGATGGGCCTCATTTCACCACTGCTCTGGGCCTGCGCTCTAGGCCCAGGAAAGGGACAGTGAAAGATATGTAGCTCATAAACTTTATAAACAGCACGTCATGTGAACAAGAGTCATTCAGCAGAGGCGACTCATTTTGCAGGGGAGAATGTGGGTGTTGGGGCTCCATTCAGCAGGAATGGTTGCGTTGTGATACAGCACACTCAGCCCTAAATCATTTGCACACTGCCTGTGTTTCAACTGAGTTGAATTCATGTCTTGCAGCAGTACAGGTGCCATGCAAAGAAAGAGAGTTGTTGTTGTAGCCCTTGACTGGAGTTTTCCAAGAAGTAATCAAATAAAAGTGGCAGCACTTTTATTTGGGATATGGGGCACATTTTACATTGCACGGTCAAATTTTTAAATATGAATAAGTTTGCATTTTCCTCTTTTCTCCACTTGTTCTTCTACTTTTTCAACCATTTATTCTTATGTTGTGTTTATGATACACTGATGGCAGCAGTTGTGGCATAACTGAAGGTGTCAAGTTTTCCCATGGATTCCACTTTTGAGATGTAGTCGCCTTCTACCCAGGGGGTGTGCTCGCGACCGATTTGAACGTCTGGCAAAGGTCGCCGGCCCGCACCCATAGGTTGCGATTTGTTATTTTACAGACCCAAAAGCCGCAGGGTTCTGAAAGCTTTGCTGGAGCATGGCTGAGAAGCGCGGAGCCAGGAAGAATCCCTCTGTGGCGTGGTTTAGTCACGGCCGTCTAGGGGGTGCTGCCGCTCTCCTAATGAGCCCAGTTAGAGGAGCGAGAGGCTCAGGCAGTGTGTGCATGTGCAGCTGAGATTTGAACTCCCAGACCTGCTCTGACTGCTGCATGGAGGGTGTGTGTCAGTCATTAAATGATGCCATTTGCAAAAGTTTTGACACTTTAATAGTGTTTTTATTTGTCCTTGTTTTGGGTAGGCAGAGATGCTGGGAGATTGGGAAAGTGACTGGTGCTTTCTTTCAGTCATTTTGTTTGTTTGTTTTATTTTCAAAAAAGCCCATCAAAACAACAACCAAAAAGTTCAACAAGACCCGTGTTCCTGCTAATCGGTGGATTAATTGCGTTGGGTCTGCTTCTCTGTCTGTTTATTTGACTGTGATGCATGACACCAGCTCTGTAGGTACTGTTGTTCTTGGCTTGAGTACTTTGATTAGGAAGTAAAAGATAATAGTAGAAAATGAAACGAGTTAAAGCATGTTGTTTTTCCTCCCCTGGGTGTTTAAACAATTTTAACGACGAATGATTCATAGAAAGATATGGGCCGTTGGTGAGGTTTGGAGTGTGCTTGCTCTAGTGGAAATGGAAGAATGTACAGTATTAATATTGTTCAGTTTTTGTACAGTACATGAAGGAACTATTCATGTAACACCACAGTCATTAAAGTAATACTGTAGTGCAACATGAACTTGGGAAATATTACTTTGCTTGGACAACCCCTGAAGAGGAAGAAAGGAAAAGCCCCAACACGTACATATTAACAAACAGAGACTCAGCTACAAAAGCCAGGCACACACACACACACACACACACACACACACACACACACACACACACACACACACACACAAACTCACAGTTCCATTAGTCAACACATACTATCACACGGTTTACGTTCCTGTGACAGGTTGTTACTTAATACCCCTCCTTTTCTCTCTTTCTTTCTCTCTCTCCTTTTCTCTCTCTCTCCCTGCCTCCCTCTCCCCCTTTCTCACCCCATAGCCTGGAGATGAGAAGCTTACATGGTGGGACAGAGTGCCTGGATATTTCATTAACATCTCCTCCATTCTCCTAATGGTGAGCACCCGGTGCTACAACATATTCCTTTGAGCTCATGTTTGCAAATTAGGCCACCGCTGTATTTTTTTTTTCTGTTCTTTTCATCCCTTTTATCCTTCTGGTTTCTTTCTTGGCCTGTACTGATCCCTCTTTTTTCTTTGTCTTCCACTGCCATGCTTAGTTTGGCGTGACGTTCGCCGCCGTGTTCGCTGTGATTATGTACCGCATCACCATCTCCGCCCTGCTGGCCATGAGTCCAGACCCCCAGGTCAAGTCCAACGTGCGCGTGACCGTCACGGCCACCGCCGTCATCATCAACTTGGTTGTCATCCTCATCCTGGATGAGATCTATGGCTCTGTGGCAGTCTGGCTCACTGAACTGGGTGAGATTCCCTATATACTGCCTACATTCATTTATTTACTGTTTTAAAATCCCTTGTTTGCAGGTGAAGTCACCTGCCATTTCAGAAGGCCTAGCATTTTTGGTTTGTATTTCATTTTTTTTTACTGCCATCACAAATGATATTTTTTTACTGAAAAACTATTTCCCCACTGGGACAAATCAAATTTCCACTGAACAGCAGTGCATTGCAAACTTATACCAAACTTTGGAGCAACTGTTAACAATACCTGCCACCATGCTTGCTGCCTGTGTCAAGACACCTCCTGTCTCCTCCTCTGTCCTCTACACCTCTGTATGTGTTCCATCATAACGTGGCCATGAAAGTTTGATAGCATTCATCCCTGCTCATGTGGAAAAGTCAGGGAAAAGAGGCTTTGCATGTGGACGTTCACCGGATTTCCTTAAGAGACCTTTAAATAAATGAGCAGGGTGGCGTGGGGGTGAACATGTTTTACTGGTTACTGAATAAGACATAAACACTCCACCACATATACCGTGTTTTAACGTACTTCTTAATGCACTTAGCTAGTCTAACAGACAAGTCCAGTTCACCACATACCCAGTGTTTAATTTGAAGTGTTTAAAATGCCTTCCTCTCACAAACCTTTTAATTACACCTTGGAGCACTCTCTCTCCCTCTCTTTCTCCCTCTTTCCCTCCCTCTCTCACTCTCTCTCTCTCTCATGTGCCTTGTGAGTGCTGGCGTTATGAACTTATTATGTTTTTATTGCCAGCATCGCTGAAGCCCTGACAATAATCTGCATTGTAAAATGAAGATTTAGCAGCAACTGCCTTGAAGGATATAATTAATCCCAGAACAACTTACACTGTAACTGGCTCTGCTGGAAACCCCTAATATCCCCAATGATTATGTCAAGTCCTTTTGAACGTTCCAAGAATGTTTACATTGACCGTATTTCTTAGACCAGATAAGGATTTTCTTTACCCTAGCTTGGCTTACATGTCAAATATACATTAAAAAAGAGTTAATGTACATTGGAAGGAATGAAGTTTGGGCAGTAGCATGGGAGCTGTTTTCCCCAGCCTTAAGGCTCTTATTTTGATGTGCTTGCAGAGATTCCAAAGACAGAGACAAACTTTGAAGAGCGTCTGATTCTGAAGGCTTTCCTCCTGAAGTTCATGAACGCTTACGCCCCCATTTTCTATGTAGCCTTCTTCAAAGGGAGGTAGGTGAACAAGGTCCATCCTTAAAGCTAGAGCATTTCACCACTAGTGCTGGGGGAGGAAACTTTGAAAGGAATGAGAGTGTCAGTGAGTCAGGATTCTCAGACACTGGGTTAAGGGGTGGGGAGAAAGAAAGATAGACAGAGAGAGGGGGAGAGAAAGGAAGAGAAAGAGAAAAAGAGAGCGGGGGGAGAGAGGGAGAGAGAGAGGGAAAGAGAGGGAGAGATGGCTTGATGAATTGTTCTGCTGTACAAAATCTCAAAATGAACACCAGGAAGTAGTGATGAAAAGCAGTACCTTAATGCACACAGACACATTCATGCATGTAAACAAACAAACACACTCTCACACACACACACACACACACACACACACGTGCGCGCGCACGCCCACACATACACTTCTTATATGCATGTATTCACACTCTTGTTTTCTGTATGTTGTGTGATAATGACAGATAAAAGTGGTCAGAGAGAAGGCAGAAGGCAATTCTTTGGCTCATTGCTCCCTGTGGAGGAAGCTTTGAGTGCTAACACTGCTCCTAAAATAAGCCAGACACACTGCTCATTATGACGGCTGCTGGGAGAGGCAGAAAAATGAGGAGTTGTTTAACCAGCTGGGACTGTTGGCTTTCTCCTCCTTTCAACAGGTTTGCTGGCCGGCCAGGGGACTATGTGTATATTTTCAATGAATACCGCATGGAAGAGGTGAATTTAGTTGGGTGTGTGTGTGTGTGTGTGTGTGTGTGTGTGTGTGTGTATGTGCATGTGTGTTGTATTTCCTGTCATTCTTTGTGTGTATTTCTATTTGTTAATATTGAGAGCAAATTTTGATCATTCTCCCTCTCTCTTGCTCTCTCTTTCTCTTTCTTTCTCCCTGTCCCTCTCTTTCTCTATCTCTCCATCTTTCTCTTTCTCTTTCTGCCCCCTCTCTGTCTCTCCTTCTCTCTCTCTCTCTCTCTCTCTCTCTCTCTCCATCTTTCAGTGTGCTCCTGGTGGTTGTCTCATTGAGTTGTGTATTCAGCTCAGCATCATCATGCTGGGGAAACAGCTCATTCAGAACAACGTCTTTGAAATCGGAATTCCGTAAGTGCTTCCTCCGCTCAGGCCTCACACCTCCGTCATGTGGACCTCCCTGTTAGACATGCTCAGTTGTGCCTGGTCTGTCTTTAATCTGAAATAGACTTGCCAGCAGACGGTGGAATCTGTTCTCCTCTGATAACGGCTTTGTCAGAGAACTCCCTGGACGACTGAGGCATGTTTGGAGGGCTCCTTGGCTTCTTCCACTCTAGGAAATCCTCTGGGCTGTTCTTGTCCCTCTTTGACTTTCATTATGTTTATTGTCTTGCATTATCTCTCTCAAACACACACACACACACACACACACAGACAGAGAAACAAACATTCTAGCATATTGTCATGTGTCTCCAACTCAGAAGCACTTGAGCAATAATCAAGCTAAATGCTAATGAGATATGCTACTATATGGGATCAAATCAAAGTCATAAGTGCTTGGCTTGTTTCCCCTGGTGCAGAACTCACTTCTATGCACTGGGATCATGAGGTTTAAAGGCCCACAGAGAACCTTATGCAGAAGCAGACATTATGTGCTCTCCATTTTATGTGTATATGTTAGAATCCGTAGTTTTGGACTAACCAGTTCTCAGCACAAAGTGACCATGGAGCCAAAATATACAGGTTTCTTCTTTGCATTTTTTCAAAAATATCAATAGTTATTCTTTGTTAGATGAGGCTACATCTAACAGCAAGACCCATGTGTGTGATGAGTTATTACCACAAGGAGGATTCTTGAACAGGAAGGATTAAAAACTAGGACGCAGCTTCCCCGGAGCAGAACGGGCCTTGGGCCGCACATTCCCCGTTACTGAAAATTCATTTTTAACCTCTTTTGAACCTCTGCTGTTCTGCTGCTCAGCCTCCCATCCTGCACCTTCTCCTTCAGAAAAGTGCTCACGTCCCCCAGAACACGTGTGCCCAGCATGTGTCCTGGACATCCTATATCTGGCTTCGGTTTCCCAAACCCACACGCCTATCCTGGGTCAAAGCAGCACGCCACTCCTCAACCGCACCCCTATATCACCTCTATACCATACCGGGTTTCTGACTCATTTTAATTAAAGCGCCGTGCCAGTTTCAAGGCACACGGCGCCGTGCCCCTTCTCGCTCCTCCGCCAGCCCATCAGCATGTCTCATGTTTCTGGCACCATGGCTCGGCTTACATCTGTTATGGTGTGCAGCTGTAAAATGGTTGCTTACACTACCAGGCACACCGCATGCTCCTACAGCAGCGCCTGGCATCAATCATTCATCGGGTACTGAACCTGTTGTTTGTTTGTGTGTGTGTGTGTGTGTGGAGAGAGAAAGCATGACAATATGATCAAGCATGTGCACACAGCTGTAAGTGTATATACCTGTAACAGTGAGCAGTAAGGAGGCAGACGCATATGTGGAGAAGAGCGATATTTATTATGGGCAAATCCAAAATCAGAGTCGTTATAGCTGTCCAGAGCCAACATGGAGAGCACGAGGATACATTACAAACAAACAAAAACACACGAAGGCAAACGGGGAAGCAGGCTATTACAAAGACTAGGGAAAACTTGGGGCTAAGAAAAACGAAGGCTAGGATACACAGGGTACAAACCAACATTCAAATAAACGCAATAAGATAACCACAATGAAATAAACAAACACACTGAACAGCCATGACACAGGGAACACGACAGGGTTTAAATACATGAACTTAAAAAGGTAAAAACGAGGTACAGGTGTAAGCAATAAAACGAGGGGTGGAGAAAACTAAACTATGGCATAGAACTAAAATACAGACGACAGGGAAAACATGGAACACGGAAGCTGGGAGGGACTAATCGTGACAATACCTCTGTGGTGTTTTAGAGGTGACATTTCTTTTCATGCTTTTAAGTTTAACCAATGGATACTGTGAACGTGCCCTTACACTGCCAATATCTTGTGCATTGGACATGTTGATTGACTTCTGATTTGGTGGTCTGAAATTAAACTGTGCCACAGCCATGAGACGCACTTCAACTGTTCCTGGTGTCAATCCCACTCTTCCTGCACTTATGCCTATTTAAACTTTCAAGGGAAAAAATCCTCACATTAAAGTAGTTCGCGAAAGAATGCAAATGACAAGAGTGGAGTCCTTGGAAAGGCCCGAGAGAGGAGAATGAGGAGAGCG
Source organism: Electrophorus electricus (assembly GCF_041902795.1). Classification (NCBI taxonomy): domain Eukaryota; kingdom Metazoa; phylum Chordata; class Actinopteri; order Gymnotiformes; family Gymnotidae; genus Electrophorus; species Electrophorus electricus. The sequence goes on from NC_137507.1 coordinate 14,486,733, forward strand.
TGACTTTAAACCAATTCTCCTGTTCTGCTCTATAAATACCCACCTTCGTTATTGGCACAGGGCTGCAGTGTGCCTGGTGCCAAAGCATTATGATGGAGGCCAGGGGGGACAGGAGGACTCAATATCCCACAACTCCCTCTACACACAGACCTGACCTACATCATAGTTCTAATCTCCCCACAGACTACTCTACTGCCTATCATACTCTGTCACATCATACAGGCTCTGTGTGTGTGTGTGTGTGTGTGTGTGTGTGTGTGTGTGTGTGTGTGTGTGTGTGTGTGTGTGTGTGCGTGTGCGGTGTGATTTTACTATGTCAAGCATTGTCCATGTTGTTGCACTGTAGCATTAGCCAGGCTTTGTGTGTGTGTGTGTGTGTGTGTGTGTGTGTGTGTGTGTGTGTGTGTGTGTGCATTTGTGCTTTTTTTTTTTTTCATGTGTAAATCTAGAGCATGACCAAATGCAAATGCACCTCAACAGCTGGTTAATGACAGATTTAACACAGCTGGAGAAAAGCACTTATGATCCAAAGGCATTAAAAAGTCATGCTCAGTAAAAGGTTTTGGGGTATAAATAATGTAACAGTTACATTTAGTCATTTTTATTGGGGCCATTAATAGGCAGAGGTTTGAACCACATTGTCCATATCATCCTCGTTGCTTGGCCCTAGACAGAAGGCGGCAGTGTTTTCCTCTCCTCTGTCCCCTGGTTCTCTCTCCGTGATGACTGTACAGACATTAGGGGTGGCGTCTGGGGACAGACCAGGCCTCGTCCCTTGTTTTTGAGACTTTTGCAGGCTGATTTAAAAAGCATTGGAATGTCCGAACACCAAGTGCAACTGACCAGTAATTTAATTAGTTTTGTTTGTCAGCTAACATGTTACATACTAATGAAATTCTTTCTGTAATTGGTTGTGAAGGCAGCAGTATTGTTGGACCAGGAAGTCTTTATAACCAGCTGTAGGAAGTCTTGATGACCAGCTGTATGAAGTCTTCACATCCGGCTGTAATCTTTAGGACCAGCTGTAGGATGTCTTTAGGACCAGCTGTAGGAAGTCTAGGACCAGCTGTAGGAAGTCTAGGACCAGCTGTAGGAAATCTAGGATCAGCTGTAGGAAGCCTTTTGCATCTGCTGCATAAGTTGCATGGTTAAGGTGGTTGATCGACCATGCTTGGCTAATGCTGGTGATTTTGGGTTTTGGCTGCTACAATTGTTCATTATAAGCCAGTAAATTTGTGCTGCTATATATAAAGGAAGCAGAAAAAAGAAAATGGCAATAGTCAAACTCAAGAATGTTTATTTGCATCTAACATTTGCATCTAGATGTTTTATTTATGAATTGTTCAATGTAATTGGCCACTTTCTAGCTGATTCCAGAACTGTACTCTAGAGGGAATTTGATCCAAATTTAAGATTACATTTTTTAATCTTAACCATTCTGTTCCTCACTGAACTCTTAACTCTTACCATTTTGCAAGAGAGTTTTGACATGTACGATCCTTTCTGAAGTATGTTGCTAATTACAGTGGCATGGCATTGATTACTGAGATTAAATATGTGCTTACCAAAGCATTATAAGGCTGGAATTGTTCTCATGCCCTGTAACTTTATGGCACAAACCGTGAACAGCTCAGCACACATGCAAGAGCATGTCACCATATCGGTCACTTGTGTGCAACATTTTACATGAGGAAATATGCCACTGACAACACTGTATTGACTGGATGCTGCTATACAATTTTTCCATTTGGTTTAGGGTTATTTCATTTGGTTGTTTGCGAGGAGGTTGTCTTGTAATGAGTAAAAGGCGTAATAGGCCTGAGATAGTGGTGACTGTTCCAGAGCCATCTGCTGTCTGCCCTGGTAGCCACTAATACCTGCTTTTATGGCCGCACGTTCTGTACTGACCCTTGAGCTCTGGGGCCTAGATGATAGATAGGTGAAAGACGGGTGCAGGTGTGGCACCTGCTGTCTGCTGGCTGGTGTGCAAGAGGTGGATACATACAGGTGAGCCAAGGGCTTCTGCAATTAAACATCCATTTGTCCTCATGCCTCCCTCGTGTTTTGCTGCCTGGTTGCAGCTGGCAAGCAGACTCATGCCCCGCACGCATGTGCATGTGTGCTTGTGTGTGTGTGCTTGTGTGTATGTGTGTGTGTGTGTGTGTGTGTTACTACTCACCTTTAAAAGCTGGAGGAAGAGACAAATAAAGCTGAGCTAATCAGAGGTTTCTAAAGCGTGCTGTTCAGTCGATGGTTCCTCCAGGCTCCTTAGCCTGGATGATGATGACTCCTGAGTATGTGTGTATTTGTGAATCATTCCGTGGGCTGCTGATATATCAGGTATTATGTACTGCACTTACTTGCCATTTCATATTATATTTCTAATCAGTTAACAGCAAAATTACAAAGTTACAAAGAAATAGGGAAATTATAAGGGGTTTTGGTTTATGAAAAGAAAAAAAAAATGTTTTAAAATTTAGTTTGCATTGTAAAAAACATTATTTATACAAACAAAAAAATAAATCGGATTAAATAAAATGAATCATATGGCACCAACAAGGCCATGAGCCATGAAAAGGACATTGCATAATCATATCAACTTCCAGAGAGCACGTCCATGTGTAAGATATATGCTCAAGTTGAAGTTGATCAAATGCCACGTTCATGCATTATTAATTGACATGGAGCTTTTTGTTCCCTCACACCCTCTTCCTATTCACTCCACCTTTTCTCGGCGCTGGCCCATGTTCACCTGCCCCACAGCAAGCTGAAGAAGCTCTTCCGCTCCTTGAGGGAGAAGAACCTGCAAGACCCAGAGGAGGGCGTGGAACAGACCAGCCGAAGCCTGCGCCAGTGGCACCTGGATTTTGACCTGGAGCCCTTTGAAGGCCTTACACCTGAATACATGGAGATGAGTGAGTGATGACCTCATCCTAGAGGGGGTGGAGCCTTCCAGGAGGGGGTTGTGTCTGTAGAAGCCGAGCCCTGTAGGAATGCATGTGTCTATGACCCCAGGCTCCAGGTTTTCCTTTTATGACTGGCCCCTGTACTTGTAGAGTATACCTGTCATTGGATCTTATTTGCATTGACAAGCTGAGGTGGGCGAGTCCTGCATTTCTATTTCGGTCATAATTTCGATCAACAAATGTGCAGGTCATTTTTTCCATTAGAGAGCGTGATCTGTATAGAATTTCATGACTGACTCATAATATCAGTGAACATTAACATGTGCGTGCTCAAATCCAGGTGCATTTTACATCACCTTTTGTGTTGTGTATAATGTATAAAGGCCAAAAAAACCTAATCAGTTGTCAATACACTGAGACATGACTAATTCAAAGATCCATAATGTATACAGCAGAGTTCAGCTGACCCATATAATCCACCAGCTCAAGAGGACAACAGTTGTTTCATTAATGAATGTTTTTATATATTACAAGTTGTTACGATTGAGAGAAATAAATATAGAGATTTACATCAAACTAAGCATGTTAGCATAACAGGCTGTACTGTAGTTAGAGTTTTCAGAATGCTGATAGATTTAAAAAATAATTTATGTTGATGTTAGAACACACCACAAAAACAAAGTACTCATCTTTCATATCCATATTAGCCTGTAACTGTAAATTGTCTTTACTAGAGTTCTGATTCTTGGTAAAGGGGGATTTGAAGCCAGGGATTTTGAATAGGATTGTAGTATATGTAGGTGTCCCTGTAAATTTGTTACAGTTCAAATGATCTTTTCTAGTGAAGGGAAATTGCTGGTCCAAAGTTAACTGGGCATATCTTTTCTACTAGAATTTCCTGAAAATGTAACAAAATGGTTTCAGGTTTCAGTGATTTCATACCTAATTTGTAAGGTACTCAGTCTGTGACTGGAAGAAAATTGAGAAACAGACAATAGTACTGTTCTGACGTTTTGGTTTTTAAGGTTATCTCCACTACAGTGGTTTGGCCCACACATGAGAAGAGAGCAAAGGACAAATGTGTGTTAACGGGAGAATGGGAGCTTTAATATGCTTACAGGAACTGTGTGAGGGAGGGAAAGAGAGCAAGAGACAGAGAGAGAGGAAGAAGGGACACATGTAGTGCACGGTGAATGGCAGAAACTGCTGTCCGAACTAACTGCACTTCTGTGGACATGCACAGCTTGCAGGTCTGAAAGAGTATAGCGTCACGGTCTTGGGTGTTTTAGTAGTATGCCCCCCGGCCTGATCTGCCCAAGCCATTGTTTTGTTGTGAGGAGAAAATGGTGATGTCAGTCAAGTCGAAGCTGGAAGTGCCATTTCCCACAAAGGTTATGTTCCATGTGTGTCTGGGGCCTTTGTGTTCTGTCATAGTAGTCAAAGTAAGCAGGCTGCAATTACCCATCACTATAGATCTTTGGTTAAGTGGAGAAAGTCATCAGCTCGTCACACTATTGGGGTTCTTACAATTTTGCGTCGCTTGGAAGTCCTTTGTTGTTCAGACTGTGTTGTAACAAATGCTTAGATATGTCTGACAGCTGTAGTCAAGTCCCAGAAGGCTAATTATAAGCTTGCTCCTGTTCTCAGTAAGTCCAATTTTGACTAGATCTATGGAATCTAAGGGTGTATTTCAACAGTTTATAAAGTGGTTCTGCGTGCTTATTTTAGCAAAGCCACCTTAAGATCATTTGCTTATAGACATATAAACCAAACTAAATTTATATTTCCCAAAGCAGGAAAAATGTATTTCAGAGTGATAAATATATTTATACAGGGTGTATATATATTTATTACAAAGTATATATATCCTCTTCTCTCCTCTCCTCTCCTCTCTCTCTTCTCAAGCTCATTCGGATTTATAGGCCAGTGTAAAGAACAAATAAGTCTGTCCCTCAGTGAAATATACAAGACAGATGAGAATGTAAAGCTTGCTGTTTATGGCCTTCATGTTTCTAATCAGTGCCTGTTTGTGTGCCAAATCTGTTTATTTGTGTGTGGTTTTCATCCCAACAGTCATCCAGTTTGGCTTTGTCTCCCTGTTTGTGGCCTCCTTTCCTTTGGCACCACTTTTTGCCCTCCTGAACAACATCATCGAGATCCGACTTGACGCTAAGAAGTTTGTCACCGAGCTGCGCAGACCGGATGCCGTGCGTGCGAAAGACATCGGTACCCGGCCACACCTATGCATACCGTACACCATCCACCAAGTGCTTTTTCTGGATGAGCTGTCAGCGCTAACCTGACCCTGCGTGTCAATGTTCTCTTGCAGGAATATGGTACAACATCCTCAGTGGCATGTGCAAATTCTCCATCATCATCAATGTGAGTGTCAGGTTCCTGCCCTCGGGCTGTAGTCGGTGTGCACGGCCTTCCCCAAACCTCACACCCCTCTCGCTGTAGACCTGTGCCTCCCACAAGCTTGCCTGTTATGCTCAAGGTTACAAAAGCTGGAGAGATCTGGGAGGAGTCACAGCACAGAAGGCCACACCCTAATGAATCTGTTGACCTAAAGGAGCCTAAAGGAAGAGTTACATGAAAGTTAGCCCAAAAGTTACACTACTTTCATTCCATTCTAGGGTAGAGGTCTGTCTCTCCCTGTGATTGTGGGCCTGTAATGGGAATTGTTCAGTCTCCAGTGTCAGAGAAGCACTCTGCTCAATATGGGCAAGAGACCTCCAAGGAAAACCTTTGATGGAATGCTTTGAAGTGTGCCGTATTAAGCAGGTCGTCGTCCAAAGAGTAAAAAATTATCTTAAAGGGTTGTGCTTATTTTACATGTGTGGTTTCACACATGTTCTTCCGAGGTCACTTGATGTAATATTATGTATTGTACATTTTACGTATTTAAGGAGAGGTCCTTAAATACATAAACTTCTCACTCACAAAGCTCTGGCTAATTTCCTTTAACACAGCTGAATGGAAATGTGATTTGTACAGTATGAGGTGAAATAAGCAGAGGACCCTCAGGCTGGATTGTGCAGTGAAGGTGACCTGCATCTAATGCAGGCCTTTATTAACTGTTAGCTCACTATGGAAAATAGATTTTATACTTGTAAAATTATATTTACAAAAATACTTCAGATTTTAAATGTAAAATAACATTTACTAATGTAAAAAGAAGTTGCAGATGTATTCCTCTTTATGTGTTTTTTGTTTTGTTTTGTTTTTCTTGCAAGTATGAATTTATGACCCTGTTTTGACTATGATTTATAACAATGTTTTGATTGACTGATCAGAATGGCTATACCAAGGTCAGCTGTCCAGTTTGGGAAAGTGTCTGTTCAGAGAGACATTCTGAATATTCAATGAAGTATGGGTTGTACTCGTTGATCTCCAATAGCAAACCTTTGTTTGTCTTGGAATAGAGTTTCTTACTCATTAGTCACAACAGGGTCATAAATTATGTTGAAAACATAATCATAATTTAATACTTGTAAAACAGGGTGCTATATCCATACTGGTAAACTCTAAATATTTTTCTAAGACATTTACACATTACTTGGCTTTCTTTCATTTTTAAATGTCCTACAAACATCCCCCCCCACCCCCAAAAACAGAAAAAGAAAAAGAAACACATCTACCCAACATTAAAAATGCAACTGCACATTTTAATACAGATATGGAGATTATTTAACAACCTCAAACATTTTTCCCAAATGTAGAAACATTCTGAATTTGTTTTGATTTCATATGAGCTCAGCAGAGAGGAAAAGTATGTATTTTCACTAGCACTAGATGCAACCTCATTAATCTGTAATCCCACATATCCTGTCATCAGTACAAATGTGAGGTTGACATTTGCCCGAGATGAATGGAGAGCTGTTCTAAATGGGATTCAGTAGAAGTCAGTGGAGTCATTCAATGGAATTTAAAAAAAAAACTGCTATCAGCTGTTTAATCTGCCTCATATACTTGTGTTTATTATTCAGGCTTTCGTCATCTCCTTCACATCTGACTTCATCCCTCGGCTTGTTTATCAGTACATGTACAGCGAGACTGGCACCATGAATGGCTTTATCGACCACACCCTGTCTTACTTCAACGTCAGCCATTTTAAAGAAGGCACGGCTCCTGTAGGCTCCTCTGTGAGCGTGTGCAGGTGAGCCCTTGCCGCTCCACTCTGCACACTCTACTTTATTGCACCATGGGTTCGTAAAGGGTTCTTAATGTAATGCAGTCAGCTGAATGGTGGGGGACCATCTAAGTGAAGCTTGGAGCAGGGAGAATAGGGGATAAAATGAAAAGACAGCCAAGTGCATGCAAGTCATGAATATCATAGGTGACTTCTGCATCTGCATGGTAGGTTAGTTTAGTTGAATTGTCGGACCTTATTTTAAAGGGCTTTGTTACCAAAAAAAAAAAAAAAATGAAGTCAATGAGAGTTTAACTCCTCCATACCACATTTGCCAAAGATTGCCCTACATTTCATTCTAGGGTTTTCGGCTGTGGCTCAAATAAACATGTCCTGCCGTTATACACATCACTGTTTAGGACAGAGGTCTCATCTCTATCACATCAGCCATGTTTGTAACTAAAATGAAGCACACCGTCTCTCTCAATTTAATAGCTCTGCCACACTGCCTTTGTGATCCATGTTTTGCTGTTGTATAGTTGTAATGAAGATGAAGGAAAAAGATGTCCACACTCTCTCTTTAGCATCTGGTCTTAATGGCTCAGACGTTACACTGGGCTTCCTCCAAGGATTTAGATGTTTAACCACATATCAAAAACACTGACATCATACATGCTTTTAGCCCCCAACCCCCTGCCCTCTCTCCCCCCTGAGCCATAATGGCTAGGCAATACACTTCTAGATCAGCTATATTAACTTCTTTATTCATATGAACTTCTGAATTCATCTGAACTGATATACCAGTGATGCCAATAATTTTATTCCTTGGTATTTTGAGTGACACTATAATTGTATGTTTCTTTCACACTCTGTAACTGGTCTGACAAGAAAGGAGTAGCTGTTCACACAGGGCTAAAATTACACTGGAGCTGCATGTCCTCCTAACATCCATAATTTCTGCAATCCATATGCTTGAGAAGAATTAATTTCTCTCAATCCATTCATCTGAATTTTTAGTCACATGCATGACTGTGTACATGCCTCTGATTACCTACCTTACTTACTGATACTGGAAAGAAAAGAAATCAGGCACTCCCCAAAATACGTGCTTGATTTACCAAAATGTCCTTTACTCTAGCCACTTCAGAACTGCAAGTCATGTGAATGGGCTTTTTTTTCCAAACCGCATAATGGTCAAGTCTTATGGGACAAAAATCACCAGAGTGGTGAGTGATAATTATCCTCATCTAATTTAGTCTCTTGTGAATTGGGTCTTTCCTGTGTTTTCCCCATGAGCTGATGGGAAGTAGCAGCACAGCTATGCCAGCACTTCACATCCAGGCCTAGATGCCCGCTTAGGCAGGTCACGAGGAGGCTTGGCGGAGGCAGGCCACGTCTCCTGGCTCAGGCTGCTGGGAGTGGGCTCGCCTCTGTGCTGGCAGACTTTAGCCTTTCTCCTTAGAGGTCCTAGTGGCAGAGTGATTGTGGGTTTTACGAGCCCTGTGTGTGTGTGTCTGCGTTTGTGCTTGCATGTTTGTGTGTGTGAGTCTGTGGGAGGGAAGGTCTGTGAGAGTGAAGGTTTCTGAATGAGTGATGAATATGTAGCTGGCTCAGAGGGGATAAAGTACTGCTAAACTTCTATAAATAGGCTTCCCAAATAATCTGAAACAGCAGTTAAGCATGTCCAAATCAAATAAATCCTTATCGCTACCATATCATGTTCTTGTACTTCTTTCAGCTGCATAAATTGAATCCCAGGCTATACAGGGCTACTAGTCTTAAAGTTCCAGGCTTTACTGTATATAGCAAGAGTATCTTATCAGCTCTGAAGCTTCATTTTCATAATTCATTACAGGACATCAGAATTGTGATGAATATGCCATGTAGACTACACTTGATTTAATCTAGAGCTCTGAAAATTGAAGGTTTAACTGTACTCTGCAAGGAATGCATTCCCTTTGATGGCAATATTTGTACAGATGTATCTTTACAGAGATACACGTGTTGAGATACATCTGTTGACATTAGGCACCAACTAAACTCTTTATCTATTTTGTGATGGCTAGTGACACCTGAAAGCTCTTGCAGTCCAACGTGATACTGCGGAGAAACACTGGAGGCAGGGTAGGTGCTGTGAGAAAAGCCATCTTTCCTGCCTCCTTGGTCCTATGAATTAAATCATCTAGAATGATCGATAAATATGTCGCAGGTCTAACATTCTAAAAGAATGTGTGAGTTATGTGCTACTGATTCACACTGTTTACTGGCAGCTCAAAAAACAGCCCATGGCTAACGACAACTACCGTAAATGCCGCTCCCCTGGTGTGTTTACCTGCTGCTCTGCCTGCAGGTACAAGGATTACAGAGAACCGCCGTGGTCGCCGCAGCCCTACCAGTTCTCCAAACAGTACTGGTCAGTCCTCGCAGCACGACTGGCCTTCGTGATACTGTTCCAGGTACAGTGTTTTATATTGGCAGAAACCAAGCACCATGACCCGTGCAAGCAATGTTAGCTCGAACACTACGTAATAATTTCATGCAAAAAAGGATTTTCCTTTTTTCCCCAATGGGCTGAAATATTTTTTTCACCCAGTCACAGTTTGCAGTTACATCACATTATGCATGCTGCTTCAAGCATAACACATGTCCCAGCGAGCAGCAGCTTGGCTGTCACTGCAGCATGAGCTTACATTTCTCATATTTAAAGTGCATTGTCCCATGTTTCTGGTACCTGTTTGTGAGTTGTTACTCAGCATAAATGTCGCTCATTGAGATTTGTTATAATGCAAATGCTGTAATGTGGTTTTCAGATGTAACTACTGGCACCTCTGCTTGAGTTCTCTTAATGGGGAAATAAACAGTTTTGGCCAGGTGTTGTACTAGTGCCATCTGCTTTATGTCAGAAATGGCGGGAGAAATACCTTCCCCTGCTTTATGCCTCAGCATCATAAGTCACTTTTTTGGCTCTTTGTGCAGTGGCCAGTTGATTTGACATTGACCAGTGCTGGTGAGGTTGAGCAGTAACAGAATACATTCAGCAACATTTTGTATTTAAAATATATTAATGCTAACAATAAACCTCTTTAGTGCTAAAAGCATCATATTTGTGTATTTTTTCGAGAAAGCTTAAATGGCAAAGTATACAGTTCTTAAATGGGAAATAATTCAAAATTAACAGCGTAATTTGAATAGGTTGCTGATATTACAACCGTTTTTTTTTAAATTAGTTAATCAGTCATCTGTAACACAATATTATTGAAAGTAACCTTCTTAATCCCACTGGTGGTGAACATCTTGATGAAGGGAATAACACTGAGATATTGAGCGTGTCTGCTTTACCAATCTACATATTATTTTTGGTCTGCCTTGTAGCTTATGGCCTACTTCTTCTCATCTTTCCTACCCATTATCATCGTGTGTGTGTGTGTCTCAGAACCTGGTAATGTTCATGGGCTATCTGGTGGCCTGGGTAATCCCGGACGTGCCCAAAAACATCAGTGAGCAGCTGAAGAGGGAGAAGACCCTGCTGGTGGACGTCTTCATGAATGAGGAAAAGGAGAAGCTGCAGCTCATCCAGAGCCTCTTCTCCAAAGAGGCAGTGCTGCCGCGGCAACTGCCACAGCCCCGGCTGGAGTCGGAGCCAGCCTCCGAGGTGCAGCTACCTCTGCCCCACCTTACCCAGCCAGACGACCCCACTGCAGGCTGGGGCCCTCTGGCCCCCCGGCCCCGCACCCGTGCCCGTGCTGCCAGCTTCAGCCAGTTCACCCGCCAGGCCTCCATGTCCCCCCACAGCGACGCAGGCAGGCACACAGCTGTGTGAGTAGAGGGAGGCGGGGTCAGGGGGTGGGGTCGGGTTCCGCAAACGGATCTGCCGGCAAGGCAGTCTCCGAAGCACCAGTGCTCGGAGTGGAGGACTAGGAGACAAAGGAGGGCAGGGCCGAGCTGTCCGTCTTGTTGCTGAGGGCCAGCAAACCCCTCTTTGCAGTGTTTTTTCACTGGAGTTAAAAAGCAGAAAGCAGAAGAGGTCATTATTTACTCACCTCTGTACTGCATGTCCGAGCATATGTCCACAAGCACCGTGTTTGTTTTGTTTTTTGTTTTGTTTAGTTTTTTGGTTTTTTTTACTTTGACATGTCCAAGCAATCTATGGAGGAGACGGTTGCCCTGGGCACCCGGGCAGAGGCTTCACTGGACAGCTTGCAATCATCTCATGCACAGAGCGACTGGTTGACAAGCATAGACACTGGAGTGGGAGCAGGACTCTTATCCAAGGGGCCTCTCACATATTTTGGAATGTTTTCTCCCTCCATCTGTTCTTGAACTGAGAAGAAGATTCTTTCTTTTTTTGTGGGGCGGGGGCACTCCAACACTAAAGTGCACATCTGGTTCATACTCATGCAGTCATTGCACAATTTGGGTAACTGCACAAACACAAAACTGCTTGCAAATTTGATGAGATGTAGCGTATCACAGCAAATAAATATAATTTTTCATTTTCTCAGGTAATGACATCACTGTAGGCTTTATTTGTTTATCTGAATAATGTGACATCTCTTGGTTTAATAGAGAGCCTGAAATTCAGTGGTCAATAAAGAATAAGGAATAAGAAACTGTACTTTAATCCACAAATTGTATTGTACAAAACCCAATACATAAAACTGAATGAGTGTCAAATCATGTTACAGATCTCTTTCTCTACAGATGCAAAATCACTGTATATTTCACGGTGATTTGTTCAGTTTTTTAATGTTCATGTTTCAGGTGGTTTAGCTGAGGTAAGTTGCTGAGATATGTGTTATGGGGTCTTTTGACAGGTAAGGCCCAATGTACACATTCATGGCCATATCATAAACCTTTTGAATCTTGCAGTTCATTGTAATGTTTTTAATGGGCTTCTGTAGTATGTTTTAGTCTAAATAAGACTAGTCAATAGTCATTACCTACTGATAAATCAACTGGGCCAAGGCACTGTCAGCCTAAAAAGTATAACTTTATAGCAGGCTCTTAACTTTAAGACAAGATTTAACTTCTTCCAAGATATTTAAGTCTTCACTTATTGGTCCAATGTTCGGACTACAGCTTAGCAGTTGGTATACTGCAGGATATGTTTATGACTGTGGCCCCGCTGGGACCCATTAGTGGCCATATCCATAATCTCCCCACGTTTGATCACCTGAAGGAACAGTCAGTGCTACGTGGCCTGGAGCTGGGAGGAGGAAGGCCAGCCCCCAGCTATCACATTAAAGAACCCACAGTACTTCATATTCATGCAAAGGTCCATATACATTGTATGTATATGAAATTTATTTGTGAAAGCAGCAGCTCTATGGTGCTGCTATGCTTGTTCCCAATTTATAGTCGGTCTTTATTGTCACTTCCCCACAAGGATGACTTGCCAATAAGGATCAAGGTGCCATTTGTATTCTACAGTCACAGTGCAACTCACCACACTGCAGCTTCAGGGAAGGAGCCAGAAGAATTCTGGATATTGTCAAAACTGAGTAATGTAGTCACACAAACCAGGCTGGAGGCTTAGAAAAGGCCTGAAAAAAACAGAAAAAACCCAGAAAACCTGACATAGGGAGGCATAAGATGTTAAGTAAAATATTTAAAACAACATAAGTAATGGCAAGCCTGATCTACCAAGATCAATCTTCTAAAACAGTTTCAGGTTAATTTTGGTGTAATCTTTGTCAAATCTTTGTAACTCTGTGGGACATCATAAATGACCATGCTAATCATTTTGTAACTCTGTGGGACATCATAAATTACCATGATAATCATTTTTGATGGCTTTTGGCTCTCTGTTGAATAGGTTAAGGTTAATATGTTGATATGAGTAGTTAAATCTACCCCATTTTATTTTACACACTTTTATATTTAGTTGTAGCTTTAGAGTTGTAATGGCATGGCTACGTGGAAGTAAAATTCTTTGTTGCCATTTGATTTGATGCATGCACCCTGCTTAGAGAATCAAAGAACATAGCATTGTAATAATATTGTAGAAATATCATCTTTGTGTAGTTCATAAAAATATAGATTTTATAACAGAGCAGAAAGTATTGTAACAGTCCTCAAAAAATTCTTAATTTTTAGAGGTTTGTCTAATGTGCAATTGGCCAGGACTGCAGTGGACCTCTGACTGAATGACCTTATAAGGCTCCAGTCAGCATGGAATTTGCTTGTAGACCCCATACTGTGCAGCTATGCAGACGCTTCAGTGCATTTCTATAGTGATTTCATTAATAATAGAGGCCTTATCTTGAGAGCAACCTAAGGTACTTTCAAGTTGGAATAGTCAATATTCAAGGTCCCTCATTTCCTCTGTTTGAGAATTTCTTTACAGCACCAGCAAGGTTGATAGTCAAAATGTTTTCACATTTTCAGCATTTGACTGACTCATATTCAGAGTGACTTTTATACATATAAAACATTGATAGTGCTAGTGGTCCCTAGGAATCAGACCCATGGTTTTGGTGTTGCTAGCACCTTGCACAACCTGCTGTGCCAGGTCAGCTACAGGGGCACTACACATGGATAATTGTGTGATTTAGTTATCTATTGTGTGTATTTATACTGTATGTAGCTTTCTCCTACTATTTAAATATATATTGTTGCCAATGCTTGGAGCTGGATGGATCTCCAAAGCTGGATATGGGAGGGACAAGAGCAGCTGTATTTGGGCTTTCAAATTTGAGGAGCAGTGGTCACAACATCTCAGAATTTGCTCAAGGGCAGCTTCTCTAGAGATGTTACATACTTGTGTTTCACCTGGTTTCAAATGTTAGCTACACCATGGAACTCTGTGTATGCATGTGTACATCTCCAAATTCCTCCATTTTGTGTGTGCGGGCATGTAAGCCCTGCCTGTAGCACATTCCTTAGTGAAACTGACAAAACTTTGAGCTGACCCGATTTGTCCATTAGGTTCCTCTGTCATTTTCCTTGGCTAGTTTCCTGGCTATTAGTGTGGCCATAGAGGAGCTGTCTCCAAACACTGGCAGATGGGAGAGACTGCTTGGAAAAGCTCATTGTTTGTTGTACCACAGAGAATTAGGGCAAACTGAATGAGCTGAAGGAGACATCAATGACAGGAGGCTTTTATTAATTAAAAAGAAAATAGAGTGAGCGCATCTGTCAAGGTGATTTGCATGATAGTGCAGCTACAGGCTATGGATCAGAACAGAAAAAAATCTAGAACATTACACCCAGTTAGGCATTTAGTTTCATTTACATTTAATGGAAACTAGTGACAGTAGGACAGCTGCCTAGTTTCAAAGCATTTGTATAAGTGGCAGCACAGTATTGTAGCATTTCAATGCGGCTATGTCTCTCACTTCAAGAGAGGTCGAGAGAGCGAGGCAAGAGCCTGGCTTTTTCCTGCCCTCAGGGGCCAGACACGCAGCAACATGACTCCCCGCATTCTCCTTTATTTAATACTGAACCTGCCCTGTTGGGGCCCTCTCTCACTCTTCTCTCTTTCTTTGTCCTTTTCTCTCTAGTCATGAGTGGCTGTATAAGGTTCTTTAAGAATCTAAATAAAGATTCACATGTGTAAGGAAATACGCCCATCTTGCAGGGTAACCACATACATAACCACACCTCTTAAAGCCTTAAAGCCTGAAATGTGGTCAGCTGGAGCTCTCTAATGAGGATTACTTAGGGCCCCGCACTGGCTTGGCGTTTGCCTATCTTTGCAGTTTTTTTGTCGTTCCATTATTCTCATTTTGCTGTCTAGTCATTTTACCTGTTAGCAGTCATGATCCATAATACTCTTTGCCATTAACCACCGCTACAGTTTCATAAGGAGCTGGTTGAGTTTCTCGTTGTCTGTACTTGGATCTAGGCCCAGGTCCTGCGTCAAAACTCTCCTTTGAAAGTTCTGTAAGGTGACAGTGAAGAGTGTAAATAGATAAAAAGAAAGATACAATAGAAACATCTAAACTACTGAATGGCCATGGTTACTGTGATAATCCATTTTAATTACAATCTAAAACAGGGCTAGAAAGAAGTTTACAATCTGTTCTTTGATATGTAAATTATGAGTGATCTTTTGCATAATTACTATTGGGAGCGTCACAAAGCTTATAACAATGGCTGTGTTTTCATAGAAACTTGGTTTGTAATCATTTGCATATTGTTAACTTTTGGGGCTGCCTGGTGTGTATATATTTGTCTCAGACAGCCTGAATTGACACTGTTTATTGTGCCGTATGTAGCATGTTTTGTTAACTCAGCCTGTCCGTGAATCTCACATCTGTGTGGTTAATCAGAATCTCACATCTGTGTGGTTAATCAGTCTGTGCATGTGTGATTGCATGTGTATTTGTGTGCAAGAAGCAGTGGGGTTACCTCACCCTGAACTCACATAGCCTGTGTGATCTCTCATGGAGAGATTCACGTTCAGATGCTAGTTCTGCTACATGCTTTCTCCACAGCACCTCCTTCTTCTGCAGACAGCTTCCCCCGATACACGCACGCACGCACACACACACACACACACACACACACACACACACAAACACATGCACATACACATACACAACTTAGTCAATGATCTGGTTAGCAAGATAGTTAGTGTTAGTAAAAGTTAGTGTAGTGGTAGTGTAAGACCATGCTCCTCTTGACTAGCTGTTTCATGATTTAAATTATGTCACTATGCTTCAAAGAAACAAATTGTGAATGTGAGTCTTATTGTATTTGAAAATAGTGCATACTTGTCTTGGGAAAATTACTCATTTTATTTAAAAGAGGTTTTGGCATTTTAACTGCCCTTTTATGAAAAGGGATGTCTTTTCCTGAACTTTAGGCCTAACCCTAAATACTGAAAAACACCTAATGCTGAAAAATTGCTTCCTGTGTTGCTATGAGACAGGCCTTGCTATCCATTTTGGGGTGAATCAGTTGATGTAGTGTGAGAGAATAGGCCTGGCCTTGACCTTTGCTGTTCCGCACTTCAAACATGTCTAGTGGGGAGCCTCTTTCCTGTCTCCAGGGTGGTAATAGAGTAGCTCGCATAAGCAGAGACCTTCACCTTGAGATCCTCCACATGTGGAAAACATTGAAACAAGGCGCCTCCATTTGTAACGCCTTTGAAAACATGTTCTGGCACTTCGTTGTGGAGACAGTTGAAATGTTCACACCCGCCACCACCCTAACCCCTTTCCGTACACATACCCACAGATCCACAAGGGGGAGAGGCGTTTGTCAGAGGTGTTTGTTGTGTTCTGTTTCCATGGAAATTGGTGGTAATGCATGATAAGAGGATTGCATGGGGCAGGCATGGGCACCAAGGGCAGTCATTGTGCTGCTGCTGCAGCCAGGCCTCTCCTTTATGGTAGGCAAGATAAGCAACTTCATAGGAAGGAAGTGCAAATAGTCAACTGTCAGCTTGTAGCTCTTGGGAAATTAGAGGAGCCAGATGAACTGGACTGACACGTGGAGAGGAAGAGCAATTAACCCACTCCGATTGCTAATAGCTCACACTAATAACAACAAGGCTGTCATTTGGTGCGATCTTCCATTCACCTATTATTGCAAGACGGTGTTGACTGCAGAGAGTGTGCAGCTGGAAGGCCTCTCTCATTAGACACAGATAAACCCACATGCAGCATCCCTAAGCCTAGACAGGGGCTTCTGCTGTGGTTCCCATACAGCCCTGAGCATCCATCAAGCTGCCACGTGCTTGCTGCGCCACATGCTTGCTGTGGTTTATGGGAAGGTAAGTGCAGAGGCAGTAACTCCACACCTCTGACCTGATTCGTCAGCACTGTAACGGCTTGGGCAGCAAGTGTCAATGCACATGACGCTGCAGCCAAGAGCAAAGCATGTGATGCAAACAATCGCAGTTCAGGCTTTCAAACAAAGTCTGCTGGAACACAGAAAGGTCTGCTGTGCTTAGAAAGGCACGGGCTATTAAGACTTTGGTGAAAGAAATGTTATCATCTCTGTGCATGGGCATAGCTGAGCTGGGGTGGAACACTGCCCAGCCTTGGGGTTTCCAGACCCACGTACCCTCCTCTGCTCCTCCAGCTCCTTACGCTTCTCCTGCTCCCGCTGCTCCATTTCCAGCCTCTGATGCACCTGATCAGACCGGAATGTTCACTTACACACTGAACCAGTAGCAAATAATGCTAATGAAGATTGACAGCGAACAGCTGGAAGAGGTTTGAGGCTTGAGCGCAGAAATCTCTTTACCGTTTCCTGCCGGTCGTCCTGTTGCTTGAGCCCGTCATCTCCCTCAGGCGTGCTCGTCTGTGCTGTCACAGACGGTTCACCTGGGACATTCAGGAATGCGTAGTCCTCTTCTTTGCACATGTCCCTCATGCACTACGGGTAGGACAGCACGTCACAGCACATGGGCGGAGAGCATTTGGAGCTAACATGCCATTGCTGTTTTTTGCCTGAGCTCTTCTGCCAGTTTCACTATGGCAACAGTGCCCATATTCTCTCAGCAAGCATAAAGTGGGCTATTCCAGCTCTTTCAGAGAATGCAAAGTATTGCCTAATAATTAAACTTACCACGCACTTTTTTAGAAACATTTATTTATATGAAACACTTTATGCACAGTTAGAGACTACAGTCCATCTGTTTCCATGTGCAGTTTGGGTTAACCATCATGCAACTCATCAGTGGTCAGGTTCTGACCACAGGGCCACTATTTGCTCTTTACTGGACTTTTCTGGGAGGCGGACCACACTCAAACTAGCATTTACACTGACATATAAAAACAGACCTGTGATGAACACAACAGCTGTGGGTGACTGACAAATTGCGTGTGTCAACATACAGGCAATAGTCTGGAATCGTACACCTATAAGATGTGCCTATTGCTAATGGCTGCAGGTGAAAGGTCTGTTTTTCTAATAAAGTGGATGGTGAGACACATATGTCACATGTGTACCTTAGACATAGGAATTGCAGCAAATCTCTTCATGTGAGCCATCCTTAAAAGAAGATAGTTTACCATTAGTGTGTTTTTCCTTGCTTTTTTTCAGCTCAATTACATTTTGCAAGCATACAGAACACTTACCAAATTCCCTTTTAGATGTAAATGTAATACTGATTATTCAAACAAATCTAACTGAGCTATTTCATCTTTACGTATGTAATGAATCACACATTAAATTTAATTCACTGTGTTTTATACAGTTCCCCACTGTTCCATCTCCAGCTTGTTACAGATCAGTGAGCAGCATTATGTATAAATGAATCTGCCATTAGAATAACCCATCTAACTCACCTGGAACAGAAACATCCAGTGTTCTTTGTTCTTGTGTGTACTCCTTTGGCTGTCCCACTGATGCAATGAGGTTGTCAGACTATTCCAATCAGTAACATAGCCGGTCAAAAGAGAGCAAATATTATAGCTATTTCAGCACAACCATGTTAGAAATGCCATGGGGACACTAATAAAATCCCTGAGTCCCATCAATCTTAATTAATTGCACTTGCTTTTGTCATGATGGTCCTTGTGCTATGTGTTCAAAATCTGCCCTTTTGAACTGTTCCAAAGAAGCATCACCCAAACCTAACCCTAATCATGAGAGGAGAAACCACACAACTGGTCGGAGATCAGTGCAAGGCCAACTGGTCCCAGCAGCTCCCCTCATGCACAAGCCCTCATTTCTGCACCAAGGTCAGAAGTGCTAACTATGACTGCATCTTGGTGTGTGCGAAGGAACACATAATGTCCCTGGCATGGGAACAGGGTGAGGATGATTGCAGTGAATATGTTAGAGCTTTCATACTTTTGTCAGTAAACTGCCACATACACTGCAAGCAGAAGAGAATGGGAGTGAGACATGAATGGATATTGCTTAGTGGAAGTGGGAGGAGAGATGGAGGGATGATCTCAGCAGAGGAGGAGTGTTGTATTGTGTGAATGGTTTACCCACGTGTTTGGGACAGGCTGCAGCAGAATGGTGTTAGAGTCACAGCCTCTGGCAAAGTGGCTGAAGTGTGAGGTCAAAGGCATCTGTGACTCATCATTTTGGAATTTTTTCTTGTTTCATATACATAAGACTTTAAGCAATGTCCCTTTCTAGTAGGAAAAGTCAGGTATATGCATTAGTGTTTATTTACCTATAGAAAAAATCATCTGTGTGTTTTTTTTACAGATGTTTTCTATAAATGGCTGTTATGTAGTAATTAAATAACTTTTCTTGGTATCAATAAGGGTAGTGAAAGCCAAGGCTGAACCAGCACAAGAGAACTTTACAATAAATATATGAGAGCCTCACAGTCCAGTGTCATGCTCACTTCCCTGGTTACTACAGTGGAAAAGAAATCCTATTCCAAATGATTAAATTTAATGTGCCACCATGAATGAATTGTAATGGTCTTTCTGCCATGAAAATAAATTCTTTAGAACAAGCTGCTAGAAGATTCCAGCTTCACTAACCACAGTCCAAAGCTGTTTTCCCCCCTGTGCCATTTGGCAAATGCTTTGATGTATTTATGGGCTGCCAAATGTTGGTGGTCCCTTATTCTTGTACTGGTCTCATGGTAGCTCTGATCTAAAAGCGCACGCTGATGACCGAGCTTTACTTTCTCCTTGTTTTAGCTATATCTGCTTTCAGTCACATGGCATGACTGATTGGACCCCAAATATCAAGGAAACCCAAAATAAGTTTTGATAAAATGTGGGAACTTCTCCCTCCATTCTGGGCTACTATAAAGGTCACATGGATATGCTAACTGGTTTGTGATTTATTGGATTTATTCCCATCACATGACACATGTAAAAAAAAATTCCACTGCTTGTTTATACAACTCAGTAAACATAGATCCGATCACATGGAAGCAGTTGTTATAAAAACATGTTTATTCAGAGAAGTCCTTGGGGTCAAAGGAGGAGGGTGTCATTGTGTTTAAGTGGCATTTTCACTCACAACACTCCTTCAAGTATCAGAGAGAGAAAATTTGGTCAGAAAACAAATTCTCAACATACACGCAAGCTGAGAGGAAAATGTAACAATGTAGGGACAACAGGCGAGTAAGGGTGCAATACTTAGCAAAAGAAACTACTTCACTAAACAAGACACATCCTATATAAGCATTTTTCTTACTAAAATAGAGATCTGTTTTGTCACAGTTAACTCAGTCTTGATATACCCAGAGAGCAAAAGACATTTAGAATAAGTAAATGGTCCTTGAATACAATTTTTTGGCACAATCTCCTTTTCAAAAGCTGAAAATATTCATCAGCAACAGAGAGCACTCCTCCTTAGGCCTCAGTTCCATGATCAGGATAGTTAGATTTGTTTAAAGCAGCAGGAATCGTATACAGTATGCACAAGAACAGCAAGGTCTTTAACACACAGTACAAAACATGTGGGAATGTTTTAGTGAACTAATCCCAATCTGGACACGAGCATGTCAAGGGTATGTAGGGCTGCAAGGTCTCTTCAGTGTTAGGATCATTCTTACATCAGGAAAAGTGATAAATGCAAAGGTGAATTCCTTGGGAAAGGAGAGCACACGGTGTGTACATTCCTTCTATAGCTCCAGTCAGCGGTGGAGTAGGTATCCCACTAAAATACTGAATGCAGTGCAGGAGGGATGTGTCCTGCATGGTGTTCCAGAGCTCTGCTGATTTCTTTTTCCTGAACAGTGTCAAACTCTGTCCTAAACCCGTGCCCAAATCCATCTCTCAAAGCAGACAGACGCTCAGTCATGATGCAATGGTCTTAGATAACTTTTTAAATTTCAAACCATCAAATGTTATGTTAATATCTCTTTGTCATGCAACCTCTGTATCTTAAAATGCACCATTATGTATCCTAAAAGGCATTAAATTACAAGATTGCTAATGTTTAATAACCATGTATAATTAGATACAAGTTTGGACAATAACTACATGGACTTTAGAGGCACATGGGATGTCTTAGCTCTCTCTATGATGTATCAATCTTTAATTATTGTATTGACCTTATCATATCTTTATTTAGATTGCTTCCTGTTCTCATCTCCTCCTCATTTCACACACTTGGAGGCAATGGCTTAATGGATGTAGTTTAATGGAAACCTAGAGGTGCATTTATCTCTTTTAAACCATGCCTTCTGCCAGGCGAAGAGGTTAGAGGAAACTGTAATAAAGATAGATAATAGAGAGAACTTTCTTACAGAGAACTTTCTTCTGTGATTGTTACAGAATGGAGTAAGTCTTCTATGTTACTCAGATTGGGCTACCTAAACACTGCTGAGCCCTGAGTTGTAAGACACCAGTTGTATATGCTGTCAAATGTCTCCTATAGAGTTAAGTCTTCATTTCAATGCCACATTATCTGGTTGACATAAGGGCGTTCAATAAAAAAGCCTATTACAAGTGCTAACAAGCTCTCAACTGGAATGGGCATTTATGTCTCTGATTTGCACAGCTGGAACTGGTGTGTCATTTTCAGAATGATAGTTGACTATGCATTTATCTTTTTTCACCAAAGATAACCTCAACAACGGAGACCTCAGCATCACCTGAATACATACAGAGCTATCACTCTGACATCAGCTGCTTCTTTCTAGCAAGTCAGAGATACACAGGTATTCAATTGGAAACTTATGTGTATCAGTGGTAAATGGTAATAACAATGTGTGTCAGTGGTAAATGGACATAACTACCATAAACAAAGTTGTTTAGAAATGAGCAATTTTCAAGAAGGGTGCTGCATATATTTTATGGGGTCAGCTAATCCACTACCTTAGCTTCACTGCAACAAATAAAAACTTAAAAATAGCTAACTATCACCACTTGCTGTGGGAGCTTTTTGATGGACCTACTATCTCGGGGCCAATAAAGGTACAGTGAAACTTTCTGACAAGTACCGGGAGCCATTACAACCAACCAGATATAATCATATTCCACTCTGAAGTAAGATTTGTTGGTAACAAGATGTCCTTGAACTCAACCTGAACTCAAAGCATTTGAGAACTCATAGATTATGTCTTTGAAACAAGCCTAATTTAGACTAGTTAGAATCTGCTTGATTGTGCCAGTTGAAAATAGAACTCCTTACACAAACTTGCAATGGTTAAATAAGCCAGGACTTTTTTACAGTGTGTGCCCAGGCTAAATGCTTATCTGCTAAGATAAGCCTGACAAGAGGGAATCACCCTTAAGGAGCAGGGTATGTGCTTTATCCCAGCTCTGCATGCATGTGCATCATTTTAAGGCAGCTTTACTCCTTTGTAAGACTACAGTGTCATTAATAATGGAACATTTTAATGCCCATTTGTTTGCCTGTGACTCTTCTTAGTTAAAGATTGTTTGGGGGTTTTTTTCATTAGGAAATTGGGCAAAGTTACAGGCAATATTCATGGGTTACTAAACAAGAAGTGTTTTTGCATTGGAATGATTGCAGGCCCAGAGCTGTGGGCAGGAGGCTTGGCCTCCAGGAACTAGTGCAGGATCTCTGAGAACATGACCAGTCCTGACAGAAGGGCTACCCATTGCTCCTCCACTGGCTAGTGAGTTTTATTCAAGGGTAACAGCATTCAGGTGCTTTATGTTGTGGTCCCAGTCATAACCTATGCTGTGGTCCCAGTCATGGTTTTGCTCTTTGCAATGTAGTTGCCATTATCTTTATTAAATGGAGTCAGTGCCAATGCCCAGTGAGGGCATGGCTGTACTACATGGCTAGGCCAAGGGGAGCCCACCATACCAATTACCAGTAAAAGAGGATGTGATTGGTTGAGCAGTTATTAATTATTAAACTGATGAAATTGGAGCAATTGCACCAATCATTGTGATGACCAGATGACGAGTTTTACACATGGCTATATATGTTGCATTAAAAAAAAATCCTTAACAACAGCCTTGTAAATAGACTCCATCCAGTCCATTTAACATTGTTAAGTTTTCTTTTGTTAAGCCATTGTAAAGTTAATTTCTGTGTTATAATAATAACATATCTCCAGTGCTAAAAGGTTTTCTGTCAATTACCTTCTGTTGCTGCACAGTATGGCAGTATGGCCTGTATACCCATGTGCATTGTGTGTGTGTGTGTGTTTGTGTGTGTGTGTATGAAAGCATCTCAACAGTGATTTTTTTCCCCAACTTGATGGAGATACTGATAGCACTGATAGCACAGTATCAGTAGCATAGACTGTTTCTTGAGCAATACTGCAGTAATGAGAAAGTAACTGACAAATGAATAAATTTATATACCTATAAGTATACCTATAATTGTATTTACTATTCTATTAAATTATTCTACATTTATACTTCGATTGCAGCTGATCCCAGGGTTCAGATCTAAAGGTATGATATGTGTAACGACACTTGACCAAGGCACATATTTTCTCCATGTAATGCTCTTGTAGCTTAATGGAACTGCATGTTTTTATCACAAGTTCATATGTGTATCTCTTTTTAGATTTTGCTCTGATAACAACTTCAATAAATAACACGAATATATTTATACATCATATAGACATGTGTAGACTACATGCATTTCATATAACTTAAATAATAATTTATATATTTACAGCCCCTCATCCCCCCAAGGGTAAAATATAAAGACAGTAGAGTAGTTGCGCAATATGGGATTTCATTCATTTTACGTCCTGCGGTGTTTGCGTGAAAGTGCGCAGACACATGAGGTGTTGATTCGTATCCAGCGCCAGTTCATCACGTTATTGTATTTGGTGAGCGCTCGCACATACGTTTGTGAGGTTTTGCACTGAGAGTTCCAGTGCTTGTCATCAATGCCGCGGCAGCCACTCTTCAAAGGCTTGCTATTCTGGCAGCTCGTCTCAAAAAAGTACTGCTTCATGCTCGGCGACACCATTTCAACCTCTGTCAGCACGGAAACCTCCCGCCCGTGGATGTCCACTGCCATGGTCTTGTCCGTTACCCAGCGGCTCTTGCTGTCACACACCGAGTACTCGCCCCGGTAGCTCTTGTGCTCAGCGTAGCGCTTTTGCCGTGTCTTGTTGCCACTGCTGCCGTCCTGGCTGCTCACGAAGTCGTCGATGAGGTAGAGTGGCGGAGGCTGCAGCGGAGGCCGCTCGCTCAGCAGCACACGGGGTGAGTTGTAACGCTTGTGCTGCTGGAGCAGCTCATCGGCCCTTACCCTACTTGGCTGGTGAGCGGACAGGCTGAGTCGTGGCGGGTGGCCGGTACCTGCGGGGTAGGGCAAGGGTGTGTCCTGAGTCCCCTCGTCTTGCCTCTGCCGGCCGCGGCTGATGTCGGCCTGCAAGAGCTTGATGATGAGAGTGTTGATGGGGTCTTGGGTGGGCCTCTGCTTGTTCATCGTGGTGGCGGAGATGCCATAGAGGTACGCGAGGAACATCACGTACAGCAAGATGGACATCACTAGATTCACCTGTAAGATCTAATGAAAGAAGGCAGAGAAGACCTCTGTAAGGACACAGTAGCACTTCTTAGTTCCAGTGGTCATGAAGAAGTTCTACATCAATCTTTGAATCTGATAGACAGCTACTATAAACATAGATGTCTGGATATTCAGTGACAGCATATTGTTGTTTTCAAAAACAGTTTTTATTTCTCTGGTTACATTGATTTTTAGATTTATTACAGTAAGCAAATCTGCCTGTAATTAACCACTCACATTTATCAGCTATATAGTCTGTTGGCTGTACCATTACCAAAGAGTATTCAAAAGAAGAAAATGAAAGAAAAAGAAAACAGGTTGGCTGATTGGTGTTGACATTTCACATCTGATCCAGGCTATTATTTGTTTAGTAACTTTGATCTGTGCTTTCATGTTATTTAAAACAAATGTATGTTGTAAAAGAATAAGAGTGAGTAAATAAATGTATGTCAAGCTTTTAGGGACACAAAGTCTCTGACAGGACATTGAATGCCAAAGAAGCAGTTCCACCCAGCCAGATTCCTGGAAGAATCTGAAACAGGCCTGTTAGCTAATCTGCACGTTCAGCAGTGATAGCCACGGTTACAGAACATTTTTAGATCACACTTGGCACAGTAGATTTGATGAAGTCAAACTGGCTCCAGTCAAACTGAAAGATATACAGACTGGTTTAAGGCCTCCCAGGGTACAGGCAACCCTGTTTAACCCTGTTAAAACTGGTTATGCCCTGCATTAGCCCTGCTGTTGATATCTGTATTTTTCTGACTTCCATCAGTCTGCACCTATGCATGTGTATGCATGTGTGTGTATATATATGTGTGGGAGTGTGTTTCTGTCGGTATGTGTTTTCTTATGTGTGTGAAAGCATGTTTGTGTGTGTGTGTGTGTGTGTGTGTGTGTGTGTGTGTGTGTGTGCTTGTGTGTGTGTGTGCTTGATATTGGTTGTTTGTAATAGATTGTTCGCACACAGATGTGACAATCTTAAAAAAAAATCTTAGAACACATAATTGGAGAATTTACTTCATTTAAATGAAGAAAGCAAAAAACTCGCTAAGTAACATTCACTGGCATACCATAAGGAGGTGCACTGACCCTCTGCCTGATTTACTGGAGTGAATCACATACCCACTGGCCCTGTGGATATTCCATACGTCCATTTGACCGCGTATGTTCCACATGTTACAGCTGAGCCTCCCTCAAAAACCCAAACTGCAATCCTCCTGAAGAATTCCCCAAAGAACGCTTGTTCCCTTAGCAGTCTCTGCCCTCCACATACCAAGGTGGAAAAAGTGTCCTGCTAAACACATCCACTGCAGAGCATTTTACTGCTTGGAGCCTAGCTTGTGTCCTTGTGTGCTGTTTGCTTTGCTTGCTGCTGTATTCTGTTTGCCTCTGAAGTCCATGGGAAAAGCCCTTGCTGCTTGCTGTTACTTTTCAGAAACTTCTTTAACACAGCTTTACCTGACAGACTCATTCAGACACTGACACTCTGCATAACATGATTCCTTATGTTCTGCTTTGAATCACCACGAAGTCAGTGGTGATTACTGTTTTTGACAACTCTGTCTCATCTAAGACTTCAACACAGGTTCTGTGAAGTAGTGCTGATTCAATGTCATATTACATTGACACTTTGTAATGTGTCAGTGCACATGGAAGCGGTTGTTGATAGACGGAAGCTAAGCAGAACCATAAGGGGAGTGAATGCATGCCCCTCCAGTGACAGGTGAACATGGTCAGCTCTTCATTCTTCTTCTAATAATTTTCATAACAAATGTGTTTGCGTAATTCTTTCAGCACATCCGATAGCATGACGGCAAGAGAAAAAGTCTGAAATCTGTGGGAAATGTGATGGAAGATCTCTTGTAACGTTCCTTATCCTGATCGACTGAGAAGAGCACTAAACTCAAATTCCAAACTCAGAAAGTGTGAGCCTGACTAATGCTGATAGTGTCACACGGAGACTGAGGCAGTGCAGACGTTCGAGGCTGCAGCAGGGTGCACTTGGCACAGAACAGGCCTCCCTGCTGATGAGTGACACCACATACGCGCCGCTCTTGCAGGCCTCTGAGAAGCACCATGTGTTTATGTCTCCTTTCTCTAGGAGATCCCACACGGCAGGCCCTGTGATTTACAGCTTAAAACAAGTGAACAAGGGGGAGACACAGAACTCAACAACATCTCCTCTGAAGGAAAGTAGAGATCCTGCCAGGGGACCATAACATTTTTTATATTATGTAAGTAAAGTCTTGTTTGATGGTAGTCTCCTTGCTGAAATAAAGAGTGCTTAAGTATGTGCTCACTTCAGCTTCATGTAGGAATGCCTTTGTTCTGGGATGGTGAACTTGAAGCCAAAGGTCAATAACAGAAAATTCAACTGTTTTGCTTGTACGTATTGAAGGCAGTGTGCAGTGTGTAGAAACTTAGAAGCAGTCACTTTTGTTAGATGCCAGAGATGCAGACAAAAAGGCGGAGATAAAGTGAAAGAGTTGCTTTTAGGTTGAATGGCATTGCTAGTCTTCACAGGTGTCAGTGACTGAATGGACAAAAAGTGTGTGTGTGTGGATGGGTGGGTGTGTGTATGTGGGGGGAGGTTGGTGGGTGTTTGTGTGCGTGCATGCTTGGGTGTGTGTGTGTGTGTGTGTGTGTGTGTGTGTGTGTGTGTGTGTGTTTGCCTGAGCCCAAGGTGCCCAAAGGTCATTTAGTAAATTGCACATGTTATGCCATAAGCACTACTAATTTTTTGAGGGATGCTGCTAACATGAATACCCCCTCACTGCAGCCACTGAAAAACACTAAGGAGCATTTTTATAGCCTTAGCTTTTAAATTAATACACTTTTTGCATTGCATCTAAAGATCTAGTTCAATGACTCGCTCTTCAAATGAGCACATTTGAATTTTAGGTTTTGGCCTATTAACATTTTGTTTAAAAAAGGGTTGTTTTACAAGTCTTATGCACCATCACCAGCGCAACTGATAAAATGTGAGTCACATTAATTGGACTGATTTCTGCTTGTTCTACTGCACTGTATAAAACATCCAAACAGACAATAAAACACACTGCAAAAGATCTCACTCACTGAAATAAAGTTAGTTTACATACTGCACTTATCCAAATACTTATATTGCTAATCTCACAGTACCAGGACAGAAGTAAGTAAATGCATTGCATACATAAAACAAACACCTTGCACTTAAATAATAACACCATTTGCTACAGAGTTTTTTAATGGAATACAATTAACAACCATTTTAAGCGGACAAACACAGGCTTGCTAAGATTTAGGTTTTTATGTCTATTCATCCACGGGCATTAGGCAGTTAACACCAGGTGCTTTGTAATACACACAGAGACTACAGTTCACTTCTTCTTAGAGTTACAGTTCACTTCTTGTTAGTGTCAAGTATAATGTATTAAGTATACTTTCCACAGAACAATCTTGCTTGAGTAAAGAGAAAAATGGCTTTGCACAAAAAATTATTTGCCCCACTATTTGGAGCCCAATCTTACATTTAGTATTAGGCAGATGGATGCAATGTGGAACTTCACTGTATGAAAATTCAGACTGGATATCATCTTTCTTGTCTTTCATTGTGTGCAGGTTCTCAGCTTTCTTTTGGATATATCCTGGATAGGTGGCCTCTGAGGTTTGATGTTCATTAAAACATGCAAAAAAGGTTTTCTAATTCCTAATGCCTAAAAATATCATGTTGGTATAATATTACCTTGCCTCCTTTAAAAACTAAATACATAGCACTTGTAATACATTTACATGCGCTTGAGTTCCATCACGATAAGTTTTGAAGCAGTAATCTTGGGCTTCCTCTTACTTTCTGTTTTTCCTCTTACTTTCTCTCTTTCTCTTTACCTGTTTTTCTTTTGTCCTGAAAACCTTCTCTAAACAAGCAGGAGTGTTTGAATTGTATGAGAATGCAAGGGTCATTTTTGCATTTTGCCCTAAAATCACTTGTAAATTGGCACAGAGTCCGTGTTTTGAAATCCATGGTAATTCCATATCTTCCTGTCATCTGTCATTGTATTGCATAAGCAGGGGAAATAGAGGCCTCATCAGAACACAGATGTGGACATGGTCTTGGTGAAAACAGAAATGGGGGAGAGGCTTTGGTGTGGGAATGGGGACCATGGAAGAGGCTTTATTTTTTTCTTTCAAACATTAGGAATGATCAGTATCAACTGAGCCAGAGAGTTTCTGGCTTGTTCTGCCAAGGTTTTCAAAATTATAGTGCTGAAATTCACCTTTCCTTGATGTGCAGTACAGATAAAACAATTCCATATAATCAAACACATTGATAAGAAAGGCAAAGCTTATTGTAAATAAGTTACATTGGGTTACCAGTTAATTCGATACAAACCCCACCCCATACACCTGGTTATACTTCAGTCTACTACTCTGCAGTACATTTCCTCTGAAGTTGGAGTAAAGTAAATCATCTTCTCAGCTTGTTTAACAAATACTCTTATTTTGAAGTAGACAGGAAAATCACTCAGGTCATTTAAGTCACTCATTCTACAGCTTAGATTTCATTCATTTGCAAAAGTAGCAATGAAAGCCAGGCATGAAACAACCTGTCTGTCAGTTCTTAAAGCAATATAACAAATGGCTCTTTTATTTGTCATACAATTGAGAACACTTATCCTTCAATGGGGTTAGTGCTTTAGTTGAGGTTGAACAGCAACAATCTGAATGCTATTTTCAGTACCATACCTGCTATTGTCATTAGCTATTCCTTCCAAGCTGAGTTAGGTATATGCAAGTTGTGAATGTAATTAACTGGTGAATGACTGAGACCATTACCCCATTGAGTACTAACATGTTATCTGAGTGCCAAGCTGCAGCAAGCCATTATAAAGGCCTAGAATGAGCATCCTCTTATGTTCATGTGATTAGTCAACCAATGGCCTTCAGGTTATTTTATCCAAAAGGCCTAAATGCTTTCTGGCCTTAATTGAGGCAGAAGATAACTGACAGGGTGTGTGTGTTGTGAAATTAACAACATGGCATTCGGGTCTAACACCACACCAGGTAATTCATATAACTGAACTGTGGAACTCAGTCAATTCAAGCGTGGGTCCATTCCAGGTTTGAGCTAGCTTCTCTAAAACAATTTGTTGATCATAATTTTCTGCCTGAATTCTGTTTGGCTTTTTACATTTACACAGCCTCTAGGATTTTTTAATAGTCTAGCAGACTTTCTTCGATAAATCAAAATTATGCAACAATCACTTGCTTGAGGGGGTGGAGACCAGAGCAAATAGCTTCAGGAGTGGACTGTCAGGGGATTGGAGGGGGCTGGGATTTTTAAAACACACCAGTTCCGGTTTGTGCCACCTTGGCCCCGTGTAGGCCTACTAATGGCAGTGGGGTGAAAATGTGAAGAGCTGGCCAATGCAGAGCTGTGTGGTGCCTGCCAGACACAAGGGAACTGTTGTGAAGCAGCTCTGAGGCATGGTGCTCACAGCCAGTATGAACTGAACAAACCTCAAGGATAACCACTGATTGTAGGGCATCAAGAAATTCTTTCATTGGTGCGCAATAGGCCCTCACAGGCTGTCGTCGACAATCTGTTTGATCTAAGCTTAGAAGAACCACTAATAAAATGTACTTTTTATATAACCTCAGTCTTGTGAAATATAGCAACTTTCCCCCTGGTTTAAGTAAAAAGCCTCCTGGTGAAGGTACTGCATACAAAAATGTCATAGCATGCTGTTAAGTCATGGTCAAAGAGTTTAAATGCTCAAGGTGTTCAGGCCTTATTCCAGTACACAGGAGCACAGAGTGTTAAAATCTGCTTGATCTACCTTAACTGGTTTAGAGCACTCACCAAAAAGTACTCAGTCAGGTTGAGGTGTGATCATATAAGGTGTGAACTAAAATTTGTTCATTTAAGATGAATCCAGTAAACTATGCGCCTCTCATCCTCTCATCTCTTATGAATGCAATCGCTTTACAGACTGGCAAATCTGTTTGGGGACACGATCTAATATCTTACATAATGGAGCAGCACTTCTGATGGTGTGCAGATCAAATCTCTGTCTGATCCTTGTGGCGGGCTGGCAAGCTGCAGTTTGTCTATGGGCAGCAGGTGTTAAGCTGGGCTCTGGCAGTGGCTTGCACATAAAAGTCCCCAGTCATGCATGAACACCTGCAGTATTCATTTACATCCACCTGAACTCAAATGAAGGCGGGAATTTTTGATGCGTGGGGGTTCATCCCCACCCATGCACATCCTCTAGGTCTGACCAAGGAGGCTTACAGCCCCCTGAGCTTTTAACTCCCTAAGGATTGTCCTGGGATTAGTTACGGGCTCTGAGCTGCCCAACATTTTGCGAGCCTCACATGCAGCTGCTGAGGACTGCATCACTCAGAGGGAGCAGATAAACTACCCACTGGAGCAGTTCATGGAAGGTTGAGCTAAGAAGGAAGCAGAACAATTCAAAACATACATGTGGTTTTCATTCAGTTTCTTCATATTCTCTCTGTGTATATATGATGTATGAGGACACTGGATATCAAGATAAAAGAATCAGAAAGTGAGTCTTGTCTGAATCTTCTGATATTCCATCATTTACTAGAAGGGATAAATGAATTGATAAGCACCAGCATTTGTGCTGACCACAGATTTACAACATTTGGCAGACTGACTTTTCCAGAGTGACTTACACATTTATCAGCATGACAATATGTATGATCCCTGGGAATGGAACCCATGAACTTGGAGTTGTGAGTTCCTGCTCTACTCTACCTGATGTGTTACAGGAGCACACTTGGGCATTTACATGAGACATGTGTTTGCTTAACATAACCCCAGTAGTTTATGAGGACTCTAGTGGTAGCTATTCTGGGATAGCATACTTTGTTATATGTTCTTTCATATCAAGTTACTTATAAAATTGAAGATGTAGTCTGATATATTACAACAAGCAATGGTGGTTTGGTTTGATTTAACAGAAATAAAGGACATAACAATATACATTCATCCACGAGCATCAGGTGAGATCTTCAACTTCAGAATGAAGAATTCATGAAGAATTCATGCTGAATTCCTCACTGAGTCATATTTACTTACATGACATAAGGTTTAAATATATTCCGTCACTGGATTCTAAGAATGGTTTGGAAGAAAAAAATTTTTTTTTTGAAAAAAGCAAAGCAAACAGGATTTTAAAGGATGATCATGTAAACCCTGACGCCTTCCAATGAGCTCCAGATGTTCTCATAAAGTGGGGAATCTCAGGACCCCTCAAATCTGGATCTCTGACCAGCACCACGCAGCAATCTCATGTGCAGCAAAACAGAGGCAGAGAAAGAATGCTTTGTGCACACTACTTGGATTACATTCAGAGACTTGGGGAATGACTTCCAGTGCTCAGACTTGACCCGCAGTGTTTGAGATTTCATCAAGATCAAGTAGAAACATATTTCACTCTGGGAAATTTGTACAGATTTTCTGAAGTTCACTTCAAACTTTTTCTACATGGCAATTTTTTTTATTGAACTAGAAAAGGTTGCCCTCTAATTTAACATTACACCCCATGGCTTCCAAGCCACACACTAAACTTAATCTCGACTTAGTTTGTGCCCGCAAAACAACTTAAAAAAATTTGTCTTTGGAGCACTGACAGTGTAGACTTTCACAGAATCAGCCCAGTATCAGCAACATTACCCTATTCTCTCCTCACCTCCTCTTCAGCCACCTTTATTCAGGGATGGTCTGGAATCCATGCATTGCTCAGAATCCCCTGTGATCTGTGCAAACAGGCAACTAGTGACAAGTACACAAAGCACTGCGTGGCTCTCCCTCAGCATCATGGAACCTGTGTCCTGGATGGCGTTATCTATATTGACTGTGAGCTCGTAGCTAGGGAACTGTCCACATTTGGTTGTTGAGTACACTGCAAATCCCTGGTCCTGGAAGCTGCACTCAACATCTCCTTAGCACTGAATCCCCCAGCCGTCCACATGCAGGGCCCTAATGCGATGACTTCTTATTCAAGGTTTTTATCAGCCAGTGCTTTCCTGGCTTTAACATAATGTGTGCTGCTCAACAGTATTTTTGTGCCATGGATCTTCAAAAATTATACATAAAGTATGTTTACAGACAGAAAAATCTCAAATACTTTTACAGTAGTTAATGAAAAAAAGAATCCTGTGTTTCTGGAAATACCTTCACTCCCACTAACTGTAAATCACACAAATATTATATCTACATAAAACATTGATGGTATTGCCACTCACTTTTTCAAGTGTCTTAATTAAAAACACATTCATTCCATCCAGATGCTAGAGCACAGATGCTGAACAGTTGGTCTGGGAAAGTAATTGTTCAAAATTAACCCAGCATACCTTTTAAAAGCAAATAATGGTAGGTATTGGTACAGAGCACCCTCTGTTCTTAAGCACTGACATGGGTGTGTCATACATAACAAAAGAAATAGGCATTCAGGACAAGAAAGCGGAATTACTTAAGGAGACTATTGTTTTGAATAAGGCAATGACAATTATAGTAATATCTATATAATCTATTTAATATCTATATTATCAATAGTTATACTCTGTTTACTGAAATGAGACAATTCTTCCTCTCAGTGGTGCTTATGTACTCTGACTTCATGCCTGGTGCCTTATCTCTTCATTACTTCATGATCCTGATAATAAATTATATTCTATTCCTTCTTGATCGTAGTGATGTTTTCAATATGATTAATCACAGCATCCTACTCTTATATAGGAATTGGTGACACTTTTTAAGAGTGGTTTAGGTAATAGCTGTCCAAAAGAACATTTTGTATCCATTAGCAAATATAAATCTCACACTACTCCAGTCTCCCAAGGTGATCCACAGGGCTCTATCATGAGGCCCCTTCTATTGCTGTCTATATGCTCTGCCATTCCACAACATGGTCTAGTTTAATTTCTATGCACTCAAATCTCTTTTAATACTCAACCCACTGTTCTTTTCTTCATTTTTCCCCTGTTAGAGTGCCTTCAATATAACAAGCATTACATGTAATTCATTTTTGTTCATCTTAAACTGTGATTAAATAAAAATCATGTTGGTAGGGTCCAAAGCAGCTCTTTCTAAGAATAGTAATTTTTCTTTTTTAGGTGGTTTTACAAACATTCCTTTCAAATACATACTACCTTCTTGAGATTCTTCCACCTGTGCAATATTGCTTGTCTACAGAGATCTTTCAGTTTTCATTATTACGAAATTTTACTCCATCCATTCACTTATTTTCTTGTTCTCCTGATAAATCCTCAAATGAATTGCAATACATCCAAAATTTATCTTTCTACTTTCTTATACAAAGAAAACTGAACATATTATTGCTGATCTCTTGGAATTACATTGGCTTCTTGTAACTGCCTGTATTCAATTTAAACTCTTTGTCATTGTACACAAAGCACTGAATCACAGCAGAGCCACTATTCAGTTGCTGGCATATATTGTTGGCATATATTGTTTATGGTAGGTTACTAAACAGTGAATTTCATTGGTGTTAGTGCACTATACTCTCAGTTCCATCCATGCGGAATGTCATAAAAGTATTAGACTACCATGCAATATTACTGGGGAACTGAACAGAGTGAACTAGATGTGTGTACACCAGGGTCAGCAATATATACTGCCTCATTAAACAGCACAATTGTGGTTTTATTGTTTTCAGTTTGAAATTAAGCTTTTCCTTCTCAGCAATGCTCTACTAGACCATTCTACTGCCTTGAAATTGACAATCTAGTTAGTGGTACTAATTAAGTCATTTAGGACAGTGAGTATTTTCTTTATTGAACATCAAGTAAGTACTCTTCATAGACTTGCTAAAACCTGAGATCATGAATTTCATTTCAGACGAATAAAGCTTTCAGAGAAGCTACCACAGCTATTCCCACACCAGTCCTTACCATATGTCACCCTTCAGATGAGTTGCACCAAGATAGAATTCCAACAATTTCACATGAATGAATCATGAAATGGTGCACTATAAATGCCGTAAACCAAATCAGTCATTAAACACTGGCAATATGTGTAATATACAAACCTGGTCAAAACCTTTTGCAGTAGCAATCCAATAATGGCTTTCGAAACAGTAACTTATCAAATTACCACACTGTTATTTATGCACAATAGCATTCTGCAGTGTAGCTGTATCTGCAATATCGGATAGCCTTTGCTGGCTAATTTTCTTGCTGTAGCAAAGCAATAGCTTTGTGTATTATTACAAGGATAATTTAGGTTAGTAGTTTGTAACTGCAAGGAATTACAAGAGATGCCCACGCAGGCAAAAGAAAAGCCACTTCACCTTGAAACGTACGCTAGCCCATGCTGAGTAGGTGTTTGTTGTTAGTATTCCTGTGCCTTGGATGAATGACAAGAAATGTCAGCGATAAATTATTATTCTCTGCTGTTTTAGGCTATTTTATCTGTGATGTGGTAAAATGGAAATGCAAAAAAATGCTTGCATTTTTTTTTGCTTGTATCACTGAACTGGTTTTAGTCAGTCATGTATTTAGACATGGTTTCCTAAGGTTATTGCTATGATGGGTCTGTTTATGCAATATAGTGATAGCTCCTGCAAATTAGCTTGCTAGTGCAACTTGTATTTCTTAAGAAGCAAACAGTTTATTTAAAAGAAAATAGGACATATGTCATTAATGTGTGATCATGCCCAATCTTCCAAAATTCCCAAACAAGCTTTAAGTAGTGCGGCACAAAAAGGCTGGTTGGCTGCTCATTGGATATTAGGTAGTCAGAGTGTTCCATATATGGTCAAGGAGGTGAATTTCCCACAGTTTAACCAATACAGACCAAAACACCCTGGATAACTACTGGATATGGGTTGGATGGGAACCTTCAAACTACATGCAGTTTCACGCACCTCTGACCAGATCCATTGTGGACTATAGTGACAGGCCAGCTGTGGTGGAGCACTGTCACCACACTTACCCAGATAACTGGGTCAGATCATGTCTGGTAGATCAGAGCAAAAGACGAAGGCATGGCTCATATATGGACATACGGCATCCGGAGCCTACAGCAAATGTGAAAAGGAAGCTATAAACCTCTATACTTTAGCATCCATGCTGTTTCTTCAGACAGAGTCTAACTGACTGTAAGCAACAGTAATAAAATGGAAATGGGTAGCTGTATTTTTTGTTTTGTTTTTAATACTCAGATAAAAAATAAATCTAAAAAATATGTATAAGCTGTAAGAAAACAAACAAACATTGTGGCTAAATCACAAAGGCAAACATAAATCTTAGACTTATAAATAACCAAAACAACAGATCAAAACATCTAATTGAATTAATAATCCTGTTACTACACAGAGCATGTATTGTGTACTACACGCACATATGCTATATCTGGGACATTTTACAAAATACAGAACACAATGAGCTTAGCCTTGTAAGGGGGTGATAAGACCATACTTTTCAAATTATCAGTTCTAAAATTTAGAAGACTTCATTTTTGGTTGTATTACATCCACATAATATAAAACGTTTTGCTCCACTTCAGCATCTTATATGCTGAACCTTAATTTCAGATCAAATACAATTATATTAAAGAGGTGACCACCACAAACGTAAATGCAAATTAGGCCTAAATTTTAATGGACTAATTTCCCAAAGCTCTTAGAAGTAGTAGCACATCTGTATGAATTTTTGCAGTACTCTTGTTATCTAAGAAAATGGCACATTTGCACGTTATATGTTCTGAATGTACAGTGTCAGAGACGTTTGCACTGACGTTTGTGGTGATATTTTATAGGGCCCTGACGTCAGTGACATAAAGTCCTGATGAAGGTGATGTTTGCTACGATATATTATTGTAAAATATATCGACAAATCCTAGAGTTTTTGTAAATTAATACCAACTAACCTTTGAAAGATTTGGTTTACGTTTGCCCGTGAACTCGGATAGATCCACATATTGTCATGTAGCACTAATGTAAAATGTTATACAAAAATAAAATATTTCGTATTTTAAGTACTTAACATTCTGAGTTATCAAGCAGATTTTCACAATTGAGAGACAGTGAAAACTATTAGCCATTTTTGACAGGTACAACAGTGCGGCAAGCCTATACAAGACTCTTTACGCGCCCAGTAATACAGGGTGACGAGACTGAAGCCCACTGACTTTCTCAGTGAGAGAGAGAGAGAGAGAGAGAGAGAGAGAGAGAGAGAGAGAGAGAGAGAGAGAGAGAGAGAGAGAGAGAGAGAGAGAGAGAGAGAGAGAGAGAGAGAGAGAGAGAGAGAGAGAGAGAGAGCGCCCTTGTTCGACTTCATGTTGTTGGTGGCTTAGTCGTATCACATACATAACTGGAAACAGTCTAAGAGTAGTCACAACCCAAAAAGGAATTGTTTTACGAGGTCAGTAACACATTCCGTAGACAACTCAAAACTCGTTTCGAAAACACTGGCTAAACCCGTCTATAACACAGATTTATGTGGATGATCTATGTTAGGGATTTTTCTCGGACAGCGCTAGAGGTGAAAAATCACAGAGCAAAATAAAATAATTTCAGTTTCTCAAGCAGTAAGAGAGATAGTACATACCAGTACTCCAAAAAGGCTGTACAAGGTTCAGAAAGGAATACAAAATTTACATGTACAGTTTATGCACGTTTTGTTGTCAGTTGGACTGCCTGCAGTACACATTCGTGAGATTTTCAATATTCTCATATGGGATTACAAGGACACCAAATAAATACATAACTATATCTTTATTGTATTCATGCTATGATATGCTATTCATTCCATGCATGTCAAACTTTTAAACGGTTTAACTACAAAAACACATGGACTGACTTGGCGCAAAGCTTTCAGAACGTTTTCAGAGAAAAAAGTTTGAACCTCATAGTCTATTGTTTTCCACCCAAAGGAGGAGTACATACCACGTATGGTAAGAAGTGAATTTGCCCGTACTGGTTTTCAGTTCCCCTGGGGCTGTGCGCAACGCATAGCATTTCACATTCTTCCCAAATCGACATTTACAGCGATATTTATTTTGCTTGTAGAGACACAACACTACTGCCTTTACGCACAAGAATGTAGAGTCACAGTCAAGCCATGAATTACTCTGTGAGAAGGAGGAAGATGGTCAGTGATATAAATATAACACTAAACTGGTCAGTAACACTAAACACGTTTTTTTTTTTCCGATGTAAGAACGCTTTGGCAAAAGTTTGTATATTCAAGTAACATTCGTACGCAACATTTGTCCGTCGTGGGTGATTGTATCTCAACTATCTCCTGTACCAGACCAAAGCGCACCGTGCCAGCTCTGATCATCAAGAACCCATCAGGTTCCCACTATACAATGATAAGATCAAACAACGAAACAAAACACATACCGTAATAAAGGTAACCATAGCATCGGTGGGGAAATATTCAGCAGTCCCGACATTAAGATGACGAGTTTATAGAGGATCCTTTTGAAACTTCCCAGATAAAAGCGCACTGTGCGTGCGTGCGTCTCCAACAGTTCTACTAGAGTGCAGAGTGCACAAGGATATTTCTCTCTGTCTGTTTGTCTGTCTGTCTGACTCTCTCTCTCTCTCTCTCTCTCTCTCTCTCTCTCTCTCCCTCTCCGTCTCTCTCTCTCTCTCTCTCTCTCTCGTAATCTGCTGCTCTGGTTTATACATTCGTTTGGGACAGATGGCTTTTAAGATGTTGCCGTTTGTACTTTAACGAGCGACACTGCTCATTCGATTATACCACTTTCACCAAATTGACCAAAGTAATAACCGCTGTTACTTTCGACAGTGTAAGGTGAGGAGAATTCAGTGATAGTCTCTCTCTCTCTCTCTCTCTCTCTCTCTCTCTCTCTCTCTCTCTGTGTGTGTGTGTGTGTGTGTGTGTGTGTCAGACGTTCAGTATTACACAATATTTTACATATCTCAAACCTTGCATATGTTAAACAATGTGGTCTAATTGGTGACACAAAAGTATGATGGAAAACAAGTCACCTATACTGCTTCTAGGCAATTAGCATGACTCAGACCAGGCTTCTGTAATCAGTATAATGGTATGTTGCTAAAGAATAATGACTTCGTTCTGTGAGTCACTCTCTTTTTCTTGTTGTTTGTGTAGGAACATTGTTTTTTTTTTTACTGTATGCACAGCAGAAGTGAGTAGCCACAGGGTCTACCCTGTATTAGTTATGTTAATGTCTATTTGAGCAACCTTAGCCCTTTTGGACCAGAGTCTGACTGATATAACTGTCAAAAATAAGTTTACATGTCTGGCTGGTTTATCAATTAGCAGGGGTATTTGTTTATTGTTCTTTCTGCATGTTTAAAATGTTTCTCTCTTCATAAATGACAGAGAAACCCACATGGCTGTAGTCTAGGACATATCCAGGTATCAAATCACATCTTGGCTCTGCTATGTATTGTGTTTTCCTAACACTTTCATTATATAGATGAGAGATCTTTGGACTATAGTTCAATATATACAATATATTGTATATATTACAATATATATTATGCATCATGGTATACAGTACAATTACCATGGCAAGTCCAGTGGCACCAGCCCAATCCATCTTGGAGAATTTGATCTTGGTCCACTGTGATTGATTTTCTGTATGCAAATGTGATATTGGGAAAGGAAACAGATATCCTTGGGATATTGCTTTCAAAAGAGAGAAATAGATTCTATAAGGATTTGAAGTCCAAAACAACTCTTGTCCTGTACCCAAACAGGAGTATAGTAAATAGGGTACTGAAAGACTGATGACATGCACACAATTTACAATATATCTAACTATATGTGTGTGTGTATATGTATATATATATATATATATATATATATATATATATATATATATATATATATATATATATATATATATATATATATATATATATATATATATATGTATGTATCAAGATGTCTTATGTCTTTTTTGTGACTCCACTAAAACTGGAATAGGATAGAAATTGTCATGTCTAATTACACCCCCCCTCCCCCCACACACACACATACACATACATTCTCACATAAACTCTTACACCTGAGGACACTTTACAGGTCAGGCCAACAAGGATAGCCAGCCAGCAATGGCAGACTGTCACATCACTCTATGGCCCCTCTGGCCATTGGGAGATTTCCTATGACTGCTTCCTCATATTGAAGAGCTTCTCACTGGACCAGCATGCCAACAAGCACCACCCACCAAGCATTTCTCTGGCCAGCATTTAGTGAGTGGCTAATTACTGCAACAATCCAGCTCATTGCCAAAGTGTGAACTTACTTTTGCTGTTCTGTAAATCCCTTCCCTGGAACAGAGTCTGTTTGGTTGAGAGGAGCAAGGTGTGAATTAGAGGATTTCTGTCTGTAACAGTGGATTCTGATTCGACTTAATGAAACTCTCAGATAATTACTGTCAAGGAGAAGGGCCATGGTGTTGATGGTCAAGCCATGAATTACTCTGTGAAAATTCTGTCAGAGAGGCATGAAAATATTTGCTTCTGGGCGTTTTCCTCATGCATGTGGGCGTGACGTGACATGCAGTCATTCATTACAACAAACGTAAAATTGCATGTTTCACCAAGCATAATGTTACTGATGCAGTCAAGTCTGTAGACATCAATAGCTCCTTGACAGGTTGTAAAATTGACTGAGCAGTGCTGTTAATTAGGAATACTGTTCTCTTTGTATCTAGCTTCAGAGGTATAGAGTATGTGTGCAGAGCATGCATCTCTGACATGGTGATAATAAAAAATGGCTAATAAGGAAACACAGGGAGGAGGATTAAAGGTTTTGCAAAAAATGTTTAAGTTCACCATTGAACATATTTTCATCAAATCTCATATAAGAGCATTGTAATTATATAACATTGCCTTTGAGGCTGAGGTTAACAGTAAAACCCAATAGATTTGCATTTGGTAGCACTAGCAGACTATTAGGAAGACACTGTTGAGGATGGAGAAGCCGAGGCAGCCTGCCGGGCCTCGTGGAGACTGCTGGCTCCTTTACATGTAATCACAAACTGCTATTGGAGGCTCTAAGTGACTGCAGCTGTCCCCAATGAGTCTCACAAGTCGCAACAGTAAACTGAACTTTCAGTCGCAAAGTTGATGTTCGGACAGGTGAGGATCACCTGTCGAAGCTATTCTTCCAACATAATAACACTCTTTCACTTTGGAATGAGACTCGTCCAATACTGTTTGTTCATGTACTTGCTTCTTTTCTTTTTTTTTATCTTTATTTTAGATTCCTTTGTCCATTATTTAGAATACAAATCACAGTGCGTCATGTTGTGTGCACTCTGATCAACCTTACATCCTAAGCTCTGACCAACCTTAAATACTTGTGAAGGTTCCCAGTGGACGTCAGCTTTCTTGAGCCTCTGTCAAAGGGGCGGGACCCTAAGCATGACATGGCCATGAATACATCACTCGGGATTTGGCTAGGCTTTACAGTGTACACAGCGCCTGCTGTCATTCATGCAGTTGCCAGTGAAAGCAGAAACAGGACATAAGAGATGTACCAGCAGCCATAGGTGGTGAAGGAGTTCCTGCTGGCTTCCGATGTGTTTTTATAGTATATCACATTTCATGATGCCACACTTGGTGATGTTAAAGCTCACTGTTGACATCTTGCATATAAACAGTGCTTTGAAGAAGTCTTTTCACTCTTCGTTACTGTGATTTCTCATCTGAAGGTCTGTCAGTGCAGAACTACACAGCAATTTAAACGCCTCACACAAAAAGACTACGTATTTTCATAGATCCATTTTTATAGGGCCACATTTTTTCCAAAGGAAACCGATACCTTCAGCTAGTAACTTAAGTTAAGTAACACCAGATAAATTCCTGCAGTAACACTTGCAGTGCTAGATTTTATACCATTATTACAAGCTTATGGTTACAGAAATTGTTATTATCACTGGTTTATTCATGAACAATAGCAGGAGTAATTCTGCCTCTGCCTCTTGCATAGGTAGAATGTGGTTGGACAGAGTACATGTACATATCATGTTCACTCACAACATACTGCGCATGATTTATTTTGACTTGAGTTTGGTGGTGATAATGTAGCTTCTACTGCTTGTCTGTTTGCATCTTTTTTTTGAGAATCTGGCACTGAGGTGACATACAGACTGCATACTCACCTACCCGCACAGTGGGCTCACCAGTTTCACCAGTTACCCCAGTCAGCCTTTTATTTACAGTGCCATGGTGGTTCCATCGCGCCTCCCTAAAGTCACTTGTGTGCACCAGGTCCTGTAACAATGCGCCCTCCTCCTGTGGCTACTTGCTCCTGATGGATGTGGAGGGAGTCTCACACCTGCGCTTCCAGGGCCCCAGGCCTGGCGTCTCAGTGTGTTGTGGCTGCAGGGAAAGGCGGGCAGCAAGCATCAGAGCAGCAGAAAGAAAGAAACAGCAGGAGAAAGGGAGAAACCAAAAAGGTGAAGGGGTGGGGGCACGGGAGGGGCGGGGGTTGGTGTTTGCTGTCTTTGCTGGCCAGATCAGGTTTCGACCCGTTTACATGGGTCACCGAACAGCTTTTCACTCTTTTTCTTTGCCTTGTCGCTTGCATAAACACACACACACACATAAATACACATTGTGCCTACACACATAAACAAGCATATAACTGGCAAATAAACACGTCACACGTGTAACTCTTTTTAACACTGCAAACCAGACAGTGAAAACCATCTTAAAATAATAGTCTGGTTGGGTGGCCTGTGTTTATTTGTACTGAATATGTGCTGAAACATGCTATCCATGTTTACACAGTATCGACATGCAGCTCTGTGTTTGGGTGAAATGCCAGCAGTGGTGACACGGGCCTCCCTTCACCCACAACTATTCACCCCATTCTCACACAGTTGAGCTGTGGTGGTCCTGAAGCCCCCCACCCACCCAGCCACCCACCTCCAATTAAGCCATCTTGAGCTCATTCCTGCACCCTCTGTTTCTCTTCCCCCACAACGTTTGTTCAGTCTGAACTTCGATTTCAGAATTCACCCTGAATTGCTCTATCACCTATCATACTGAGTTCCTGCTGTGGAGTTCACGCTTCAGGCTTCCACTCTCTCTCTTTACCTTGAACGTGCATGTATTTAGACTAGCTTGAGTGTGGCATCCACAGCTGCAGGCTCCAGGCCGCAGAGGGGCCGGGATGCACCCGCCAACACACACAGGGACCCTCTTGTGCTCCTGGGGAGTCAGACAGCCCAAAGCACTGACCTGGAAAGCAAGCAAGGGAGCACAGCGTAACTCAAGGCCTGGGGTTCAGCTTACCTGGCCGGGCACTGGCGGGAGCTGAGTGGAGTGCTCTCTCCACTGGGTTAGATTGCCCAGTGAGATAAGGGCCAAATACCATATGGGAGCTGTTAAGCAATACTGCTACAACACCAGCCAGAGATAACGCACCATTTAGAGACCAGTGGGAAATTTTACCTTGGTTTGTTAGACTGCGCAGAATTTAGATTAAAGTCTGTTTTTTTTTTTGTAAATATCTCCCTTTTTTAACTTACAGAGCCAACTCCAATCACATATACCATGCATACCGAGTTTTAAGACCTTTCAAGTTTTGAATTTTTTGGTCTGCTTCAGACACATCTAAAAATGGATCTTTTTTTTTTTTTTCAAAAATGTACACACAGAACTTCTCAATTAGAAAGCACAATATTTTTGCAATGTATTGTAGGATTATTAAAAATAACTGAAAAAAAGACTTAAAAAAACCCTGAAATATTCTATTTACATAAGTACTTAGTTAAATTGCAGCCTCAAGTCTTCTTGGAAATGATCCTATTAGCTTGGCACACCTTTCTGTTGGAAACTCCTTCATTCAAGTTTCATTCAACCTCAGCCAGGTTGGATGGGAAGTGTTGGTGTACAGGCATTTTCTCTGGTCTCTCCAGAGCTGCTCTGTGGGTTCAGGTCTGGATTCTGGCTGGGCCATTCCATGAAGTTCAGAGGTTTTTGTTTAAAAACTCCTATGTTATCTAGGTGGTATACTTCAAGTCATATTCTTGTTGAAGTTGTCAATTGTCACCTAAGAGCTTGGGCACTCTGGAAAACATTTTCACTCAGGGCTGCTCTATATTTTTCTGCATCTTTATTTCTGTCCATCCTGACATATCTACCAGTCTCGGTCACAGAAAAACATCCCCACAGCATGACGGTTCCTCCAGCATGTTTGACTGTACGTGCTGACTTCCTCTGTACATGCTGCTGGGAATTTCTGCCAAATAGTTCATCTTTATTTCATCAGACCAGAAGATCTTGCTTCTCGTGGTCTAATAATTGTTCAGGTGCCTTTTTGTCAAACTTCAAGGTTGGTTTTCCTTCTATAAGGTTATCCTATCTTCAAAAGGGAACTCTAAATCTGACTCATAGTGACATCTGGGTTCTTGGTTACATGTCTGACCAAGGCCCTTCATTCTTGATTACTCAGTTTGGCAGGGCAGGAAGATCTAAGATGACTGAAGCATCTGCATGTGTCCAAACTTTCATTTGGGAACGTTGGAGGCTACCCTGCACCTGGGCACTTTCCATGCTGCAGAAACTTTCTTGTATCTTTTCCCACAGCTGTGTCTTGGCACAGTACTGTCTTGCAAGTTTACTGACAATTTTCTCAACCTAAAAACCTGGTTTTCACTCTGACATATTCCATAAACTGTGAGATCTTATATACACAGCTGTGTCCCTTTTTGAAGTATCTCCAACAATTTATTCACATGTGGACTCCTGTGCCTAGGACAAAGAGAGATCATTTTTTATTTGTCTTTGTGGAATATTGTGGAGAAAAAAATCATTTGAATTCATTTTGTTGTATCCATTTTAAGATGAGTCTGAAAACTTTACATATGCACTGTATGACTCATTTGAATGTGTGAGTGAAGCATCCGCATTTTGCAGGTAATTGACTTTTTTTTAATTGACAGATTTATTATTTCCACTGTATATGTGCTTCTGTAGCAGGCTTCATATTTCCATAACATAATATGGGTAAGAATGGTAGGAATATTGTTTAGTAGGTTTTCCATAAAAAGCAAGTCCCTGCTGATTCCCATTCTGA
Organism: Electrophorus electricus; assembly: GCF_041902795.1. Taxonomy (NCBI): domain Eukaryota; kingdom Metazoa; phylum Chordata; class Actinopteri; order Gymnotiformes; family Gymnotidae; genus Electrophorus; species Electrophorus electricus. The sequence continues at coordinate 14,531,178 of NC_137507.1, forward strand.
ATTTATTCTGCCCCATTTGAATGTAGGCTGATGGAATGTTATAGGTTGAAAATGCATAAATGCATTAAAAATCACTTTGTGAGTATGTGTAGTTTGTACAGTGTATATCTGGGTGTGTGTGTGTGTGTGTGTTGTATAGTAAAAAGGGGAGCAGAAGTCAATAGATTATAATAGCAATAAGGTTATGTGCAGTTGGCTAGGTGTAGAGAATGAGAAGTATATATGTCCTGGCTGCATGTGCAGAGGGACTTTAGAACAAATCCATTACAGGAGCCTCTGTAACCCTGAGCCAACATCCACTTTCTAATCACTAGGCCGAGGTGAAAACAAATAAAACCATGCTGCAGCTGCCAGCATGTTTTCACCTCGAGCTAGCAATAGTTTTAAGAGCAGTCATTCTCAATGAAGATATCAGTTCATGAAGGCAAACTCTCTTTACACATAAACACACACACACACAAAATTATATCCTTTGGGTTTATGATAATCAACCTTCCAATAATTGAAAATATGTTATGACTAAGTCATAACCTTATGACCACTTGTTTTGATACTTTCATTTGGTGGTATCAGGCAAAAAGCACACATATACACCATTACACACACAGCACATTCAGATGTAGCACTAGCAGTGCTTAATAAGAAAATATTCACAGTGTCCAAGACCCTCAGACAGTGTCGGTGCACCTGACCCCTCACAAGGGTGTGTGTGTGTGTGTGTGTTTGTGTGTGTATGTGTGTGTGTGAGTCCAGGATCAAGGATATCTTCCAACATGCTCTGGGGTCAGATCTTTCCTGGAGCTACACAAACTGCAAAATAGTATCCTTTTTCAAAGCTTCAGGTTTCACCCTAGATCAAAGTTGGGGCTTATTATTCATAGAGTTGCACCAGCATTTGGCAAGAGCAAGCATATGGATTTCGTTCCATGTTCTCTTTTTGCTTCACAGCACTGTGGGGTCCGTATGTTATCTAAGTCAAACCCCCTTAATTGGGACAAAGTGGTGATTGACCGCAGATCTTGAAAGCAATAGGGCATGTCACCCATGTAACATGCAAAATGTATTTCAGTCCCTGTGCCTGCTCACCCATTCTCTTTTCAGCTTCACAGCCGGACATCATTCTGTTGAAGTAAGCCAATACAGCAGTGCTGACCCTGAGGTGGCAAGTGTCTTAGCACTCAGGTCAGGAACTATAGCCATGATAAATGGAAAGCTAACATGTTTTGGCTTTAAGAGAAGAGTGATCATTTCTGGGTGCAGCAGGTGGGAAACCTGACTTGAAAATGCAGACCTGTTTCTGAACAGCATCCCAGAAGACCGATCGTGATGGCATCAGCATGGGCAATACATAATGAATTTTGTAGTGCGGTTAAAATACAATGATGCTGCATATTTTAGTATAAAAAACCTGAAAGAATCTGTGCCTGCTTTATGACCTGCAGCCACTTGTTGAAAATTTGCTGCTGGGTTGTATGCCAAGGTTCTGGTGCCCTGGCAAACCCATACACCTCACGCAGCTGACTAAACAACTTCTAAAAATAATTCTCATGGGTGTCTCATGTGTTCAGGCTATGAAGGGAACAGCTTCAGACCTCTGTAGCAGTAGCACAGTGCAGTCTGACTGCATCGGTTTTCACCCATGCAAACCATGTGCTGGACTCCAAAGGGAGTCTGGAATGTTAAGTAGGCACCCCCTGTCTTACTCCAGGCAATGCCTTTTGACCTGCTTGGATGACCTGAGCTTCATCAGATTTCATCATCATATATATCATCATCATTTTTTAATGTGGTTTTGTTTTTCAAGACCTGGATTGCCATGTTATTAGTCACACAGATCTTACCAGTTGATACAGCTGTTTTCCTTTCCATTTACGGTCACTGCTCACAAGTGGCAGATAATCCTGCATGTGAGATAACACTGGTCAGAAGTCCTTGAGCACCACAGCTGACAGTAGGATCAGTGAGGCAGGCCAGGCTCAGGAGAAGCTGCTGTGTTCTGAGTCTGATAGGATCGCTACTTGAGGGTCATTCAGACAACATGGCAGGAAACTGTCGTCATCAGCTTTCCTACCCTGCATTTAACGAGCACAAGAGGTCACCATGTTGTTTCCTTCTGATTAGAAATGTCAACAGGGTCTGGCTGGCTCCCAGGGCATTTAGATAAGGGACTGGATACCCATGCTTGCCTTTTTTGACTTCTGATGTCTAGAAATTTGTGTTGTGTATAATTTTGTATTATATTAATGTTCGGTGTACATCTTCTTATTTCAAGGGAACACAGGATGTACTGAGAGGGTGCTATAGGTACTCAAATGGTGCCCATTTCCTTCTACTTACCTGCTCACATAAGAACTCCACACAACATTGACCACTCCAACAAAAAAGGCTTATGTTTGGTTTCTCAAAAGTACCACAAAACAAAAATCGTTATAAGTTGTTAGTATAATTTGGACTATTGTCCAAAGGAAAGGAAATGTTGAATTGCCAAGAGAATGAAATGGAAATTGGGCTATGATTGGTATTATTGGAACTTAACATGTTGTAATGACATGCAGCTATAGTTCTGCAAAGTGTGACCATTAAAGGCAGAAGGTAGGTTCACACATTTTTCATTCGCTGTATTACTCTGCCAGACTTCTCTGAATTGTTTGTGGCTATTAGCAATATTTGACTGATTTTCATTCCTCTTTATTTTAACCAGCAAATACAGCTCTGCAAGACATGAATGTCTGCAGAAGCCTGAGAAAAATGATTAACAAGAATGATTAATAAACAGTTTAAATGTTTAAACCAATAAACATTAAATGAACATAAACAAATCACTTCCTCTTGTACAAGTTTTTTCATTACTTGATGAGAATACATCTGTTGTTATGCCAGCTTTCGATTTTATTTGCCTCACCATGGTTTATAGTAGGTGACGTGGCATGTAAGAAGCTGAAACTGTTTCAGTGTTTCCTTATTTCCTGCCAAAACTACCTCTAAAAGGCCCCAGTGCATTAAAAGACAGTGAATCTTTTTTGTTGATTTAAGCTTTGACAGTAATTTTAAGATGCTGATGGCCAATTCATATGGTGAATATTCACTCCTGGAAATGTATTGTTTGGGGTTTGCCAAAGATTTCAAGTAACTAGCATTATATTTACATTACATTCTTATTGAAGATGTTTTAAAGAGAAATATATTTTTGCTCTTTTTTGTTGTTTGTTTGAATGAGACCACTTTAATATTTGATGTGTGGCAGTTGTGGGCATGTTCTCTGTGCCAGTAGATAAAGTTGCACTCTCATAGTGAAGTAACTGCCAAGTGTAGTCTTTAAATATTGATATTAGGCTTGAATGTACAGGTTAACAGTTAGTCCAAAGTTGGGCTAGGGTATTTGGGTTTTGGGAGTGTGCATGTTTCTATCTTAAGATCTTATCACAGCTGGCACCAACCATGAAAAGCAAACACCAGCAGTGGTGTGGCAAAGGTTTTCTAGGATCATGTTTAAAAGATTTGATGTTGATTCTAAGTAATTAATGAAGCCAATTACAGTTCACACGTGTTTTAGCTACATTGGCAGCTAGTCTCACTCTCCTCACAGTGGCTTCTCTAAGCCATGACCCAGACTTAACGTAGTTACAGTTACTGGAACTCTGGGAAATGGCACTCTTGCTTTTTAAAGGCATGGAGGCATGGGCTTTATGGTCTAAATTCCAAACACATACACAAGATCTTTATTTTATACAGAGATTGTTATAGTTGTGTGACTGATTTAGTTTACATGTGATTTAGTTCATATAGAGATTTAGTTTATATTAAACTAAATGAGAGTCAGGAATGAGATTAATTTCATATGAATTCTGTAATGTACTGTTGGTCCTAATGCATGCAAGTGCTTAATTTCCACTGTCAGGTTTTAGTGAGTTACTGTTCTCTTGCCCCTTGTACAAAGCTGGAGAGAAGAACATAATACATTGACTTCTCCAGTGAACACTTAGAACAACAGAAGTCATATAAGACATATGTCCACCGCATAAGTAATACAATTGTTTAAGAAACTTACTTTATGCTCTGTATTTCAATATTTATAGAATGTGAGTTATGATTTTTCACTAGACATGGTGAGTCATGTTTTCTGCTCTGTAATGATTTCAGGATCAAGTTGGATATACCGTATAGTAGATAAGCCTCCAGTGAGCCTTGAGTCTGACCTATAGTGAGGTCTTTCAGACCCCAGCTGTACAAATCCTTGCCCAGGCTTCTGTAGCCCTCTAATCCAGCCCAAAGGCTAGTAATATTATATAAGTATCTACTGCATTAGTTTGCTTTGCGTGGAAGTATTGCATCAGAGCAAATGGCTTCTATCCCATCTTTCACTGTTTTTTGCTCTCTCGTGATTGGATAATGAAGCACTTTTGGCATGGTTCCCATGCTCGATCAGTGTAATGGCCGGTGTGTGAGACTAGAGTTGCTGGAGTTGTACATTAATGTTTATTGAAGGTATAATTGATACTGACTTGGAGCAATTGTTAGATTTGTTGCATGTGGACCCTGTTTTCAGCCATTTGGACTTCTATAAATATTATGCATGATATGTTATACAATCAAACTAATTTGATTCACTCCAGCAACTTGAAGGCATAATTCAAGCCATGTCCAGACTTGTTAAGGTGTTTATGGGAGTCCCAGTGTGCCACCCCCTACCTCACCCCCTCATCCACTGCCCCCCCACACCCCTTTTGTCCCTTTCATACACTTCAGTGACCCCCTCTGCCCCTCACCCTTCAGGAGCCTCAGTGAGCTAAGCTGTAACCCCAGTAGTATTACTTACATTATTTGCATTGGATTCTTAGAGATTCCCAGCCATTAAAGTTCTGGTAATGGTCAGTGATGTGTACCTACCTGAAGAAGAGGCTGTATTGTTTTCCCGTATGGGTAGAGATACTGTGAGTGTGTGTGTGTGTGTGTGTGTGTGTGTGTGTGTGTGTGTGTGTGTGTGTGTGTGTGTGTGAGAGAGAGAGAGAGAGAGAGAGAGAGAGAGAGAGAGAGAGAGAGAGAGAGAGAGAGAGATATGTTTCCTCATTTAGTACTGGATGTAATGAATTTCTTCCTGATGTTTTCCATAGAGGAAGCTGCCAGCAGGTATCTGGCCACTTCAGCCTCCTCTGAGGACATCTATAGGTGGACACAGTGAGGTACAAAGTGAGGGAATGAACATGGGTCTGATTGTGGATTTGGAAAGGAAGGCACCCGATAATGCTGTAATATACTGTTTCTCAAAAGAAAGCCTTGATTGTCTAAAGGTATTACCCTGTTTGATGTTAGTATGTGCAGGAAAATAAGTTAACGCAATCATTTATTACCCAGAAGTCTCCACTGTCTTTGCAGGGAAGTTTGGTTCAGAATGAAAGTGAAAATGCTGTGACACTGAAGAAGAATGCACAGTTATCAGCATAAGATCAGAATGTGGCAGATGTAGAAGAACAGCACATTTGGAACGAGTTAAACTAGTAAACCACCTCGCTTCCATCCTTCCATGGGTCAGAGTTCTTATCCCAACCTGCTGTTGCCACACCATCTGACCCTGGAAAAAAACCTACGTAATTATGAACATCTGGTTGTACTTATCTTTTAACATATGTTAACATGTTATGTTACCATCCAGTGCATGATGCAGTTATGATTCATTTCTATTTTGTATATACAGATCAAGCACACCATTCACATACATTTTTTTTTAGTTTTTGGTAATGCTTGCATAAATTTTACTATAGATTATCAGACAGTGGAATGTTTAGTAACCTGACATATCCTCATGGTTTCATAGTTCGCAGCTCATAATTTTATAGTTTATCCAAGCACAAATAAATATAAAAGACCTTCCTTGAGGAAATCACCTTTATTTTCTACCTTCTTTCAGTACAAAGCATTCTGCTCTGAGTGCCAGAACACTCCGGCAGTAGAATCCTCTTTCCCCCTGACTGCCTGCTGCGTCCCTCATGTGTCCCTTCAGAAAGCTGTCTTCATCCAGAGGCACTCTGTACTGCGGACACTAAGAATGGAGGGGTGGAGGGTGGTCATAGTTCTAGCCAGCCCAGCCCTTGATCCAGTGCATGGGTTTGTTCTGATTGCCTGACTCTGATTGCCTGACTCAGGTGTTTTGGTAGCTTGAGGTCAGAATTAGCTCTAACTGGCTTTTGCCACATTGATTTTGTCTGCATTCTTACTGTGGTGTCACCTTTTGTCATCATGTTTTAGTTTGGTTCTAGCTATGTATATTTTACTGCTTTATGTATATTTTTAAAAGTTTCCAAGACAATGCCATATACTGCATGATAACTGGGTGCACAGTGCTAATGTGGGTGCTGTAGCCCATAATGGAAAAGCATATATGGATTCAGTCACCATGGGTGAATGCCATTTTAAAGCTCATTGCTCAGTATTTTTGGCATTTGTGGGAAATTACCTATACCCACGTGATCCACTGCACTTATGTGGGAACATGCTTAAGCAGCTTTCTTGCTGCTCTCAGAGGCTCCACGATAACTGGGATTTGCTGGACTCACTCACAAGAATGTGCTCCATCCAAGTCCATTCAAGCAAAATGGGAATCGAAGAGCCAACTGTCCTATAAAAAAGTCCCTCGGCTGGGAAGAGCGCACAAATTCTTTCCCATTGAGTTTAAGCATGGAGCACATGGCACTCTCTGCATACATGCATTGCTTTTAGAGGAACTATGATCCTGCCCTGACTTGCAATTTGTCATATATTGGCACTATGTCAGACAGAGAGACTAAACATATGCTAGGCAAAGTAGAGAAAGTACAATTGTTTAGCTTTTCTTCATATTCACCATTCACTTGACATATTTCTAGCATGTTGTGATTTCAAGAATTAAATTGTCTAAAGCAGAGTGATGCTTCTGGCAGAAATAGTTGTGTCATCTAGTCTATGTATAGACTATTGTTACCTGTATGACATTATGGACAACTTTATACAGCAGTCTTCCTGAAGACAATATTAAGCAGTAAGTCTTTCTGTAGTTGCTTGATAACTGGTATTTTTATGTCATTGAAGTTCTACTTATAATTGAACATAGCCTTTATTGTAAATAGATGTTTTCTTATTGAAAATATATCCTTAACAAAGTATAAGCCATGTGACACATAATGTATTTTTGATCATCTGCTTCAGTTCTTGTCCCTGCATTAGTTATGTAAGTACACCTTTTTGATTATAGTTTGATTATGATTATAGTTGTTATTATGAGTACTTTCAGTACTCTCTCTGCATGTGGAAATATATCACTTGGTAAAACCCAACATGTAGAAACAGAGAATAAGGCAATGATGAATAAGAGAGGGAGAGTGAGTGAACAGGGTAAGAATATAAAACCAACTGTCATATTGGGTAACTTAAAACTCTCATCACTAAAGCATGCCAACATTAATTGTTTGACATATTTCCTCTCCTACACTTCCTTCTACCATACAGAAGAAAGACACATGCATGTCCACATTCGCAAATGTGTGTGAGAACCACCACCCCCCCATCACACAAACACACACACACACACACACACACACACACACACACACACACACACACACACCACTTCCTCCACATGTAATCCAGGAAATACTGATGAGGTTTAATCATGCCCTGTCATGAACACATGGATTACAGTGTCAGATTATGTCAAGGTTATGATGGGACAGGACAGGCTCTGTGTCTGTGTGTGTGTGTCTGTGTGTGCATGTACGCATGCGTGTGTTTCCATGTATGCATGAATAGCCAATGTTCACTGCTTTCTTTTACTGACCTTGGCAGAATGAATTACACATATGAAGGATTATCATGATTATTGCAGTCCTGTAGTTAATCAGAACCAGAAACAGCTACTTTCAGCAGCTGAAAGCTCAACAAACAGAGCAGATATTATATGTTTTATACTATATCTCTACATAACACAGTATGTCCAGTTCACAAGAAAAGAAGACTCTCAGATTCAATCTGGAGGCTGGGTCAGCAATCCCAGAGTCTCTTTCTGTGGATCAAGATCATATGGATTCCATTTACTGATCATTCATTAACACTTATTTTTAGCTGCTTAAAGTTATTTTAAAAGTTAGTTAGGATTTTTTTTTAAGAAAAATTTCTTTAGACTTGCAAAGTTTTAATTTTCTGTGAAGTGTTTTTGTTCCCCATTTGAACATCATACTAAATATTCTGTTGTATTCTAAACATGACTTTTAGCTCTATTTGTGCATTTTTAAATGATGCACACATCAAATACTTGTGAAGCTCCTGTCATCAGCCTGAATAAGCCCTAGAAGCTTTGTAGAATATCTATTCTAATGGCTGTACAAGGTCCCCATGCTGGTCGTGCATAGGTGACATCCAGCCTTGCCCTCTGCTGCAAAAGATAAATGGCTCTCCAGAGAAAGCAGACATGGAGCACACACAAGCCGAGCTTAGCCCTGAGCCAGTCCCAGAAGCACCGTCTGCCTCTCCCCTGTTCTTCTGGGAAATCTGGGCCCAACATTTTCTCACAAGCACACAGTGATGCATATAAATCCAGCAGAAATGACACTCACTGTTTATTTTGGAGCTCTGGGAGAGAGATCAGAGCCAGAGCTGGAGATCCAGCCTAGCTAGGGCTATGAGGACTCCTTTACTCAGACCAAACTTTATGGTGGCAATCATCAAGATGACGCCAGTATTTTTGTCAGCTTGTTGTCTCTCCTTTCTCCAGCCCTTGTTTATGGTTGTAAATCATAATTTAGCATTCATCCCTCCGTTGTGAACTCTTGAGACGAGCCACTTTCACTCCCTGCCTGTGTCATCCTACCCTGGGAGATCTGGCAGTGTCACTGCTTTCTCCATAAAGGATAACACCACAAAAACAGAGGAAAGAGAGGAGCATTCATAGTGAAGATAAGGGAGTGCTTGAACAGCAAATTGGGTTTTTTCCCATCCAAGGGTCTTTGCAGTCATTGGACAGAACTCCCAAGCTGTATCTCTCCAAAACTTTGAACTCATATACACTTGACTCAACCTACTATATGTCATCAACCACAGCTGAGAATATGCATCAGAAATGGAGTCATCAGAAAATCACTCATTTTAAATGATTTTTTTTTTCTTTCTTTCGTGGCTCTTTTGTGGTCTAGACCTTTTCTGACTTAAACTTGGGCTACAACTGGTGACTCCACCTCCTTCCTGGAACACCTGGAATGCCAGAATACAGGAAGTGGAGAAGTTGCAGTGGTTTTTAAACACTGCCACAGATGTCAAACGTTAAATGTGGGGATGTTCTATAAAAGCCAGAGCCTAAAAATGTGTTCACTCCAGTTCTCCTTTACACTTACTTTCCATATAGAAGTGATTGCATTAGTAAAATGACTTGGTGTTGTCCTATAAACTTTGGGGAAAAAACACCATCTATAATCCCTAAAAATGCTAAAATATTAAAACTATCAAACAGAGAATAGGCATTTTTTATTATAAATATTGTAACACCTCATGAGGACCTGTAAAAATGGTTTGTTTTCATGGGTAAATTTACTGTGATAAAGTGCAATTCTAACTTGTGTATCAACAGGAACGATCTGATTATATGGATTACTCAGACCTCTAACAGATTAAGACCCTGTGAGAGAAAACCCTCTTATAACAGCAGCGCCCTCTAATGGTGTACTGAATGAAGTAACGCTTCTGAGAGCTGTGCATGCACCCATGTGGATCCGGACCTCTTCTATTCACACCTACAATGGCTCATACCCTCACACTTTGCAGTCTTCCTAGAGGCAGTCTAAGCTTTGAATTGGCATTAGTTTACAAAAGGTCACTGGCCTCTTTCTTCTGAAAAGACATGTAAAGACAAATGATCGATGAATTCAATCTTGAAAACAGCTCAAAGATCAGAATGTTTTGCCAGAGCCTCATGGCTCTACAGTGACACTAAAGAAGGCAATACATCAAAGTCAAGCAACTCTCAAACCGGTTGAATTGACTGAAATGTTCCTTGCCCCCATTTGTTGTGCAGTGGACATGTGACGACAGATCTGCTGTCATGGAGACATCCTTTCTCCAAGGAAATTAAGTCCGTGTTGCACATTTCAGCAAATCATAATGCAATGATGGACAGTACAAAAGATGAGCAGTCTGTTGTAGGAACAATTACACAACTTTTATCATAAGATAAACAGCAAGGTGTGGGTTATTTCTAAGCAGGAAGACACTTTGCTATAATCACTGTAGGAAGTGTTATATATATATATATATATATATATATATAAAATACTGTGGTGGAAAAGAACTCTCAAGTCTTCTTATTCATGCTTGATTTTTATTGACTGTGAAGATGTGATCTAATTCTCCAAAAGAACCAAAACGAACAGAGAAAGGAAATATTCCATGGTACATTTTTAGAATATTTATGCATTACATTTCTCTGATTCAAAACCAATCAGTGAGCTTGAAAGGTTTAAACCTAAAGAATTTAAATGAAGGGCAGAGGTTTAAAGGTAATAACTGAACCAGTAAATAGGAATGAGACATAATGAAAAAGCAAAAGCAAACAACAGCAAAAAGGCAAACAAACGTGACGGGGCCTCTTTGGCAAATCCATGAAATTTACACAAAAAAAAAGTCAAGCGAATTGGGTATCAGTAATACTCTTTGGGCAACTCATACTTGTGTCTTCAGTCTTCCGTTCATAATTGAGGCGTTTACCAGTCAAAACAAGATGTATGTGGAGTCAGACAAACCTCTTTGCTCTGGGACACATGCATCCAGTGTGTTTATGGTAAGATCCAATGGCTTTAAGATGCAGCAAAAACATTTAAAGCACTCCTCTCTCTCATTCTCCTGCAATGATGAATAATACTAGAGAGAAAAGATGCAGGAAAGAATTTAGTATAAATTCAAAAAAAATAATAATAATAAAGAAAAAATTATATATATAATTTCTCAACACACCTAAAGGTAAACTTTACCAGCCAGGAAATGCAGTCATTTATATATACACACGCGTGTATTTTATATCACCAGTGTACGACTACAACCCAATGGCATCTGTGATGTACACTCTTGTAACTTATGCCTGTAACACCTGAAAGAGTTTCCATTAGAATGTGCCCAAGTTCTGACAAAGAGTAAGTGCATACCCACGAAAGTTCACAAAATGTCAACGCCACTCGTCATCGCCTCCTGGTGGCTGCAGAAGTGCCAGCTCCCAGGCGGTTCACAGTTTTGCTCATGTGTGGAAAGTGCACGGTCGGGGTCCTGGACGTGGGGCCATAGAGGCCCAGGTTCCTGGCTGCCAAGGACTTGCGGGGTGCCTTCATGCAGGGGAAGGGTGAGAAGATTTGCTGCGCTTTGGGGGCCAGCTCCAGGGCGGAGTCCACAACAGGACTCCGCCCCAAAGAGCCGGCCCTGCTCTCGGAGCTGGAGGAGTCAGTGCGGTGGGTGCAGCAGGGCACCATCAGGGCCGGCGGTGATGGCTGTGGCTCCGACTGTGGGATTGGCGAGGTCGACCCCGGCTCAGATGAGGCAGAAGAAGGGGCTTGCTCGGACGACTCCAGCTCTAGCGTAGACAGACGCTCTTCCGTCTCCTTTATTTCGCCCTCTTCCTCACAACCACTGTCCTGCAGGGGGAAGTCCGAGTCTCTCACTTCCACAATCACCTGCGCAGACTCGTCCGTCTTCTCCCGCTCACCTTCCTCCTGTTCCACGTGCTGCTCCTTCACATCCTCCTGAGTCTTTTCATCCCCAGCTAACGGCAGTTTGGGTTCCGAGCTGTCGTCGTCCTCCGGTGACAGCGAATCATCAAAGCCCAGCTGGGCCCGTGCCCGGGCCAGATTCCTGCGATGGGCGCGGACGTGGGCACGCCAGGGGGACTGGAGCCTGGCCCGAGCACCCTGTTCCAGGCTGGGGGTGGACTGGGATTGAGGCAGGGGGCCAGCGTGTCCTCTGGGCCCATAGAGAATACCATTTCTGGAGGCACGCTGGGCAGGTTGAGGCTTTCTCCCTAGTAGAAGGTGGTTGACCACAGGAGAAGAATGGACCTGGGATGTGAGGACACTGGTGGCTGGACATTTGTCTAGAAAAAAAATAATAATAAGAAATCGAAATATACACTGATGATGAGGAGCGGCATAGCAGTTTTACTAACTCAAGACATACAATCCATTGCCGTCGCAATGCCTTAAATCAACAAAAGTCAGATCATTTGCACAGAGAGGCACATGGCCGACCATGATTTACAGAAAAAAGGAATTTCAAAATACAATCTTTAGTGACTTCTCTTCTTAAAATAAATTCTCTCCCCAAAATAAAAAGACCAGAAACAGCCACAGCATGAAGCACTGATGCAGCGAGATCAAGAGAGAAGACTGCCTTCACCTAAAGAACATCCATCAACCCAAAGCCCAGCAAAATCATGATTAGTGAATTACTACAGGAGGCCCGACACCCAAACCCTAAGTGGTCAGTACCAGTTCCATGGCTTGTCTCTTTACTGGCCTGATGAGGGCTAACAGGCTCAGCTTCCACTGGCATTTCTGAGGAGACACGCGAACAGGTGACAAAACATGAGCCTAAAGCAGGGATCCCAAACAGAGTCAACCCTTTTACTGAGGTGGGCAGAAAGTGTTCAGTCTTGCTAAAACCTGAAACACTGGTAAATGGGTCTGTCTTATGCAGCCCAATTTCTGGTCATATCTAACCTTAAGAGAAACACTCTGGTTAAAAGGTTAAAGGTAGTTGTGACAGATTCCTTCAAAAGTTTAAACTGAGGCCCAAAAAAAATGTATTGAGCATTGTTTTAAATTCCATCGCTAATACACACACACACACACACACACACACACACACACACACACACACACACATATATATATATAAATAAATAAAATGTGCATTGATTTATTTAATTAATTAATTTTTACATATTACATAAGCATTCACCAAGCCAAAAATTCCTCATATGCGTAACATACTTGACAAAACCCTGATCCTGCTTACCAGACGGTAATATGAGGGTATTACAAGGGCACTATGAATGCTGACTAAGGCCTCACGTATGCCAAGCGAGAGAGCGCAGGGCTGAGGTCCCGCAGCGCAGCACCTCCTGACCTGTGCGGATGTAGAGCAGGCCGGCCTGCTGCTGCTGGCGTCTCTTGATGCGCGAGTACTGCTTGGTGAGCGCCCTGATGTCCGTGCTCATGCGCTCCAGCATCATGCTGTTGATGGCAGCCTGGTGCTCGGCGCGGCCGGCGCCCACTGCCCCGGGGCTCAGCTCTGCCATGTTGCTGGAGGGGGAGGGGGGTTCACCTCGCTGCTCTGGAGGGCGGGGGGGTGGACGAGGCAAAAGGGGCAGTGTCAGTGGCACCGGATAAAGGGAGACACATTAAGCACTGGAAACATTTCAGGCAGCAGTACTGACGGGGTAAAAATATGGTCTCCACTGACAGCCCGGACAAAAAGAAACACATGCACACACAAGCCTGCACAAAGACCCACAGTCTGCACAAAGACCCACAGTCTTTGGAGACTTCCTCAGATCACCAGGACTCAGATGCCATGTTCTCCCTGCTTGCACCTCAAAAAAATGCAGTGTCATGGTAATTATCGCTTTTGTTTGATAAACGTATCCCTCCGTCTCCTGTTCTGCAGGAAGTGGATTAGAGAACAGGAAAGGGGAGGGGCACTTAATGCAGTAGGCTGCTAGAATACACCAAGAATTACACGTCCACGCCTGCTTTCAGCAAAACATTGGAGAGAGAGCATCAATAGGTTTGCAGTTTTACCTTTTAAGTGCTTTTGGTATCTCTGGATCTCAGGAGCCAGAAGGCCCCCCAATGGTCCCAGGCATCCCAGAGCAGTGATGACAGAGTCCTCATCATCCATATCACCGTCATCATCACTCTCCCATCCATACAGGCCCTGGCTACTATCAGGAAAAGTTCCAAAGTTTACAGAGGAAGGGATCAAAATCATCACAGTGATATCATCGGGGAATGATGGACATCGACTGTTTATTGGTGGCCATTTTATTAAAAATGCTTACTGTAAGAATACAATTCTTATTATTAGTATAAAAATCACTCTGTTCATCTAGAACAAAGACAGTGATCACATTTGTTGAAAATGAGTGTGTTCTACAGAACTAACTGTCCTCTGACATCAAGTAGTACTTCATGTCTTCATGATTTCCCTTGTATCTGTAGAACCTACGATAACCGGTAGCAGCTGGATAATTTAACTGCTTCCAACCAACTCTATTCCTTATCATCCCTATGACCTTCTCTCTCACACACACACACACACACACAACAAAACAGTCAGCTCTACTGCCAACTTCCTGCTCTGTGATAAGGCTACAATGCTGGTGAGTAAAGTGGTGTAATGTTAGCATGCTTTCTCATTCTTCCACACCTGCCATTAGCCTTGACAGGAGCTGGGAAGGGTGTGATGTTGTAGGTGTACTTCTCCCTCAGCTCAGTCAGCTGGGGCAACGGGAAGACAGCCATGGAGTAGACAGTCTGTTAGAGCACGCACACACGCACACACAGATCAGATATCAGTATTAAAGCAAACCTATATTTTTATGATATGCATTTAATGCAAAACTACCATTACTCTATTGCATTCACTTTCCATGGAGCGCGCAATTTTATCCGTGGCAGAGCTTTGACACCACCATGTCCTTCCTTCCCATAAACAGCGCATCTTGGATGTACTACAATCTAATGCACTTGCCCTGTCTTCCATGCATCACAGTCAGGCTGTTTGTCCCTCACCTGCATCAGCTCGTTGGAGTCAATCAGGTTGTGCTCCAGCATCTCCTGAGTCAGGCAGCCCATAGTGCTGTAGAACTCATCTGCAGTTTGGCACTCCTCAATCCTCCTAGGAGGGAAAACAACATTTTGCATTATATATATATATATAAAATCTATCTCTCACAACAGCTCAGCTGTAATGCATATATTCTATTAGTACTGCAGAAGAAAGGGAGTGTCCAATCACTGGCATATAGATTTGATGTGTACCGTGCTGTGAACATAACCAGGTTTTTAAAAGCAGCTGCTGGCTAACTCACTCTCCCAGTTTGGCCCAGATGGCCAGCGCCACCCGCAGCAGCACTTCGGAACCCTCGAAGAAGACAGAATCCCAGATCTTCAGCACAGTATGGTGAGGAAGGCAGGTGGCGAACATGGTGAGGAACCACTGCATGGTGAAAACGTTGGTGAGCGGAGGCTCGTAGCTGCCTGGAACAACACCAGCATGACTGTAAACGATACGGAGAGCTACAGCAGACAGACATGGAGATTTTGGTAGATAAACCCCAACGGAATGTGCGTTCTTTGTGGGCTGAAGCATTTCTTTTTTATATATGTGAAATTAGTAAAGCTTGGCTAAACTGGCTTCACCGAATACTTTAATGTATTTGCACAAATATCATAAGGTGGTAAAAGAAATGGGACACCATTATTTTACCAAGATTGTCAATTTTTTACTTTACTCTACAATTTTGTTCCAACATACTGAGAAAAGTGGAGAGAGAGAGCATTAGTTACCCATAAGGGGCTACAATCAGTGGTAAGAGCATGGCGGGGTAGCCACTCACCTCCACCCGCCCGATTGGCTACTTTCTGTAGGTGGTGGAGGTGCTGAGAGAGTTCTGGAAGTTTCAGCCTCAGCAGGTCCCTGAAGGCGGCCATGTCCACGGACAGAGCCCGCAGGTTGTTGGCAAAGTAGCTGTCGGGGAGCACCTTATCGATCAGATAAATCATCACCTGTAGAGGGCGCAACAAACAACATTCCAATCAGGTCAAAGGGAAGAACGAGTCCGAGGGATGGAGGCAACCGGATGGAGTCACTGACCTTTAAAGCGTCCCCCTCGTTGCCCTCTGTGACCTCTAGGATAAGGGCGGCCAGCACATTGAATCCCTGGCAGTAACCCACGGCCTTGTTCCAGCGCGCGTAGGCTAGCAGTACCCGCTTTAGCACCACGCGGTCCTGCTCTGCCTCCTGGCCACAGTAGGAACTGCAGCCTGTCCTGTGCAGGTCCTGTAGGAGACAACAGCAATAGCGATCGTTAGCGCCATGCACAGCAGGATTGTTTTTGTGCCTAGGCGGAAGGCTGAGACAACACAAAAGGTGCACGGGCTTCGGAAGTAACAATGTAAAAGGGAAATTTAGCAGTGGGGGGGGAGGATGCAGCTCCAGGGAGTGAGTGTGTTTGAGAGGAGAACGGACTTTGCCCTCCTATGAACCGTAAGCTGGAGATGAATCATTTGCCTACAGCAGTGGGAGGAGAGCCCATGCGCTGCCTGTTCCATTACGCGTTTTAAGATGCCACACTGCCCACAGCAAACATCCTGCTGCACCAGACGTCTAATCATACTGATTCCACTTTACACCATCAAATGTCTCAGACAGCAAGACACCAGCTCTCTGCTTTCAGCATTGTGTGTCCAACTCACAATCTAATATTTACATGTAATGCCATGTCAGCCCATTCTGACTGCTTGGGCTGCTGGGCAGAAAAGTATGACTTGACAAATGATTCATGTTTAAACCAAGAGCTAGAGAAGTGCCTTTATAGTTTATAAGCAGGGCAAGAAAACATGAGAAATACCTTAACAATTTGGATCCCAAGAGAGTCATCATCTGGATTGCTGCGGTCATTGAAAGTAAATCTCATGGTTTTCTCCCAGTCTATGGAGATGCTATGGAGGTACTGATCAGCTAGTGTCAACCACACCTAACGCAGAACAAACCAAACTATTTAGAAATAATATTTACCCACATCATACTGAAGCAGTATAGCATGTTACTATACACATACACACAACACCGTCTAATACGCAGAGGCAAGTGGACAGTAAAACAAATGTAATTGTTTTGGCTTTCTACTAAAAAACATTGGATTTGGAATGAAAGTGTAGAAAGTCAACTTCATTTTAGAGGATATTTACAGCTATACTGGGTGAAACACAGGAATCACAACCTTTTTACACAAAGACCTATATCTTAAAGATCAACATAAAGTTTTAATAAAATGACCAGGTTTGCTGCTTGTAAATCCTTTGCTGTTCATGACTGCCTGAAGCCTATAATCCATAAACATTAGTAGAAGATGGTCATCTTCTCCAGAGAAGCTCTGCCAGATCTGCATTGCAGATATTTTCAGTTTTCACTCATTTTGGGGTCTTTCTCATCCAGTGATGTTTTTGCTACAGAAAATCCTTGATGAATGAGGTTCACCTGGGGTGACTGACTTTCTCAGTTAGGAGCATTCCTCTGTTTGGCCCTGAAAAACTCCATACCCATTTTAGTAGTATCTATTCAGTCATTGTTCTTTTGCAAAGGAAAATTTGTAGTCCATTGATTTTTGGGAAATTTGGTTGAATCCGAGATATCTCCATTAATTTCAGGATTCATTATACAGCTGTACAAGAAGAGCCACATCAATAAAGGCATATGAGTCAGTTCCACTGGCAACCACACACCCATGCCAAGTGTGGCTGTATACTTTAGGTCATTATTGTTTTCTATTCTCGAGGCTTATCAGTTGTTTGCACTTCATGGTAAACCCTCATGCTGAGTCCTGCTTTTCAACATGGCAGTGTTTGACATATCTATGTCTACATCCTGGACTGTTTCTCACTAAAGTGCAGGCTTTTGGTCTTCACGGTGAGGGGCAACAGCAGCAGATTCCAGATGCAAATGCCACATCTAGAATCAACTCTAGAGCATTTGTTAGCCCTTTTCTACAAGAACCAGTGATGAAACAACATGGAATCAGCCAACTGTACAAACTCTCATGACCCCCCCCCCCTTGAGGAAGAGGGGGGGCAAAATTAGAGTATGTGGTTGTTGACATACCTTCCTTCTCCACTCTTTGGGGATGCCTGTCGGGAGTCTGGCCACTGCCTTTAAGGCATCATACCACTACAGGATACACATTAGTGAATGCTCCATCCCAAAGCACAAGACAATACAAAAACAAACCTTTGACTCCATGTGTACTATGTCTTAAAAAGAAATGTAGGAGCAGGGATAACAAATACAGCCCGAGTCATAGCAGACAAATGCTTACCTGTTGAAATCCATTTTTGCCCAGTGATGGTTCTAGAGTGAATTTCAACCTAGTATCCACACCTACAAAAGAAAGGGAAAAAACAGTGGCCATACTGTAAAGGTGTATTCAAAGGGAGTGGACAAAATGCGGGAAAATATCTAATGGAAGTAAGTGGTATGCTTTACAAGTGGCTAAATTGCAATTCAAAAGTAATATACATCCACACTTTCAATTTATGATGATGCATGTATGTTTCACTAAAATAGCTGTGTTTATAAAGCTACAAAAAGCTAATAAGAAGTCCATTACAGAAATGAATAAGCAACTGAATGTGTCATGAGATGTGCTGTAGACTATATTTAATTACATATTTAAGACAAGAAAAGCTGTCTCAGGAGTGAATAACAACTGTGAGAAGTTAAGAATATGCCTTAAAAATGACAAGAACGCCGTCCCCTGTAACCTACATTTACATACAATCTAAGCATAGTTGTGGGACAGCCCAGAACTATTAATAGAATAAAAACGTCAAAAATCGATTGTTAAATTGTTCTACTGTATACTGCCAAGATGGCCTAGAGATTATGTGGAAGTGATCCTTTACAGACTACAAATCCAAACATTACCTTCGTTTCCATTATTTTGTTTTATACTTGTACTTGCGTTAACTGTGCGAATGCAGTTAACGCTTCATGCTTGCCTGCGTGTATTCAGGCGCGATTGTAAGTCGTTCTCACATACTCCCTATACCTTACACTACAGTTTGCGTTTAGGACCGGACGTCCTTTTGCAATGGAATTTAAAGCTAAATCGAGAAGGACGGGAAGGAAACCTCATCATTGCATGAAGTGACAAGTTGCCTCATTTTCACCATAAACTTTCTTTTCGAAGACGGAAACCAAGTTGCTCGACGTTTTAGTATCCTCGTCCATGTGTAATGTCACTGCTACCAGACGAAGGCATAACCGAACTGCAGATGCACAAATCTTTTTTTTTTTTAAACAAACAAACACAGTTTTGTAACTGCAGTTGTAAACATCATTTTTAGCGACCGAAGCCGTAGTATTTGAAATAAACCTATAGAGGATCTCGCTGTCGCTGTCCGGAGCGCTGTGGTGCTGATTATCCACTTCCGCCTTTCGTTAAGAAACGACTGCAATATTTTGAGCATTAAATACTAATAATCTGTTGTATATTTAGTCAAACTGGCATAAATGAGAAACCTTAATACACAGAACGCAAAAGGAAAGAAACTTACTTTAATCAATTCTATTAAACCTAAACCTACCAGCAGCCATTGCGCCTCTTCACAAAACGGCAGGCTAACAATCAGTGGAACAGGAAGAACAAACACTAAGCCACATCTGCTAAACATATTCTAATTTATTTGTCCCAGATACTCTCAAATTACGAAGAGAAACCAGTGTCCGTCATAGCATCCAGCTATAGGTTACGGGTAACACACCAGAGTACAACAGACATTTCTGCATTTACACTAAGCCTACTCTCAGCCCTAGTTACAAAGGATCAACTGTCACGATTATTACCTCTGGAACCTCCTACTTTCCACCCTTAGAAAACCTTAAACGAGAAGCATTTAAGAAAGGAAAACACTACAAATATACATACATACATACATACATACATGCATGCATGCATGCAGCAGAGGTGGGTGTAATAAACATAAAATGGTAACGTGAAACCATATCAGGCTATGTAATACATCTAAACGTATCTGATTTAAGGCAGAAAAAACTACTGGGAATACCCCAGTCTATAGGACATCTTACCATTTCAGAAATAGTTTACTTGACTTAACATTGACATTAAAGTAACAGACAAATGTAAGTGAAAATGTAATTTAAAAGTATATAGTTCCAGATTTGTCCAGAACAAAGGTCACCTGGTTCCAGAGTACACAACAAGCGAGGGGCTCTGCGGGAGATACCATTGCGTTTCTTGAGGACATTACTGATGATATTACCGACTCCTCCAGCACTCTGGCGTTTTAAACAAATCTTAGACCTTTTAGAGGAGCCCAACTTGTCCTTCTTCATTTGGAGAGGAATAAATCAATACTCGCAAAAAATGATGTACGTTCTTTATCCACCTTAAAACCTTTGCACTCTCCTTTCTCCAACCTCTTTTGATTCTTGTTGCGCATTTAAAAAATGTCTGAAATGTTTATATTTGTAGACATATACATATTGCTATGATAAGCTATTTAAAAAAATCTAAACGTCCTCTACGTAAGGAAAAATGGCGATCTAATCAATACATCTCACGGTGATGTCTCCGGTAATAAAATCCGTCCGCTGCACCGTTTGCTCATATATTCAACGCGTAATTTATCCTCCATCAATTATCAGATACATCAGAATGTAAAAGGTTAGAATGTATCGTAAATTGATTCGAATTTAAATTAAAATAGGGCTTCCGCTTTCTAAAGGAGCTTGCGTGATGCGAGGAGAAAAGGTGCATCTGCAGCGCGCATTCCGCGGTGATGAACCATGTTGCACACCCACATACGCGTCACACAAGGAGCACGTGGGAGCAGGCGGTGCAGAAAGGCCCACAGATGCAACGGGAGGGAGCGACGCGAAAGAGACCAATAAAAACGGGTGTACACACATGCAAATACCGTGGGCATTTGATGAGTAACCCAAAGCATGAGACTGTAGTGGCACACGTAACTAAGCTTAGCTTTGATTAAACGTTTGCTTAATAATAGTGGACTTAGATACAAATAGGGGTCCAAAGTTATGAAGAATTTCAATTTAAGTAAACATTAGGCTAAGCCATACAAACAAACTCGGTTTGTAAATTAAGTAGGCTGGTTGATGCAATCATTTTGCATCATGCCTAAAAACGTGATTACAGATAAAATACAAAATACAGCTATCGTGCTATCATGTTACACCCCCACCCTTTTATTGCAACTAGCCATACTGCATCTCATAGAGAAAAGAAAAAACAAAAAAAAACAAAAACGAACTGCAGACATAGAAAATGCATGTTCATCACCACCACTGAGGTACACCACCACTGTACCTCAAGATAGCACAGCTGCAAAATCCTGACAATACATAGCTTACCTATAGGGGAAAATCAGACTCTGTGGTTTACAAAAGTGTCACAGACAAAAATAATTTTAAGAAAATTTCTTCTTTTAAATAATCTCTTGTATATTCAAATTCTGTGCATTTCATGTCAAAATACGGAAAAGAACAGTGATCTGGGCTCATCACATTTCATAGCATGAAACCACTAAACTATACTGTCATGGTATGAAACTTCAACAAATGATTATTTCACAAAGAAAGCTGCACATTATGCAACCCAATCAATGATGCTGCCATCTGTAGGCTGCCATCCATTCAGTGATGAGAATACAAACAGAACAAAAATCATACAGAGCTCGACATTTTTCAAACATACTGTACCTGCTTATTAGTGGTTGTGCTGCATGTGGATAAAATGGAGAAGAAAGCAATTAAACAGATTTCTGCTTCATGTACCTGGAACTCTGATTTTTGTGTCCCAATATGAGAAATGACAGACACATTAAGTATTTGTAAAGCGGTGATAGTTTCCACCTACATTAAAGGAACAATAAGTAATTAAGCAAGTAATTTTTCCAATAATAATTCTTCACATTATGAAACCACCATTATAGTCACACCTAGTGGCCTGGATGTTTCAGAGATTCTGTATTAAATCTATTTTAAACATGGCAGCCTCCATATAGGGCACCCACTCTATGAAGCATAAAATAGTTAATTTGAGGTCTACAAAGCAATTTGTTTCTCTCATGTGAACTGCATTTGACATAAAATCTAAAAATAGTAATTTCATAAATTGTTTGCTACTTTTTGGTGTTAAAAATGCCTTCCTTTAAGTAATTTCCCACTGACTCTTGAACACGTCTTTTTTTTTCTACATTTATCTATTCTCAATCAAATGTGAGACAAACTGACAGCAGGCAACATCCTCATTATAGTTATTCAGCCATGACAGTCATTTAGTTTTAAAGCCAAGAGAAAAACAAACTGGCAATCAGCTGGCAAATTAATTTTGACAAACGTCACCAGAGATATTTTGTCTGCAGGAAATTAGTTTGATATGTACTTTAAGCTCAGGAGCCCCAAATCTACCACCGTCTTTTTTTCCAAAGCAAACCAACATGCAAAAAATAAAAACACTCTACAACATGCTTAAAAGAAGACATACACACTTCACACTTTAGACACGAACAGCATAAAATCATGCATCCCAGTCAATCTCTTGAGCACAGGAAATGGATGAAATAAGAAAAATGATTAAGGATTACTTCTTTTTTGGGAGACAGCTTGCAGGCAGGCAGTGACTATGTCACATTTCTTTTGCTGTTTGTGATGGAGTCGGTCCTTCCTCTTCACCTGCCGTACCAGTTTAGCAGACTGAATCCCAATCCGGTACTTCACTTCCTGAATAATCCACTTCAGTTCCTCTGGATCTGAAGAGGAATATCACGCAAAACCTGATCTGATACCTGGTTTGCACTCTCTCAAGTAACAGCGTTGGGCATAGATCAAGGCAATTTAAATGATGCCTAAACAAAGTAGCTTGCGTTATAGGTCAATATCAATTTTAGCTGTCTGAAACAAACAAATGAATAGTCAAGTCAAAAATGCATCTATGCAAACTATGTAAAAAAAATTAAAGTCACTGTAGTAAAAGGTAAAATTACAATGTCCAGTATCTGTTCATTCCAAATCTTGCGAGGCACCTGTTTTTATTTTTTGTAAGTATATCCATTCGTAAAAGTAGTGATCCACAGTGAACCTAGCTTTAAAATGTTTTAAAACACCTTTCAAAAGGGAGAACTTGACTTTCTTTAACGGCCATTATTAATGTGTGTTATGATGCATTATATAAGCATGACTTTCTTCTCTGAGAAAACGCTAAAAGGGCGCTGACCTTTTTGCGCGAGGTACTTCATCTGATGTCTCCTGGTGTGCTTCTCTTGAAGCTCTTGTAGGAAATTTGACACGGTATTACTCCTCCCAAGAAACGCGTCTGAGCTGGACGTTTCGGTGGAACTATCCAGGCTATCCGCACTTACGCGGTTGGTACTTGCATAGGTATCATAAAGTTCCACTAGAAGACGGTCCACAATCGATGCGCGACACGTAGCTCTCGTTTCGTCGTCGTCCGACCGTTCGCTACGTCCGCGCGAGCCCGGCTCCACGCCAGCAGCGTTGGCTGCTCCATTAGACCTCTGAGAGCACTTGGATGATACGGTGTTTAGTGTTGGTGCCCCATACGCGCACTGTAGGCCTACGTCTGGCACAGTGGCAGTAATTGCATTGTTTTTAGAAACCCATTTGTGGAGTGCCGAGAAACCCTCAATGAAGGACGCACCTGAGTTCACGAAAACTCCGCTCTCCTCCTCAGAACAGATGTCACCGTCGCATATGTCAACTTCTTTCAGGTCGAGCTCACTAACCTCCACACTAGACATTTTTGCGAAATGTCCAGAAAACTGTTTTACGCGTTTTGCATTGCCAGCTCGAGCATAATCATTTGCGAGCACGTATGTAACGACAATATATTTTTTTAAAGAAACAAGGAACTGAAGTTCCGGGTGCATTCCATTCCTTAAGCTGGGTTGAACTGTGCCTTCCCAGGCTCTCCTTTCCTTCCTGCAAGCGTCCGAGTGTTGATTGCGCGCCCCTGCAGGAGTGAATAGTACAGCCCATTTCCAAACTTTTTTAGGAGTTCCACAGCAACAGGTGTTGGGTAGTAATTCGCACAGGTGAAATCAGCGCCATAGGTTTATGCGCTCTATGTATTTTTATTCAAACCCAGTTAACATAAACCGGTATTAAAATAAATCAATCGTCAAGTACAGTTAACGGTACTCCTAAATACAGCCTTCTTACAGAATGCAAATCAATTTAATTTATCGTAATTTGGTTAGCTACGTTACTTTGATTAGCTATATGTTTTATTAAGAGATAAAGACGTTTTAAAAAACCCTAAAAGCTAGGCTATAAATGAATTACATGCAAAGTAGCCGTCAGATGACCGGGACTTCCGGTCCTACGCAGCACATGACATGGAAACAGGAAAGTACTAGGCTTCAGCGAAGAAGCATATTTTTCTTAATACAATTTCACGCTTTCTTTAGTCCAAAACGTCCGTCCTAGTAAATCTGCGTGCTTTGAATCTACCGATAAATATGGCCTCCTTTCGATTACGTCCCCGGGCAATGTTTCATTTTGCTCTTATCTGCGTCATTTTGCTACTGAGTAACCTGCCTGTTATGGCCAACATGTACCACAGACCGAACATTGTTTTGATATTGACCGATGATTTGGACGTCTCGATTGGTGGTATGGTAAGTTTGCTATAGTTGTCCTTCGCTCATTGCCTGTGTTCAGTTCTTGGTTTGTGTGATTCTTGATGGGTTTCCTATCCCATAGATTCCCTTAAACAAAACGAGAAAGCTGATTGGTGATGCTGGAATAACGTTTCCAAATACGGTACGTAGAACTGTTGAAACTGTATTTTGCGTGTTATAGAGTACAATTAATTATATACAGAAAAAAAATGTTTGTGGGTCGTTGACAATGTAAAGAATAATAATGTGAATTTTTGTTCACACCTAGTTAATATCTCCACTTCAGTAATGGAAAGCTTCTCGAAATCCTATATAATTCGTTTTCAGCTTGTTTGTGTGCAACGATTTGATAGGCTGTTCCCTGTTTCTATAACTCTGTTTATATTCCAACTCTAAATAATTCTCATTTCAGTTCTAGATATTAATGCAAAATCATTCAGATAGCTTCTGGACCAATTTTTGAACAATACCAAATGTGAATGCCTACACTCACCCCTTCTTTTATCCTTAAGTTTGTTGCCAGTCCACTGTGCTGCCCCAGCAGAGCGAGCATCTTGACAGGCAAATACCCACACAACCACCATGTGATCAACAATACGCTGGAGGGTAACTGCAGCAGTCAGTCTTGGCAGAAGACTCAGGAGCCTGCCACATTCCCGGCCCTTCTGCAGAAATATGGATACTACCAGACGTTTTTTGCTGGGAAGTATCTGAATGAGGTATGGGAATCTTTAGTATTTCTGCTTTTGACTGCCTGTTTATGCAGGCCAGGTTTATCTGAATGGTTACAGGTGATTGCTGTTTTTTCTACATCATGCAGCATTGGCTGCTTAGAGATACTATGATGTCCTTTTGGCGCAGTCACAAACAATGCATATTATGCAAATATATTACACATGTAAATATGGCATATGTTAATATGTATGCAAGGAATAACAGTACATTTTGGTGGATAATTATCCATATAGTGATTTTTGTAGGATCTTATGTAATGTAACTTCATAGGGTTAATGCACTGCTCCACTAAGCTGATCTGAGCTCTGTCTGACTGTCCCCCCACCGTCTCGGCTTTAGTACGGTAACAAAGAGGCTGGAGGGGTGGATCATGTGCCCTCAGGTTGGGACTACTGGTTTGCGCTGGTAAGGATCATGGTTCCATCACACACCCACTAACCAGCATTTCTTTTTGTTTGGGCAGGCTTATCCCAAAATAGCTGTCATTGAACATGTACCAGCTTCTTCATTGTTCTAGCGTACTTTTAAATCCATCAATCTGTCTTTTTACATGAGGGCTTCTCTGCAAGCCCTGTTTAAAAGTCTGCACATGTGCTGTATTTTTAGTATAGTGTATCTGTTTTGGACTTTGTTTATTTATGGGCTTATGAATGCAGTAGCTCTGACTTTGACAGGCATGGGAGAGGCTGGTGATTTAAGTACAGACTGCATGACTTGGAGAACATGACAGACTCCTCAGTCTTTGCCCTCTGCCCTGAGAAAATGTAATCACGGGCAGTCAGGAAAGGAGGACAGCACATTTATTATGTTTATTTAGATCCTTGCATAAATAAATGCTGTTCAAGCCAAAAATTTCCAGTCAACTGGATGAAGGAGAAGAAGCAAGGGATCTTGGTTGCCATTTGAAGACGTGGAGTTGTGCTGACTGTAGGCTTTGTTTTTTAGGGGCTGCTCAGTGGTTATTGACTTCCTGCCTTTGGGAACATATTGTAGATTTTTGCAAAAAAAAATGCTTAGAATTTCTGTTTAAAGAAGTGGAAACAAACCAAAGGAGGTGGGGTTGAGGTGCTTTATCATTGTGCCTGGAGCGTCATCGTGATTATTCCAAGGGCTACATTGTGCTGTGTCTCATACCAGTTCTGTCTTCTTTACTGCCTTCCACAGGAGAAAAACTCAAAGTATTACAACTACACATTGTCTGTAAATGGCAAAGCACAGAGGCATGGGCAGAACTATAGTGAGGACTATCTGACTGATGTCTTGGTGAGAGCCGGTCCTCAAGAATACCAAACCTGGACCACATAATTAAGGACTCAACGATTAAACCAGTGTGGCTGGGGAGAAAAGTGCATGAAGTTAAATACAAATGTTGTATTGTTCAGACAGTCATATTCCATACTTCGCCCTGTCCTAGGCCAACATCTCAATAGAGTTCCTCCAGTACAAGTCTAACTACAGGCCATTCTTCATGATGGTGTCCACACCTGCCCCTCACTCTCCCTGGACAGCTGCCCCTCAGTATGAGGGCCAGTTTCCCAATGTCAAAGCCCCAAGAGATCCCAGTTTTAACATCCATGGCAAGGTACCTAACTGTCTCTGTGTTTCAGATGGACTTGTTGAACAGTTTTCTTCTTCTTCACAGTGTCTTAAATACATCCATCTCCTCTATTAGGACAAACACTGGCTAATCCGACAAGCCAAAACTCCAATGGCAAACTCCTCTGTGGAATTCCTTGACAATGCTTACAGAAAAAGGTGAATGTCAACATCTGTTGCCTTTTACCTGACAAGTTGAGACATTGCCTTGACTTGAGTAGTTTCTGATGTAGGTTCGGTGTTCCAACAGGTGGCGCACTCTCCTGTCCGTGGATGACCTGGTGGAGAAGGTAGTGAAGAAACTGGAGGTTCGGGGAGAGCTGGCGAACACCTACGTCATTTTCACATCGGACAACGGCTACCACACCGGTACACCCAGAGCCAAAATCCGGACTCGCAAGTACAACTGATTCATCCAGCCCTGTTCTACCTCATCTGTCTATAATGTAGTTCTTTGCTCACACTTGCAGGCCAGTTCTCTCTCCCTCTGGACAAGAGGCAGCTTTATGAGTTTGACATCAGGGTTCCTCTGTTAGTACGAGGGCCCAACATCAAGCCCAACCAGACCAGCCCGGTAAGACAGACAAGCTTTGAGGTATTCCAGTCAGTATCATTCCTGTCACAGGATCTTCTACATTCACTTAATGGCCCTTTGAATTTTCCCCCAGTTACTTGTGGCTAATATAGATTTAGGTCCAACTATCCTGGACATGGCAGGGTACAATGCCAATAAGACACAGATGGATGGGATGTCCTTTCTTCCAATTATGGTATGTAGCAGAAGAAAAGGGGAAAAATACAATAAATAAACAAGAAGACCTTTGGGTTTTCACTTTATTAGGTCAGTTTGCATAGCCTTCTGGAATGTTGCTAGCTTTATGTTGATGGCCTTTCCCCTGAGTGGTAAAGGAAGGCTGTAAGCCATCTCCAGGTGTCTGCTTGTGTGTCTCAGATAGGGAAGGGCAATAGCAGCACATGGAGGACAGATGTCCTGGTGGAATATGAGGGAGAAGGACACAATGTCTCTGACCCAGCTTGCCCCATCCTGGGTCCAGGTGTCTCGGTAGGGTGTGTGTGTGTGTGTGTGTGTGTGTGTGTGTGTGTGTGTGTGTGTGTGTGTGTGTGTGTGTGTGTGTGTGTGTGTGTGTGTGTGTGTGTGTGTGTGTGTGTGTGTGTGTGTGTGTCTACACATGCACACTTGCATCTTCAAACTTGCTGAACAAATAGGCAGAGGAAATCCTAATGCACTCTTCACATTCTCTACTCTGACCACCACCTTCACCTTGGTAAACATTTGTGGTTCCCAGATGTAAAATGGTTTTAAACACATTTGTTCCTTTTGTTTAAGCTAAAAACAAAGTTTAAATGTGGAATGGAGTGTGATGTAAGGTATTTATTGTCATAATGTACTGGAGCAATGTGTGTCCACACAGAATTATTCTCCATGGGATCATTTTATTTTATCCTAAATCTTTTATAATCTCTGTCTTTCTCTCAAGGAGTGTTTTCCTGACTGTGTGTGTGAGGATTCATATAACAATACCTATGCCTGTGTTCGCACACTGTCCCAGGCAGCCAACTTGCAGTATTGTGAGTTTGACGATAATGAGGTGAACCAAAATCAGCACATTAACAAATCAAGGCTCCATCTTCAGACAAAAAAACAACAACACTGTTCTCAGCTAATCGCCCCTACACCCCACCTCTCCCACCTGCAGGTGTTTGTTGAGGTCTACAACCTGACAGCAGACCCCTTCCAACTAACTAATATCGCCAAGACCATCGACCAGGAGGTCCTGGAGAGGATGAACCACCGTCTGATGATGCTGCAGTCCTGCTCGGGACAGTCATGTCGAACTCCAGGGGTCTATGACTCACGGTAGGCATGTTATCACTTGTCCATGACACTCTGTACTTCGTGCCAAACCAGACCCACACGTGCATTTAATTTGCACATAAGTAAATTCACCTGCTTTTCACTTGCTGGTCTCCCTTCTGCCAGGTTCAAGTTCCAGCCTCGTCTGATGTTTGACAACCTCAGCCCACACAGGAGCAGATGGAGACAGATGCTGAAGTGAAGACATGGGGGGGAGTGGAAACCCTAAAGACCCCTCTACACCCACCACCTTCATGACCTGCTCAACCCTACTCCCTATCTCACCTCCCCAAAGATGTGCCTGTCTTTCTGCGTGCTTTCTCAGATGGGTGAGGTCATTGAAGGCTCATTAATGATGGGGGCAGTGGAACACTGCCACCCGGCCTACTGGAAACATGCTTGGACTTGGATGCCGTGACTGAATGTTTTTACTTGGTGGCTTTCAACCACTTTTGCCTATGGATGGTGGTGGTAACATCCTGAGACCCTGCTGTTTTTATCATGGATTACCTTTAAAAAAAGTGAGCAGGCAAGGGAAACTACACTTTTCTAAGTAGTTACACTGCAGTCTTCAGAACATGTTAACGTTGCTAGTCTGAGAAAAAGCCTTCTAACCAAGGACCAGTGTTCTCTCTTCAAACTGAGCTCTAGAGATTAAAACCAGGCCCACAATTTGAAACCACACCTCTTCACAGGGGGTGTCCATATTTTACAAATTCACTGTAAAAATTGCATACAGTGGTAGGATGTGGGATCAAAAGGTGTGGATCTGAGCAAAAATCATTAGGCCAAGAAATAAACCAATGTGTTCGCCACTTCATTTTTGCACCTAGTGTGAAATAATGTGAACTACTTTCTATTACAAAATTGTCTATTTTACTATGAGGATGGTGTAGAGGATGTGAGGATATGTTGCTTTGCTTATTAAAGTTACTAAAACAAAACAAGTGGCAAACACCAACCTGATACTTTTTTCCACTTTGGACCGCTAAACTCTGGAAAATCCGTTATGTTCAACCTGTGATTAGCAATATCGATGTACTCTTGGTTTAAACCGTTCGTAATGGACATTATCATGTTCTCATTGCCTTTGGTTGTGTGCAGTTGTAACTGTTTAGTAAATACTTAGTGTAAAAAATGCAAATCGCAGGAGTCAATGTGATGTTTCTTTCTACTGAGGTTTATTCCGTGATAAAAATGACATCATTTTAGCATTTGTGAGTGTGTTCTTGTGTGCCCCCCTGTAGTTCATGTACATATTTATAGATTGTGTTTGGTCAATAAAAACTATTGTAAACTCAGGGTGGTTTATAAGGCTTGGTAAAATCACTTATTTAAATTGGTGCTTTATTTAGAATACAGGGTGTTAGAAAGTGTTCACTTTAGAGCATGAATTTTCTATTTGATTAATTCCCACTTCATCTAAGGTGTGTTAATCTTTGAATCTTAAAATGTGAGCATGGTCTCAAGTAGCTTAGTAAATTGAAGTACATCCTTAATCAATGCTGCGTTAAATGTCATTAAATAAAACTATCAGAGAAGTGCTCCTTTACTTTCTGCTTAAAACTCCCACATATAGTGCATAAACATGGGTCCAGTTTGCAAAGGACAATGAGTGCTAAAAGCAACTAGCGAGGAATGATGAAACCCAAATCACTTACACCAAGTCAACACAGGGTATAAATATTGAAGTTTCTCACAAGCCCAAAGCACATTTATAAAATGCCAAGAAGCTCTCATCTCCAGGCCAGGCTCTCCCTTACTTTTGGGCAGCTGCCTCCCCTGGATGCTAGAGACTTCCACTTCTGTCTCAGGTCCACCTACACAGATGTCCTCGTGTTCATAAGCTTCACTGCTCCAGAACAGACAGGAAGGGCAAGTGGGCGATATCCAGGCCTGAGGGCTCCCTCTGCTGGAGCATCTCACTGATGACCCAACTTACCATGGCCAGGGGGTCACACGCAGGTCATCAACCACCTCTCCGCTGGGCCCTGGTTCTTAAAGCAGCAGCATGTCATCCCAGAAGCCCAGGAGTTCAGGGATGGGTCAATATAAGTGAAGCTCATTTGCACATTGAGGAAAAGAACACTAAGGCACACAAGATTTTTCCCTTGTAGGCATGTTTAGATCTTATTAAGGAAGGACATGCCAGGTGTCATGAGGTCAAGGCTCTGGGTTGAACCACTGGGCTGAGTTCTGAACCACAATGTGAAGGTGTTGTGGGACTGAGCCCTCTGAGGTTCAGAAAATAGGTGGTTTTTGTTTTGTTTTTTTATGATGAGGTAGTGATCTGAGTATGGGAAGACAGGAGAAATCTTTGATGTAGATGCTTTGTAGACAAGCAGTAGCATATAAAGGGAAAACTTGCAGAAGTGTATTATTTATTATTTTTTAAGAGTCTAACATGGGTATGTATTGCAGGGAGGCTTGGCTGGGCTGGTCAGTGAACTAGCCATATCACTCTGGGTATGTACTGGAGCCCAGGTCTATCACCCCCTACCTGCGAATACCAGGCCTCTCACTTTGAAAACACATGGCTGTAACTTCACTATTGCTGAGGCTGCATTAAAAAACTGGACCAGGTACCCTACACAGGCAAGCTACATCACCTCAGCCCAGCAGAACAAAGCCCTGGACAGGTGGGGAGGGTTCCTAAAGCTTGGTAACGGGAGGGACTTTACATCACAATGCATTCATGTTTATCTGTACAGACCTTGGCTGGCTGATAATTGGTACTCCCTCTTACCTGTATTTCTGCCCTGTGGGGACCTTAGTTGTCATAGTTGTGGGGCTGGCAGTAAGTTTGCTTTCAGGTAATGAATGACTTTACATTTACCACAACTGAAAAATACTTCTAAGTAAAAAGATCATGTTCATGCTTTTCCCCTTGTATTCTACCTACACAGGGGGTAGACCTCTAAAACTGCAACCAGGGCTGACAGTAGTGAAGGAGGATTTAACCTGCTACAAACTTTACAAAACTCTAAAGCAGAAGGTGGGTGTGAAGTTTATATTTTATCTTTGTCTGTTTAAATTTTTGCATGTTATTTTATCCTTACTTCCAGGCCACAAGAAACGCAGATAAACTTGACCTGGTTGGGAAGTATGAGAAGAAATCTGGTAACACCAACCTTGCATTTTGTGATGTTGAGTTAGACATCACAAAATATCAGTCCCGTAAAACCCTTACATAGGACACTTGTTTTGTTTTTACAGTGAAGACATCTTATATTTGTACAATAAACCATCACTTTTTCCACCTTTCAGCATTTTAACTGATAGAGTACCTTAAAATACACATGAAACCAGGAAAGATATCGTCTTAAAAACACATTTCTGTAATTGCTGCGTTCCACCATCATAAATATAGGGCAGTTATTTACAAGAAATGTTAGTTTTCACTTGGGTAGAATGACACTTTTACAATGACATGCAATGTACATAAATGAGGCCACCCTAAACAAATTATATGAATAATTTCTATGTTGTGACCCTTGTTTTACCAAGGATTATATCTAGCCTAGTCCTGAGCACCCTGATATATACTGTATGTGAAAAGAATATAAAACACAACATGATAATTATTCAGAACTGTGACACTGGCACATCAAGGTTTTTATGAGATAAAAGAAAAATACACCATCATTTACGCCAATAGCCTTTTGATCTTCAAACGCTTCTGATGTCTAAATAAAGTTTGTGTTTTTGTCCTATTTTTTGTATGAGAAGCTGAGGCACTAGTGTTCGGGGTCATAATATCGTTTTTTTCATCGCTCTATTTTTCCTAAGAAACTCGAGGCCCAGAAATGGACCTCGAGTTCCTTAATTACAAACTCCCATCGATCAACAAACTTTCGGACCTTCACAGGGTCGGTGACATCTCTGTTCTTCATAAAAGCTGTTTTTAAGCGTTCCCTGAAGTATACAGTGCCTTTTGGGTAATCTCTTCCAAGATAGAGAAGCTTTTAGATCAAAACAAATAACAAATAAATAAAACACAGAAGTATAAATTAGTTGATGCTAGGATATATTCAAATTACCTTATTCTTGTACAATCTCATAACTTCTCCCCTCAGTGGGTTGGTCTTTTTTTTTCAAAACCAAGAGAAAGATAATTAACAATTAGTGTTCATGATGCATTTCCTACATTCCTATACTCTAACGAACGTTGGTTTTAAAAACCATTAGTTAACTAGCGTTAGCTATCTAGCTATGTTGTTCTTACTGCTTATACTTGATGCTTAGTGTTTTCACCAGATACCTAGCTAGCTTAGCCTATGCGAAATACTCTGGGCGTTAGTACCTGCTATATGATGTGAATAACTAATATATTGTGGAGTACTGCGATTAAAAGCAATAGTAAATTCACTTGTGTCTCTGAAATATTTATGTATGTGCCACGAAACTTATCATGAGGTTGTAAATACTCAACTCAGTTTCAGCACAAACGGTTAGTTTGTTAGCTAGTTAGCTAGCTAGTGTTTTCCTTTCTGAGAATCACGTGGACAATATCTGTCTGAACAGATAGATTGTAGATTGAAATGTGTTACTCTTAAAATAAAATAAAAAAATTCTGCAAGTTATATCCTTGCACGTACTCCTTTCTCTAGCTCAATGCTTAAGGTACTTGACTTGTAATCGGAAGGTTGCTGGTTCAATCCCACCACTGCCAAGTTGCCACTTTTGGGCCCCTGAGCAAGACCCTTAACACTCAACTGCCCAAGTTGTACTCAAGTCATAATTGTAAGTCGCTCTGGATAAAAGCGTCAGATAAAACAACGTGTGAGAGAAGGGAAAATCACGTGACATAATTGGTATTGACTGCACGGCCTATAAAGCAAATCATATTTAGAGACGGTCGCAGAATCCTTAAGGTGTAGTTACGTAACAGCGCGAGTCTGGCGCAATAATGTGCGTCTTTGATAAGTTTTCTTTCGGAGAGATTCCATCATCATTTGGCACTCGGTGTTTACAACGGAATACAGCGCTACAGTGTTTAGCTAGCTTTTATATTACTATCCCAACGATCAACAGTGATCTTATTCGAATATTTTATTCAAATATACACAAACAGGTAAGTTTTGATTACATTTAATAACTTCAAATATCTATGCTGAAGTCCTAGACTTAAGGGTCCCTTGCTTCTGTGCTACAATTATCTAATGTTCTCACATTCTTTATTCTTTTAGATACCAACATGAAAGGTGGTTCATTTGGTAAGAACTGCTCCTTCCTGGCCCCACAGAATGCCGTGGAAGGTCATTGTCGCTTTCCTAAGATTGTTGGAGGTCTACAAAAAAAGGAGAAAACCCAGCATATGGCAACAACGACGCCAGCAACCAAATTCCCCAAGATCCAAAAGACCTCTAACAAGCTGTCAGTGATTATACTGAACGATATGTTTTTGGCAAACCAGGGCATGGCTGAGAGTTCGGTGAAGGACCCAGATGTTAAGCCTTATGTCAGATATGGAGAAACCTCTTCAAGGAAACAATCAAGTCACTTTCTGCCAGTGATAAGACGTCACCATGAAGAGATAGCTGCACACAGTGGCCGACCTGCAGCCCAGAGATCACGTGGGGTCCCCAACACTTCACTTCAGCCACATGTGATTGCCATACCCTGTGATGACCAGTTCAGCAACAGACTAAAGCATCCCAGAACTGGCAAAAGCCATCGCAATTACTTTTAACAGGCCAGGCGGAGTAGGCCATGAATAAGATTCAACTAAAGACATCCCACTAGAGTAAATGACACTTATTTTATGGCCTGAAGATGGACTGATTTCAGCAGATGGACTGATTAACTACTGATTATCAAAAATAGTCAGGAATGCCCCAGCTTGGCACAGAAGTGACAATTACTTCTAAATTTTCTTTTGTCTTGCTTTCAATGACAATATTAAACTTTGTAAAGCATATAAGTGCATTTGGTTTCTTTCACTAACCATGTACACAGTTTTAAAAATAAGGGAAAATAAAACCCAATACATAACTAAGCGAAAATAATAAAGGTACTAGAATAAATTTAGGAGGAGATCAAATAATGTTGCTTTAACCACTTGCAATGGAATTAATATTTGACTTAATGGTTCCAGCCAATTACATTAGCAAGGAGGCCATACTCAAAGACACAATCATGGTGCACAGGCTTGTTCACGATCTGACACAGATTGTGCAGGTTTCTCAGTTTTAGAAGCCAGGATGAAGTCTGAAGGAAGTTGAGGTGGGGGAGCATTACTTTGAAGCCTGCTATCTGGTTCATGATAAGCCTGTAAAGTTGTTCCTAGATGTATTAGGGGCATGTACTAGATTAGAACCATCACAACGCTACTCTGAAGGAACTAATCCGCTCACCGACCTGGCCACAGAGAAGAACATTAGTACAGTGCCATAGTCCAGGGAAAATAAATGTGTGGGGTTTTTTTTTAATGATTGTTGATGAGAGCATGAATAACTCATTTCAGATGATATGCAATTAAATCATTTGTGCCTGGCTGTATATTGTTATTGAGAAGCATGAATAGGTATTCGGGAGAGTATACATCAAGGAGGAATTTCAAAAAGCAAGATTTCTAATTAGCCAGATTGGCCACATCCCCCCCAAATCGGGTACCTGGAAAAGTATTTTGACTTTTAACTTCATTTTTCTATCGAATGTGCGCAGTCAGGTAGAAATTCAATGAACGCAATATTACAACAGAACACTGTTCATTTTCATTAGATGGAAAAATGTTGACACCCATGCCGTTTCAGGGGGCTAACATTTTGAGTGAAGCATTGCAATTGGGGGGGTGTCTGTTTATTTTTCAAAGTAAAAGTTCTCGATTGGACCGTTGCTCAGTAGATGGTGTCCCTTCCCACAGACATACAAACCCTGTCACATGTCTGAATATTAATGCAAAATAATTAAATGCCACCAGAATCAAAACTCAATGCATTTACAGCATTTACATTGCTGGTACTTGGAAAGTATACCACTTACAGATTCATTAAATTCTCTATTTAAACATCTGTTCATTTTAAGCATTTGTGAACCTGAAACATTTACAAGAAACCCAGGCAATTATTTGCTGTTCAAAACCATGAGATCTGAATGGAATACCAGCCACTGGGTTGAGTAAAGAGAGGGTTGATGGTCAACTTATGCCACAGCCCAGAGAACAATTAGAGCTCTCAAGCTGGTGAAGAGCTATTATACCTGCTTGGGGCATTTCTGACTCTCAGTAATACAGAGAGTTCATCACTATATTAAGTTAATGCAGCTTGCTAAATTGCTTCATCATGCTTATCTTACAGTTCTTTCATTATTCACTGAAGCATGATGTTTTTAAATATATTAAAATTTAAAGACTTTTCTGTTAGTTGGGACTGACTTTCACATTGTTCCTGGCTGTCATTATCCAGTCTGTGCTGCTACAGGGTGGAGTTTCTGTCATCATTAGTGATTCTGCCCAGGGAGGCCCTCTCGACATATGGGAGTGAGTTACAATATGACAGTTATATCACATCACTATATGATTCAATGTATGGGAGCATTCCATTACCTTGCAATGCTGATTCACAGGGCCTAGCCAGCACCAGAAAGTCAGCAGAGGAGGTTGAGCCACTGAGCCCACAGCAAAGAGCCCAGCAGGGCCTGAACAAATCCTGCCTCAGGTTCATCTGACAGGGTAAAGCCCAGGTGCTTCATCTCCAACGCATTCAGAATAATTTGTTGAATATAAAATACAGAAATGATAGGTTGGAATTTGTGGTAAATGTATTATTTTGATTTAGCTGAATATACAGTTAAGAACATAACATTGGTAGGTAACCTTTAATACATTTCTTACATATTATGGGATCAAAAGCCATTGCAAAACCATGTGAAATAAGAGTAAATTCGAAAGGTTATTGACCACAAGGTAGCAGCATTGCCGCATATATAATCTATTAAAAACAAATCAACGCCTCTTTATCTAAAACGGATACTACTGTTTTGTTTTATTACTCAGTCGAATAGTAATGACTGTGCAAGCCTTTTGCAAATAATAGATAATATTGTTCTTTATGAATTTCATCAAAAAAGACAAAGTGAGAAACAATTTCAACTTTATTAATTGAAACCAAGTCTTTAATTAGAAAGGCCTCATTTGGTAACAGTTTTATGGTTAAAAAAAAACCAAAACAAAAAACAACAACGTTACCTACAAAAATAAACATCACAAAGACCATCTTTACTAGAACATCTTGCAAGTCCACTTCATAGCACTGAGCCATTTACACCAACAGTAGCTGACCAATTCTCAAAGCATCTCTGCAATGACACCGGCCTTCCTAACATGGGTGAAGATGACACTCCATTTCCGCTCTAGTCTGCAGCCCAGCTGTTCAAAGGTGTGATCAGACTTCTCTTCCAGACTTAAATGAAACACCCCAAACCAACTTGCCCTGGGGTCTTTATTAAACACACTTCAATATGCATGACCACAATCTGCTGGGCATCATAAAGATATAAACACAAACATAGTAACAAAGCTCTGCTGAGATTTCTATGAGTGAATTATGTTTGGCAAATGGCAAGTATGTAGGTTAGGAACAGTTCATGTGCTGTCAAACACCCATATTAACAACACTGGCCAGTGATGTCCTTCACAGCCAAAAAGAATGTGCATGGATTAATATAATGCATGCATTCATATATGAATTTCATTTAGTAGTACTGACACATACCCATAGCCTTTCATACAGATTGGAAAATTAGAGTAATAAAATATGATGCAGCTGTAACGTTCACAGTCTTGCTCAACTAATGCGCCATGGAAGGCTGCTTGCTCTTGTAAAATCAAGTGTAGGAACAGAACCTCTGCAGAATAAAATGTTTACGTTGAACAATAACAGAAGAGGGAGAAAAAAAAGAAAGAAAAACAAAACAAAAAAACCAACACCACACCACATGTCCAACAGGAGAGAAAAAGAAGAGACATTCCCTGAATTACAATGTAAAGTGCCCAATACGCTTGTCTAATTCTTCTCCAAAACTACACTACTGCCTGTGTGACCATCAGTCTTAACCTATTAATACTGGAGGAACACAGCTGTGATTAAGATCAATTGCTTGTAGATGCAAAATTGCTGTAGCGATTAAGCCTTCAATTCTAAATCATATTCAGCGCAGTGTTTACAAGTATATTTTGCCATGGTGATTTTTTTTCTTGAAAAGCTATGTTGTGTATTGTATAAACCGATTACACCAGGCACATTTAAATTATGCATTTTTACATTATATCTTTGGTTATACAGGAAACAAATAAAACTACAAACAAAGAAAAAGCAGTCAGACCTTTTAACACTAAAAAAAAAAATTTTAAAAAATCCAAAACAACTGGACACAAATGAGCTATAGGACGGCAAATTAAAGACGCTATTACAGCAAGTGACCACAAGATGTCCCCACATCACCACATAAGTATGCGTCAACGCGTCAATGGACATTGCAACACATTTATGCAGTACCCATCAGAAGAAAAAAAACATGCACTAAAACATATTAAAATAAAATATGTATATGTATTTAAAAAAAACAAAACAAAAAAAAAAAAAAAACACTGATACACAAGTATCATTTAACATACTTTAACATGGTGTAAATGTTAACCTTGACAGTAGCATAGCCCGCTGACAGATTGTCTGTTCTTAAGACACATTTCTGTTGAATTCTGCATAAAATAATTACATATTTACTGTATATTTACCAGCATCAGGAGGACAAATATGATAGCCAGCTCTGCCTTGAACTGAACTGGAAACTACATACTCAGTGGTGCTATATGGGATACTGTGTATCATATCGTGAACAAACAGAATTACACCATCAAGCAATCAGAACTCCAACAGCTGAGAATGAAATGTGGGCCCACTAGCAGAGCAGGCTAGCCCAGTTTCCCCACCTAGCCCCTGACCAAAGGGCACAGATAGTTCTCCAGCAAGTAGCGCCCCACACACACACCCGTGTGCGTGTGCGCGTGCCTGCCTTTTCAGAGTTACGCCA
This sequence comes from Electrophorus electricus, assembly GCF_041902795.1. Taxonomy (NCBI): domain Eukaryota; kingdom Metazoa; phylum Chordata; class Actinopteri; order Gymnotiformes; family Gymnotidae; genus Electrophorus; species Electrophorus electricus. Next base: position 14,569,881 of record NC_137507.1, read on the forward strand.
AGCTGACATCCTTCTCTGCAACACAGGCCTTGCACATGATGCTCATCTCTGGAGGGTTCCATCATGAGAGGCTGTTTGACATGACGACCATTTGGAGGGGTCAGACAAAAATGGACGACAGGCACCAAGAGACAGGTCACACACTGCGGCCAGCAGAGGTCTGCCAAAACAAACAGGTCCTTGCTGCAACTGGGTTTGTTCCCACACCAGCCTCATATTTCCTCTAAATACAGTTCAACTTCCTCTGAACAGATATGTTAACTTCCTGCATTCTTATCTGCTCCTGTGACAACGTATCCTACTTCCTAGTGCTCTCTCAACTCAGAAGTCTTTTCGGTCTAAACAGTGTTTAGGTGGCTCACTGTTAGGGTCTGATTAACTTCTGAACCAACTTTCCCAAAAACCAACGTTCCCATGCTCCAATGTGGGCCTTTTCCTACACAACCCATCTTCCTTCTTTAACTCTTGTCTTAATCTGGAATTGCATTTTAGCATGTCCTGTATTCCTCCTGAATCTCACATTCTTCCGTCAACTGCCGGACCGTTTGTTCCAATGCACTACTCCTTACACTGATAATGCAACTTCTCTGTGTTCCTGGTCAAATTCTGCTCCCAAAGCCTCAATATCCAACAAGCGTCTGAGGTCCCAACCTGTAGTTCTATTATTAAAACCATGTCAACTCGGATTTGTACAAACAGCTAAAGCGGAGCCCTAGCACGACAACCTGCCGAAGTCGCATGACTGCAGCTGCACATCAAAGGCCAAATGTTGTTTATTCTTTGGTAAAGGAGTCATGTCAGCGAGCAGTAACTCACCCTCTGTGACCAGCAACTCCACCAGTCCTTCAGCTACTGTATTGGATTGTTGCTACGCCTCTTCAAAATAAAATAAGACTTTCAATTAAAAAAAATAGCAAAGATTCACCCACATAAATAAAAAATAATGAACAAAAATATGTACAAACCATAGCATCCACCAATTAAATAAAACAGTCAGAAAGACCAGATTCTCAGACTTGCATCATTCACAAGTTCAAGAGGTAACATTACAGAAAACATACTACAAAAAAAGAGAACCAAATAACAATTTAAAAAATAACACAAACACGGTGAAAAAGAGAAGGTGAGAGAATATGGCACTAAGGGTGCATTGTGGGGAAAGCGTGTAGCGTCCCATGTGCTCTCTGAGCGTCAGTGTTGAGAGTTTCAACAGCCCTTTCTAGAGTTGACCGTGGCATGGTGCCTAGTGAGGCAGGATCCCTGCGGTCAGCCTTCTCTCCCTCTCACTCGCCCTCTCCTCCACGGACGCAGGCCGCCATTAATCAGGGCTGCTGACAACGTGGATCGCCTCCTCCAGCTTCTCCCGGTACATGTTGTAGCGCGTGGTTATCACGCGGACCTGGTCCTGCTCCTCCTTATCCAGGATGCGCAGGAAGTTGTGCAGCTCGGGGATGGAGAAAGCATCCCACTGGAGAGGGAGAAGAGGACAGAGCGGGTCAGCGGGGCCGGCGCTTGTACGGCCGGGTCGCTCGGTGGCGTGAAACGACGGCATCGACTCACCATGACCTCGCCTGTCTGCTGCTCTCTCAGCACGAAGCTCAGCGTGTCCGGGCTGGGCCCTGCCAGCAGACGCAGGAGCAGAGGGTGCTCTCCCTCGGCCAGTTTACAGACACACACTGCAGGACAGACACACACACACACACACACACAGACACACACACACACAGAGACACAGACACTGTTTGAAGAGGTCTTAGAAGATATTCACATGGTAATGCAAATAGTACAGGTTACATAAGTAAAACAAAATACAGTTAAGAAAGCCTGATGGGGAAACTTGTTGGAACAATAACTGTGGGCAGGGCAAGAGATGGGGGGGGGGGGGGGCAACCTGCCAGTTTTTAGGCAACTCCTGACAACACATTCTGCTGCCTTCAAACAAGTCCGTTTAACCATGTTTACAGCTGATTCAGTAAACGTGTCTTGGTAAAGGAACTGAGGCGTGCCAGTGGCCATCCTTAATGCTTACGACCCCGAACCTGGTCAGGAAGCAGCCTTCACCACTCATGACTGCACGGATTAATCAAGCAAACGTTCAACAAAACTTCATATGTAGGCTGCACTACATTTTTTTCAAAGCTCACTCTAGAAGCTGTGGTCCTGTGTAGACATGATGGACCCAGGGGCCAGCGCTGTGTCTCCTGCTACATGGGACCAGCGCGTCGCGATCGTCGTGCCTGCTGCTGCCCTGACGTGAGCTGAACCACGTGGAGCTCTGTTCCACGTGGTTTGGAGATCTCTTTGGAGATTTCGGTGCCTGGTGAGAAGCGGACAGGCAGATCTGTCCCACTACTGTCTCAGCAGGAGACGGCAGTCCGAGACTTTGAGACAGCAGTGTCAGCATATTCTCCTCCGGCCCTGCCCGCCCAACCCGCCTGCCAACTGCAGCTCCCCCTCCGCTCATTTCAGTCTGACTCAGAGCACAATCGCCCCTCATGCACAGACACTACTGCTCATCTGCTCAGACAGGCATTTTCCACTAGACTTCCACGTGCAGTATCGTCCAGCCAGGGGGGGTGCCCTGTCGGAGGGGAGGAGGGAAGAGAGGTCTATTACTGCCTTCCACTGTAATGCGCTACATTCCCCAAGCCAGAACCCTGTGATTGGAAGTTGTGGGGGGCAGGGCATGTAAAATCAGGCCAGGCTCTGTGTGAGTGTGTGAAGATCCCTCTACAGTGACTAGGGTTTGTGGGTAAAGAGGCTGACTGCAGCAGCTGTCAACAGGCTGGCATGGACAACAACTGGGTTTGAATGTGTGTCTATGCCATCATGGGATATTCTTGGCTCAGTTGGTACAAATAGTGTACACTTAGAACAGCAAAACTATCCAGAAGTACAAACAGCAGCAAATCCATTATTCCCCCCCCAGGACTGACCTTGTTATGGCATACCTGATTTACTGGCAACGGTGTACCCTCCAGATCTGTACGCATATTGTCGGATAAGGGATGAGTGGAAGAGCAAAACAACAAAACGAGGTTTTAGGGACCAGATGGACCTTAGACCGGAGGCATCAGGATCTCTCCAAGCCCACTGACCCAAATGTCAGCACTGAGGGCCCGCAGTTGTGTGTCAGGAACCAGGCCTGAAATACAATGCTCTACTCACTACCGTACTGAAACAATCATGCCACTGTAAACACAGGCCTGGATCTTAATGAGCCAAAACAGGAGACCCAACTAAACTACCAGCACTAACACACCCAAGCCACACACGCACCCACCCTCACTTATAACATAACACTTGTGCAAGGGATTTGAAATAAGAAGAGTCCCCACTGTTACTAAGACAAGTGGAAACTTATGATTGCCTCTGGCTTAAAAAACACACAAAGAAAAAAAAACACAAAGAACAAAGAGCGTCTGATCGAGATGTCTAGATCTGGAGACAACGTGAGGGAGTGGATTCAGACGAACTCAGAAAATGAGGAACGCCTGATTACCCGACTGATAGCGTTTCTCCTGCACTTGTCCTGCAGCAGTTTTCTATCATCCACTCGCACCGTGGCCCACAGAAGAATGTTCAGCATGTCGCTCTGTGGCCTATTCATAGCTCAGTCTGACACAGGGCCCGCCACACGGGAGCAGCGCCACCCAACAGTGTGGAAATGGACGAAACCCAGCAGGCCAGACAAAAGCTTGCCCACCGTGCCATGGGGTGCTAAAGCCTGGTGGCACAAGTGCTCTCCGGGAGAGGCTGAAGGATACCAGCACCAGCATGGATGACCACAAAGCTAGAGGGGTTCAGATAGTGTAGGGTGAACGGTAACATTAGTCTCTCCATACACACACGGTAGTAAAATGGCTTCATGAGAGGCATACCCTCACGCAGAAACACAATCTTCAATCCATTTTAATATGGCTTTGAATCCATGTGTGCGCGTGTGTTCAGCAGAGTTCAGGAAACTTGATAGTGTCAGACAGCTAGAACTGAGTTTCATACTGTGCTGAGTAAATATCCTAATAACGTATAATGGACAGCTGGTGGCCTGAGAAGGGGACATTGCCAGGAAGACAGTGGCATGGCAGCAGTAGTTCCCACCAGCGTCATTTTGAGGTGGTCCCACGTAGCAGCGTTGTACAGCTCAACCTTGTGTTTGGTCTCCTCCAAGCTGAGGTGAGTGCGCAACTCTTCCTCCTTCTCCACATCCTGAACCACAGAGACACAGAGAGAGAGAGAGAGAAAGAGAGAGAGAGGTCAGCATGGAGAAAAACATGCATTTTACTATGAGGATGGTGTAGAGGATGTGAGGATATGTTGCTTTGCTTATTAAAGTTACTAAAACAAAACAAGTGGCAAACACCAACCTGATACTTTTTTCCACTTTGGACCGCTAAACTTTGGAAAATCCGTTATGTTCAACCTGTGATTAGCAATACCGATGTACTCTTGGTTTAAACCGTTCGTAATGGACATTATCATGTTCTCATTGCCTTTGGTTGTGTGCAGTAGTAACTGTTTAGTAAATACTTAGTGTAAAAAATGCAAATCGCAGGAGTCAATGTGATGTTTCTTTCTACTGAGGTATAGTCCGTGATAAAAATGACATCATTTTAGCATTTGTGAGTGTGTTCTTGTGTGCCCCCCTCCCCCCCCCCCCCCCTTTGGTTCATGTACATATTTATAGATTGTGTTTGGTCAATAAAAACTATTGTAAACTCAGGGTGGTTTATAAGGCTTGGTAAAATCACTTATTTAAATTGGTGCTTTATTTAGAATACAGGGTGTTAGAAAGTGTTCACTTTAGAGCAGGAATTTTCTATTTGATTAATTTCCACTTCATCTAAGGTGTGTTAATCTTTGAATCTTAAAATGTGAGCATAGTCTCGAGTAGCTTAGTAAATTGAAGTACATCCTTAATCAATGCTGAGTTAAATGTCATTAAATAAAACTATCAGAGAAGTGCTCCTTTACTTTCTGCTTAAAACTCCCACATATAGTGCATAAACATGGGTCCAGTTTGCAAAGGACAATGAGTGCTAAAAGCAACTAGCGAGGAATGATGAAACCCAAATCACTTACACCAAGTCAACACAGGGTATAAATATTGAAGTTTCTCACAAGCCCAAAGCACATTTATAAAATGCCAAGAAGCTCTCATCTCCAGGCCAGGCTCTCCCTTACTTTTGGGCAGCTGCCTCCCCTGGATGCTAGAGATTTCCACTTCTGTCTCAGGTCCACCTACACAGATGTCCTCGTGTTCATAAGCTTCACTGCTCCAGAACAGACAGGAAGGGCAAGTGGGTGATATCCAGGCCTGAGGGCTCCCTCTGCTGGAGCATCTCACTGATGACCCAACTTACCATGGCCAGGGGGTCACACGCAGGTCATCAACCACCTCTCCGCTGGGCCCTGGTTCTTAAAGCAGCAGCATGTCATCCCAGAAGCCCAGGAGTTCAGGGATGGGTCAATATAAGTGAAGCTCATTTGCACATTGAGGAAAAGAACACTAAGGCACACAAGATTTTTCCCTTGTAGGCATGTTTAGATCTTATTAAGGAAGGACATGCCAGGTGTCATGAGGTCAAGGCTCTGGGTTGAACCACTGGGCTGAGTTCTGAACCACAATGTGAAGGTGTTGTGGGACTGAGCCCTCTGAGGTTCAGAAAATAGGCGGTTTTTGTTTTGTTTTTTTATGATGAGGTAGTGATCTGAGTATGGGAAGACAGGAGAAATCTTTGATGTAGATGCTTTGTAGACAAGCAGTAGCATATAAAGGGAAAACTTGCAGAAGTGTATTATTTATTATTTTTTAAGAGTCTAACATGGGTATGTATTGCAGGGAGGCTTGGCTGGGCTGGTCAGTGAACCAGCCATATCACTCTGGGTATGTACTGGAGCCCAGGTCTATCACCCCCTACCTGCGAATACCAGGCCTCTCACTTTGAAAACACATGGCTGTAACTTCACTATTGCTGAGGCTGCATTAAAAAACTGGACCAGGTACCCTACACAGGCAAGCTACATCACCTCAGCCCAGCAGAACAAAGCCCTGGACAGGTGGGGAGGGTTCCTAAAGCTTGGTAACGGGAGGGACTTTACATCACAATGCATTCATGTTTATCTGTACAGACCTTGGCTGGCTGATAATTGGTACTCCCTCTTACCTGTATTTCTGCCCTGTGGGGACCTTAGTTGTCATAGTTGTGGGGCTGGCAGTAAGTTTGCTTTCAGGTAATGAATGACTTTACATTTACCACAACTGAAAAATACATCTAAGTAAAAAGATCATGTTCATGCTTTTCCCCTTGTATTCTACCTACACAGGGGGTAGACCTCTAAAACTGCAACCAGGGCTGACAGTAGTGAAGGAGGATTTAACCTGCTACAAACTTTACAAAACTCTAAAGCAGAAGGTGGGTGTGAAGTTTATATTTTATCTTTGTCTCTGTTTAAATTTTTCCATGTTATTTTATCCTTACTTCCAGGCCACAAGAAACGCAGATAAACTTGACCTGGTTGGGAAGTATGAGAAGAAATCTGGTAACACCAACCTTGCATTTTGTGATGTTGAGTTAGACATCACAAAATATCAGTCCCGTAAAACCCTTACATAGGACACTTGTTTTGTTTTTACAGTGAAGACATCTTATATTTGTACAATAAACCATCACTTTTTCCACCTTTCAGCATTTTACCTGATAGAGTACCTTAAAATACACATGAAACCAGGAAAGATATCGTCTTAAAAACACATTTCTGTAATTGCTGCGTTCCACCATCATAAATATAGGGCAGTTATTTACAAGAAATGTTAGTTTTCACTTGGGTAGAATGACACTTTTACAATGACATGCAATGTACATAAATGAGGCCACCCTAAACAAATTATATGAATAATTTCTATGTTGTGACCCTTGTTTTACCAAGGATTATATCTAGCCTAGTCCTGAGCACCCTGATATATACTGTATGTGAAAAGAATATAAAACACAACATGATAATTATTCAGAACTGTGACACTGGCACATCAAGGTTTTTATGAGATAAAAGAAAAATACACCATCATTTACGCCAATAGCCTTTTGATCTTCAAACGCTTCTGATGTCTAAATAAAGTTTGTGTTTTTGTCCTATTTTTTGTATGAGAAGCTGAGGCACTAGTGTTCGGGGTCATAATATCGTTTTTTTCATCGCTCTATTTTTCCTAAGAAACTCGAGGCCCAGAAATGGACCTCGAGTTCCTTAATTACAAACTCCCATCGATCAACAAACTTTCGGACCTTCACAGGGTCGGTGACATCTCTGTTCTTCATAAAAGCTGTTTTTAAGCGTTCCCTGAAGTATACAGTGCCTTTTGGGTAATCTCTTCCAAGATAGAGAAGCTTTTAGATCAAAACAAATAACAAATAAATAAAACACAGAAGTATAAATTAGTTGATGCTAGGATATATTCAAATTACCTTATTCTTGTACAATCTCATAACTTCTCCCCTCAGTGGGTTGGTCTTTTTTTTTCAAAACCAAGAGAAAGATAATTAACAATTAGTGTTCATGATGCATTTCCTACATTCCTATACTCTAACGAACGTTGGTTTTAAAAACCATTAGTTAACTAGCGTTAGCTATCTAGCTATGTTGTTCTTACTGCTTATACTTGATGCTTAGTGTTTTCACCAGATACCTAGCTAGCTTAGCCTATGCGAAATACTCTGGGCGTTAGTACCTGCTATATGATGTGAATAACTAATATATTGTGGAGTACTGCGATTAAAAGCAATAGTAAATTCACTTGTGTCTCTGAAATATTTATGTATGTGCCACGAAACTTATCATGAGGTTGTAAATACTCAACTCAGTTTCAGCACAAACGGTTAGTTTGTTAGCTAGTTAGCTAGCTAGTGTTTTCCTTTCTGAGAATCACGTGGACAATATCTGTCTGAACAGATAGATTGTAGATTGAAATGTGTTACTCTTAAAATAAAATAAAAAAATTCTGCAAGTTATATCCTTGCACGTACTCCTTTCTCTAGCTCAATGCTTAAGGTACTTGACTTGTAATCGGAAGGTTGCTGGTTCAATCCCACCACTGCCAAGTTGCCACTTTTGGGCCCCTGAGCAAGACCCTTAACACTCAACTGCCCAAGTTGTACTCAAGTCATAATTGTAAGTCGCTCTGGATAAAAGCGTCAGATAAAACAACGTGTGAGAGAAGGGAAAATCACGTGACATAATTGGTATTGACTGCACGGCCTATAAAGCAAATCATATTTAGAGACGGTCGCAGAATCCTTAAGGTGTAGTTACGTAACAGCGCGAGTCTATGGCGCAATAATGTGCGTCTTTGATAAGTTTTCTTTCGGAGAGATTCCGTCATCATTTGGCACTCGGTGTTTACAACGGAATACAGCGCTACAGTGTTTAGCTAGCTTTTATATTACTATCCCAACGATCAACAGTGATCTTATTCGAATATTTTATTCAAATATACACAAACAGGTAAGTTTTGATTACATTTAATAACTTCAAATATCTATGCTGAAGTCCTAGACTTAAGGGTCCCTTGCTTCTGTGCTACAATTATCTAATGTTCTCACATTCTTTATTCTTTTAGATACCAACATGAAAGGTGGTTCATTTGGTAAGAACTGCTCCTTCCTGGCCCCACAGAATGCCGTGGAAGGCCATTATCGCTTTCCTAACATTGTTGGAGGTCTACAAAAAAAGGAGAAAACCCAGCATATGGCAACAACGACGCCGGCAACCAAATTCCCCAAGATTCAAAAGACCTCTAACAAGCTGCCCAAGTTGTACTCAAGTCATAATTGTAAGTCGCTCTGGATAAAAGCGTCAGATAAAACAACGTGTGAGAGAAGGGAAAATCACGTGACATAATTGGTATCGACTGCACGGCCTATAAAGCAAATCATATTTAGAGACGGTCGCAGAATCCCCAAGGTGTAGTTACGTAACAGCGCGAGTCTATGGCGCACTAATGTGCGTCTTTGATAAGTTTTCTTTCGGAGAGATTCCATCATCATTTTGTACTCGGTGTTTACAACGGAATACAGCGCTACAGTGTTTAGCTAGCTTTTATATTACTATCCCAACGATCAACAGTGATCTTATTCGAATATTTTATTCAAATATACACAAACAGCTATGTTTTGATTACATTTAATAACTTCAAATATCTATGCTGAAGTCCTAGACTTAAGGGTCCCTTGCTTCTGTGCTACAATTATCTAATGTTCTCATATTCTTTATTCTTTTAGATACCAACATGAAAGGTGGTTCATTTGGTAAGAACTGCTCCTTCCTGGCCCCACAGAATGCCGTGGAAGGTCATTGTCGCTTTCCTAAGATTGTTGGAGGTCTACAAAAAAAGGAGAAAACCCAGCATATGGCAACAACGACGCCAGCAACCAAATTCCCCAAGATCCAAAAGACCTCTAACAAGCTGTCAGTGATTATACTGAACGATATGTTTTTGGCAAACCAGGGCATGGCTGAGAGTTCGGTGAAGGACCCAGATGTTAAGCCTTATGTCAGATATGGAGAAACCTCTTCAAGGAAACAATCAAGTCACTTTCTGCCAGTGATAAGACGTCACCATGAAGAGATAGCTGCACACAGTGGCCGACCTGCAGCCCAGAGATCACGTGGGGTCCCCAACACTTCACTTCAGCCACATGTGATTGCCATACCCTGTGATGACCAGTTCAGCAACAGACTAAAGCATCCCAGAACTGGCAAAAGCCATCGCAATTACTTTTAACAGGCCAGGCGGAGTAGGCCATGAATAAGATTCAACTAAAGACATCCCACTAGAGTAAATGACACTTATTTTATGGCCTGAAGATGGACTGATTTCAGCAGATGGACTGATTAACTACTGATTATCAAAAATAGTCAGGAATGCCCCAGCTTGGCACAGAAGTGACAATTACTTCTAAATTTTCTTTTGTCTTGCTTTCAATGACAATATTAAACTTTGTAAAGCATATAAGTGCATTTGGTTTCTTTCACTAACCATGTACACAGTTTTAAAAATAAGGGAAAATAAAACCCAATACATAACTAAGCGAAAATAATAAAGGTACTAGAATAAATTTAGGAGGAGATCAAATAATGTTGCTTTAACCACTTGCAATGGAATTAATATTTGACTTAATGGTTCCAGCCAATTACATTAGCAAGGAGGCCATACTCAAAGACACAATCATGGTGCACAGGCTTGTTCACGATCTGACACAGATTGTGCAGGTTTCTCAGTTTTAGAAGCCAGGATGAAGTCTGAAGGAAGTTGAGGTGGGGGAGCATTACTTTGAAGCCTGCTATCTGGTTCATGATAAGCCTGTAAAGTTGTTCCTAGATGTATTAGGGGCATGTACTAGATTAGAACCATCACAACGCTACTCTGAAGGAACTAATCCGCTCACCGACCTGGCCACAGAGAAGAACATTAGTACAGTGCCATAGTCCAGGGAAAATAAATGTGTGGGGGTTTTTTTTAATGATTGTTGATGAGAGCATGAATAACTCATTTCAGATGATATGCAATTAAATCATTTGTGCCTGGCTGTATATTGTTATTGAGAAGCATGAATAGGTATTCGGGAGAGTATACATCAAGGAGGAATTTCAAAAAGCAAGATTTCTAATTAGCCAGATTGGCCACATCCCCCCCAAATCGGGTACCTGGAAAAGTATTTTGACTTTTAACTTCATTTTTCTATCGAATGTGCGCAGTCAGGTAGAAATTCAATGAACGCAATATTACAACAGAACACTGTTCATTTTCATTAGATGGAAAAATGTTGACACCCATGCCGTTTCAGGGGGCTAACATTTTGAGTGAAGCATTGCAATTGGGGGGGTGTCTGTTTATTTTTCAAAGTAAAAGTTCTCGATTGGACCGTTGCTCAGTAGATGGTGTCCCTTCCCACAGACATACAAACCCTGTCACATGTCTGAATATTAATGCAAAATAATTAAATGCCACCAGAATCAAAACTCAATGCATTTACAGCATTTACATTGCTGGTACTTGGAAAGTATACCACTTACAGATTCATTAAATTCTCTATTTAAACATCTGTTCATTTTAAGCATTTGTGAACCTGAAACATTTACAAGAAACCCAGGCAATTATTTGCTGTTCAAAACCATGAGATCTGAATGGAATACCAGCCACTGGGTTGAGTAAAGAGAGGGTTGATGGTCAACTTATGCCACAGCCCAGAGAACAATTAGAGCTCTCAAGCTGGTGAAGAGCTATTATACCTGCTTGGGGCATTTCTGACTCTCAGTAATACAGAGAGTTCATCACTATATTAAGTTAATGCAGCTTGCTAAATTGCTTCATCATGCTTATCTTACAGTTCTTTCATTATTCACTGAAGCATGATGTTTTTAAATATATTAAAATTTAAAGACTTTTCTGTTAGTTGGGACTGACTTTCACATTGTTCCTGGCTGTCATTATCCAGTCTGTGCTGCTACAGGGTGGAGTTTCTGTCATCATTAGTGATTCTGCCCAGGGAGGCCCTCTCGACATATGGGAGTGAGTTACAATATGACAGTTATATCACATCACTATATGATTCAATGTATGGGAGCATTCCATTACCTTGCAATGCTGATTCACAGGGCCTAGCCAGCACCAGAAAGTCAGCAGAGGAGGTTGAGCCACTGAGCCCACAGCAAAGAGCCCAGCAGGGCCTGAACAAATCCTGCCTCAGGTTCATCTGACAGGGTAAAGCCCAGGTGCTTCATCTCCAACGCATTCAGAATAATTTGTTGAATATAAAATACAGAAATGATAGGTTGGAATTTGTGGTAAATGTATTATTTTGATTTAGCTGAATATACAGTTAAGAACATAACATTGGTAGGTAACCTTTAATACATTTCTTACATATTATGGGATCAAAAGCCATTGCAAAACCATGTGAAATAAGAGTAAATTCGAAAGGTTATTGACCACAAGGTAGCAGCATTGCCGCATATATAATCTATTAAAAACAAATCAACGCCTCTTTATCTAAAACGGATACTACTGTTTTGTTTTATTACTCAGTCGAATAGTAATGACTGTGCAAGCCTTTTGCAAATAATAGATAATATTGTTCTTTATGAATTTCATCAAAAAAGACAAAGTGAGAAACAATTTCAACTTTATTAATTGAAACCAAGTCTTTAATTAGAAAGGCCTCATTTGGTAACAGTTTTATGGTTAAAAAAAAACCAAAACAAAAAACAACAACGTTACCTACAAAAATAAACATCACAAAGACCATCTTTACTAGAACATCTTGCAAGTCCACTTCATAGCACTGAGCCATTTACACCAACAGTAGCTGACCAATTCTCAAAGCATCTCTGCAATGACACCGGCCTTCCTAACATGGGTGAAGATGACACTCCATTTCCGCTCTAGTCTGCAGCCCAGCTGTTCAAAGGTGTGATCAGACTTCTCTTCCAGACTTAAATGAAACACCCCAAACCAACTTGCCCTGGGGTCTTTATTAAACACACTTCAATATGCATGACCACAATCTGCTGGGCATCATAAAGATATAAACACAAACATAGTAACAAAGCTCTGCTGAGATTTCTATGAGTGAATTATGTTTGGCAAATGGCAAGTATGTAGGTTAGGAACAGTTCATGTGCTGTCAAACACCCATATTAACAACACTGGCCAGTGATGTCCTTCACAGCCAAAAAGAATGTGCATGGATTAATATAATGCATGCATTCATATATGAATTTCATTTAGTAGTACTGACACATACCCATAGCCTTTCATACAGATTGGAAAATTAGAGTAATAAAATATGATGCAGCTGTAACGTTCACAGTCTTGCTCAACTAATGCGCCATGGAAGGTTGCTTGCTCTTGTAAAATCAAGTGTAGGAACAGAACCTCTGCAGAATAAAATGTTTACGTTGAACAATAACAGAAGAGGGAGAAAAAAAAGAAAGAAAAACAAAACAAAAAAACCAACACCACACCACATGTCCAACAGGAGAGAAAAAGAAGAGACATTCCCTGAATTACAATGTAAAGTGCCCAATACGCTTGTCTAATTCTTCTCCAAAACTACACTACTGCCTGTGTGACCATCAGTCTTAACCTATTAATACTGGAGGAACACAGCTGTGATTAAGATCAATTGCTTGTAGATGCAAAATTGCTGTAGCGATTAAGCCTTCAATTCTAAATCATATTCAGCGCAGTGTTTACAAGTATATTTTGCCATGGTGATTTTTTTTCTTGAAAAGCTATGTTGTGTATTGTATAAACCGATTACACCAGGCACATTTAAATTATGCATTTTTACATTATATCTTTGGTTATACAGGAAACAAATAAAACTACAAACAAAGAAAAAGCAGTCAGACCTTTTAACACTAAAAAAAAAAATTTTAAAAAATCCAAAACAACTGGACACAAATGAGCTATAGGACGGCAAATTAAAGACGCTATTACAGCAAGTGACCACAAGATGTCCCCACATCACCACATAAGTATGCGTCAACGCGTCAATGGACATTGCAACACATTTATGCAGTACCCATCAGAAGAAAAAAAACATGCACTAAAACATATTAAAATAAAATATGTATATGTATTTAAAAAAAACAAAACAAAAAAAAAAAAAAAACACTGATACACAAGTATCATTTAACATACTTTAACATGGTGTAAATGTTAACCTTGACAGTAGCATAGCCCGCTGACAGATTGTCTGTTCTTAAGACACATTTCTGTTGAATTCTGCATAAAATAATTACATATTTACTGTATATTTACCAGCATCAGGAGGACAAATATGATAGCCAGCTCTGCCTTGAACTGAACTGGAAACTACATACTCAGTGGTGCTATATGGGATACTGTGTATCATATCGTGAACAAACAGAATTACACCATCAAGCAATCAGAACTCCAACAGCTGAGAATGAAATGTGGGCCCACTAGCAGAGCAGGCTAGCCCAGTTTCCCCACCTAGCCCCTGACCAAAGGGCACAGATAGTTCTCCAGCAAGTAGCGCCCCACACACACACCCGTGTGCGTGTGCGCGTGCCTGCCTTTTCAGAGTTACGCCAAGCTGACATCCTTCTCTGCAACACAGGCCTTGCACATGATGCTCATCTCTGGAGGGTTCCATCATGAGAGGCTGTTTGACATGACGACCATTTGGAGGGGTCAGACAAAAATGGACGACAGGCACCAAGAGACAGGTCACACACTGCGGCCAGCAGAGGTCTGCCAAAACAAACAGGTCCTTGCTGCAACTGGGTTTGTTCCCACACCAGCCTCATATTTCCTCTAAATACAGTTCAACTTCCTCTGAACAGATATGTTAACTTCCTGCATTCTTATCTGCTCCTGTGACAACGTATCCTACTTCCTAGTGCTCTCTCAACTCAGAAGTCTTTTCGGTCTAAACAGTGTTTAGGTGGCTCACTGTTAGGGTCTGATTAACTTCTGAACCAACTTTCCCAAAAACCAACGTTCCCATGCTCCAATGTGGGCCTTTTCCTACACAACCCATCTTCCTTCTTTAACTCTTGTCTTAATCTGGAATTGCATTTTAGCATGTCCTGTATTCCTCCTGAATCTCACATTCTTCCGTCAACTGCCGGACCGTTTGTTCCAATGCACTACTCCTTACACTGATAATGCAACTTCTCTGTGTTCCTGGTCAAATTCTGCTCCCAAAGCCTCAATATCCAACAAGCGTCTGAGGTCCCAACCTGTAGTTCTATTATTAAAACCATGTCAACTCGGATTTGTACAAACAGCTAAAGCGGAGCCCTAGCACGACAACCTGCCGAAGTCGCATGACTGCAGCTGCACATCAAAGGCCAAATGTTGTTTATTCTTTGGTAAAGGAGTCATGTCAGCGAGCAGTAACTCACCCTCTGTGACCAGCAACTCCACCAGTCCTTCAGCTACTGTATTGGATTGTTGCTACGCCTCTTCAAAATAAAATAAGACTTTCAATTAAAAAAAATAGCAAAGATTCACCCACATAAATAAAAAATAATGAACAAAAATATGTACAAACCATAGCATCCACCAATTAAATAAAACAGTCAGAAAGACCAGATTCTCAGACTTGCATCATTCACAAGTTCAAGAGGTAACATTACAGAAAACATACTACAAAAAAAGAGAACCAAATAACAATTTAAAAAATAACACAAACACGGTGAAAAAGAGAAGGTGAGAGAATATGGCACTAAGGGTGCATTGTGGGGAAAGCGTGTAGCGTCCCATGTGCTCTCTGAGCGTCAGTGTTGAGAGTTTCAACAGCCCTTTCTAGAGTTGACCGTGGCATGGTGCCTAGTGAGGCAGGATCCCTGCGGTCAGCCTTCTCTCCCTCTCACTCGCCCTCTCCTCCACGGACGCAGGCCGCCATTAATCAGGGCTGCTGACAACGTGGATCGCCTCCTCCAGCTTCTCCCGGTACATGTTGTAGCGCGTGGTTATCACGCGGACCTGGTCCTGCTCCTCCTTATCCAGGATGCGCAGGAAGTTGTGCAGCTCGGGGATGGAGAAAGCATCCCACTGGAGAGGGAGAAGAGGACAGAGCGGGTCAGCGGGGCCGGCGCTTGTACGGCCGGGTCGCTCGGTGGCGTGAAACGACGGCATCGACTCACCATGACCTCGCCTGTCTGCTGCTCTCTCAGCACGAAGCTCAGCGTGTCCGGGCTGGGCCCTGCCAGCAGACGCAGGAGCAGAGGGTGCTCTCCCTCGGCCAGTTTACAGACACACACTGCAGGACAGACACACACACACACACACACAGACACAGACACTGTTTGAAGAGGTCTTAGAAGATATTCACATGGTAATGCAAATAGTACAGGTTACATAAGTAAAACAAAATACAGTTAAGAAAGCCTGATGGGGAAACTTGTTGGAACAATAACTGTGGGCAGGGCAAGAGATGGGGGGGGGGGGGGGCAACCTGCCAGTTTTTAGGCAACTCCTGACAACACATTCTGCTGCCTTCAAACAAGTCCGTTTAACCATGTTTACAGCTGATTCAGTAAACGTGTCTTGGTAAAGGAACTGAGGCGTGCCAGTGGCCATCCTTAATGCTTACGACCCCGAACCTGGTCAGGAAGCAGCCTTCACCACTCATGACTGCACGGATTAATCAAGCAAACGTTCAACAAAACTTCATATGTAGGCTGCACTACATTTTTTTCAAAGCTCACTCTAGAAGCTGTGGTCCTGTGTAGACATGATGGACCCAGGGGCCAGCGCTGTGTCTCCTGCTACATGGGACCAGCGCGTCGCGATCGTCGTGCCTGCTGCTGCCCTGACGTGAGCTGAACCACGTGGAGCTCTGTTCCACGTGGTTTGGAGATCTCTTTGGAGATTTCGGTGCCTGGTGAGAAGCGGACAGGCAGATCTGTCCCACTACTGTCTCAGCAGGAGACGGCAGTCCGAGACTTTGAGACAGCAGTGTCAGCATATTCTCCTCCGGCCCTGCCCGCCCAACCCGCCTGCCAACTGCAGCTCCCCCTCCGCTCATTTCAGTCTGACTCAGAGCACAATCGCCCCTCATGCACAGACACTACTGCTCATCTGCTCAGACAGGCATTTTCCACTAGACTTCCACGTGCAGTATCGTCCAGCCAGGGGGGGTGCCCTGTCGGAGGGGAGGAGGGAAGAGAGGTCTATTACTGCCTTCCACTGTAATGCGCTACATTCCCCAAGCCAGAACCCTGTGATTGGAAGTTGTGGGGGGCAGGGCATGTAAAATCAGGCCAGGCTCTGTGTGAGTGTGTGAAGATCCCTCTACAGTGACTAGGGTTTGTGGGTAAAGAGGCTGACTGCAGCAGCTGTCAACAGGCTGGCATGGACAACAACTGGGTTTGAATGTGTGTCTATGCCATCATGGGATATTCTTGGCTCAGTTGGTACAAATAGTGTACACTTAGAACAGCAAAACTATCCAGAAGTACAAACAGCAGCAAATCCATTATTCCCCCCCCAGGACTGACCTTGTTATGGCATACCTGATTTACTGGCAACGGTGTACCCTCCAGATCTGTACGCATATTGTCGGATAAGGGATGAGTGGAAGAGCAAAACAACAAAACGAGGTTTTAGGGACCAGATGGACCTTAGACCGGAGGCATCAGGATCTCTCCAAGCCCACTGACCCAAATGTCAGCACTGAGGGCCCGCAGTTGTGTGTCAGGAACCAGGCCTGAAATACAATGCTCTACTCACTACCGTACTGAAACAATCATGCCACTGTAAACACAGGCCTGGATCTTAATGAGCCAAAACAGGAGACCCAACTAAACTACCAGCACTAACACACCCAAGCCACACACGCACCCACCCTCACTTATAACATAACACTTGTGCAAGGGATTTGAAATAAGAAGAGTCCCCACTGTTACTAAGACAAGTGGAAACTTATGATTGCCTCTGGCTTAAAAAACACACAAAGAAAAAAAAACACAAAGAACAAAGAGCGTCTGATCGAGATGTCTAGATCTGGAGACAACGTGAGGGAGTGGATTCAGACGAACTCAGAAAATGAGGAACGCCTGATTACCCGACTGATAGCGTTTCTCCTGCACTTGTCCTGCAGCAGTTTTCTATCATCCACTCGCACCGTGGCCCACAGAAGAATGTTCAGCATGTCGCTCTGTGGCCTATTCATAGCTCAGTCTGACACAGGGCCCGCCACACGGGAGCAGCGCCACCCAACAGTGTGGAAATGGACGAAACCCAGCAGGCCAGACAAAAGCTTGCCCACCGTGCCATGGGGT
The DNA here is from genome assembly GCF_041902795.1 of Electrophorus electricus. Classification (NCBI taxonomy): domain Eukaryota; kingdom Metazoa; phylum Chordata; class Actinopteri; order Gymnotiformes; family Gymnotidae; genus Electrophorus; species Electrophorus electricus. The sequence goes on from NC_137507.1 coordinate 14,587,698, forward strand.
GCTAAAGCCTGGTGGCACAAGTGCTCTCCGGGAGAGGCTGAAGGATACCAGCACCAGCATGGATGACCACAAAGCTAGAGGGGTTCAGATAGTGTAGGGTGAACGGTAACATTAGTCTCTCCATACACACACGGTAGTAAAATGGCTTCATGAGAGGCATACCCTCACGCAGAAACACAATCTTGAATCCATTTTAATATGGCTTTGAATCTATGTGTGCGCGTGTGTTCAGCAGAGTTCAGGAAACTTGATAGTGTCAGACAGCTAGAACTGAGTTTCATACTGTGCTGAGTAAATATCCTAATAACGTATAATGGACAGCTGGTGGCCTGAGAAGGGGACATTGCCAGGAAGACAGTGGCATGGCAGCAGTAGTTCCCACCAGCGTCATTTTGAGGTGGTCCCACGTAGCAGCGTTGTACAGCTCAACCTTGTGTTTGGTCTCCTCCAAGCTGAGGTGAGTGCGCAACTCTTTCTCCTTCTCCACATCCTGAACCACAGAGACACAGAGAAAGAGAGAGAGAGGTCAGCATGGAGAAAAACATGCATTTTACTATGAGGATGGTGTAGAGGATGTGAGGATATGTTGCTTTGCTTATTAAAGTTACTAAAACAAAACAAGTGGCAAACACCAACCTGATACTTTTTTCCACTTTGGACCGCTAAACTTTGGAAAATCCGTTATGTTCAACCTGTGATTAGCAATACCGATGTACTCTTGGTTTAAACCGTTCGTAATGGACATTATCATGTTCTCATTGCCTTTGGTTGTGTGCAGTAGTAACTGTTTAGTAAATACTTAGTGTAAAAAATGCAAATCGCAGGAGTCAATGTGATGTTTCTTTCTACTGAGGTATAGTCCGTGATAAAAATGACATCATTTTAGCATTTGTGAGTGTGTTCTTGTGTGCCCCCCTCCCCCCCCCCCCCCTCTTTGGTTCATGTACATATTTATAGATTGTGTTTGGTCAATAAAAACTATTGTAAACTCAGGGTGGTTTATAAGGCTTGGTAAAATCACTTATTTAAATTGGTGCTTTATTTAGAATACAGGGTGTTAGAAAGTGTTCACTTTAGAGCAGGAATTTTCTATTTGATTAATTTCCACTTCATCTAAGGTGTGTTAATCTTTGAATCTTAAAATGTGAGCATGGTCTCGAGTAGCTTAGTAAATTGAAGTACATCCTTAATCAATGCTGAGTTAAATGTCATTAAATAAAACTATCAGAGAAGTGCTCCTTTACTTTCTGCTTAAAACTCCCACATATAGTGCATAAACATGGGTCCAGTTTGCAAAGGACAATGAGTGCTAAAAGCAACTAGCGAGGAATGATGAAACCCAAATCACTTACACCAAGTCAACACAGGGTATAAATATTGAAGTTTCTCACAAGCCCAAAGCACATTTATAAAATGCCAAGAAGCTCTCATCTCCAGGCCAGGCTCTCCCTTACTTTTGGGCAGCTGCCTCCCCTGGATGCTAGAGACTTCCACTTCTGTCTCAGGTCCACCTACACAGATGTCCTCGTGTTCATAAGCTTCACTGCTCCAGAACAGACAGGAAGGGCAAGTGGGTGATATCCAGGCCTGAGGGCTCCCTCTGCTGGAGCATCTCACTGATGACCCAACTTACCATGGCCAGGGGGTCACACGCAGGTCATCAACCACCTCTCCGCTGGGCCCTGGTTCTTAAAGCAGCAGCATGTCATCCCAGAAGCCCAGGAGTTCAGGGATGGGTCAATATAAGTGAAGCTCATTTGCACATTGAGGAAAAGAACACTAAGGCACACAAGATTTTTCCCTTGTAGGCATGTTTAGATCTTATTAAGGAAGGACATGCCAGGTGTCATGAGGTCAAGGCTCTGGGTTGAACCACTGGGCTGAGTTCTGAACCACAATGTGAAGGTGTTGTGGGACTGAGCCCTCTGAGGTTCAGAAAATAGGCGGTTTTTGTTTTGTTTTTTTATGATGAGGTAGTGATCTGAGTATGGGAAGACAGGAGAAATCTTTGATGTAGATGCTTTGTAGACAAGCAGTAGCATATAAAGGGAAAACTTGCAGAAGTGTATTATTTATTATTTTTTAAGAGTCTAACATGGGTATGTATTGCAGGGAGGCTTGGCTGGGCTGGTCAGTGAACCAGCCATATCACTCTGGGTATGTACTGGAGCCCAGGTCTATCACCCCCTACCTGCGAATACCAGGCCTCTCACTTTGAAAACACATGGCTGTAACTTCACTATTGCTGAGGCTGCATTAAAAAACTGGACCAGGTACCCTACACAGGCAAGCTACATCACCTCAGCCCAGCAGAACAAAGCCCTGGACAGGTGGGGAGGGTTCCTAAAGCTTGGTAACGGGAGGGACTTTACATCACAATGCATTCATGTTTATCTGTACAGACCTTGGCTGGCTGATAATTGGTACTCCCTCTTACCTGTATTTCTGCCCTGTGGGGACCTTAGTTGTCATAGTTGTGGGGCTGGCAGTAAGTTTGCTTTCAGGTAATGAATGACTTTACATTTACCACAACTGAAAAATACATCTAAGTAAAAAGATCATGTTCATGCTTTTCCCCTTGTATTCTACCTACACAGGGGGTAGACCTCTAAAACTGCAACCAGGGCTGACAGTAGTGAAGGAGGATTTAACCTGCTACAAACTTTACAAAACTCTAAAGCAGAAGGTGGGTGTGAAGTTTATATTTTATCTTTGTCTCTGTTTAAATTTTTCCATGTTATTTTATCCTTACTTCCAGGCCACAAGAAACGCAGATAAACTTGACCTGGTTGGGAAGTATGAGAAGAAATCTGGTAACACCAACCTTGCATTTTGTGATGTTGAGTTAGACATCACAAAATATCAGTCCCGTAAAACCCTTACATAGGACACTTGTTTTGTTTTTACAGTGAAGACATCTTATATTTGTACAATAAACCATCACTTTTTCCACCTTTCAGCATTTTACCTGATAGAGTACCTTAAAATACACATGAAACCAGGAAAGATATCGTCTTAAAAACACATTTCTGTAATTGCTGCGTTCCACCATCATAAATATAGGGCAGTTATTTACAAGAAATGTTAGTTTTCACTTGGGTAGAATGACACTTTTACAATGACATGCAATGTACATAAATGAGGCCACCCTAAACAAATTATATGAATAATTTCTATGTTGTGACCCTTGTTTTACCAAGGATTATATCTAGCCTAGTCCTGAGCACCCTGATATATACTGTATGTGAAAAGAATATAAAACACAACATGATAATTATTCAGAACTGTGACACTGGCACATCAAGGTTTTTATGAGATAAAAGAAAAATACACCATCATTTACGCCAATAGCCTTTTGATCTTCAAACGCTTCTGATGTCTAAATAAAGTTTGTGTTTCTGTCCTATTTTTTGTATGAGAAGCTGAGGCACTAGTGTTCGGGGTCATAATATCGTTTTTTTCATCGCTCTATTTTTCCTAAGAAACTCGAGGCCCAGAAATGGACCTCGAGTTCCTTAATTACAAACTCCCATCGATCAACAAACTTTCGGACCTTCACAGAGTCGGTGACATCTCTGTTCTTCATAAAAGCTGTTTTTAAGCGTTCCCTGAAGTATACAGTGCCTTTTGGGTAATCTCTTCCAAGATAGAGAAGCTTTTAGATCAAAACAAATAACAAATAAATAAAACACAGAAGTATAAATTAGTTGATGCTAGGATATATTCAAATTACCTTATTCTTGTACAATCTCATAACTTCTCCCCTCAGTGGGTTGGTCTTTTTTTTTCAAAACCAAGAGAAAGATAATTAACAATTAGTGTTCATGATGCATTTCCTACATTCCTATACTCTAACGAACGTTGGTTTTAAAAACCATTAGTTAACTAGCGTTAGCTATCTAGCTATGTTGTTCTTACTGCTTATACTTGATGCTTAGTGTTTTCACCAGATACCTAGCTAGCTTAGCCTATGCGAAATACTCTGGGCGTTAGTACCTGCTATATGATGTGAATAACTAATATATTGTGGAGTACTGCGATTAAAAGCAATAGTAAATTCACTTGTGTCTCTGAAATATTTATGTATGTGCCACGAAACTTATCATGAGGTTGTAAATACTCAACTCAGTTTCAGCACAAACGGTTAGTTTGTTAGCTAGTTAGCTAGCTAGTGTTTTCCTTTCTGAGAATCACGTGGACAATATCTGTCTGAACAGATAGATTGTAGATTGAAATGTGTTACTCTTAAAATAAAATAAAAAAATTCTGCAAGTTATATCCTTGCACGTACTCCTTTCTCTAGCTCAATGCTTAAGGTACTTGACTTGTAATCGGAAGGTTGCTGGTTCAATCCCACCACTGCCAAGTTGCCACTTTTGGGCCCCTGAGCAAGACCCTTAACACTCAACTGCCCAAGTTGTACTCAAGTCATAATTGTAAGTCGCTCTGGATAAAAGCGTCAGATAAAACAACGTGTGAGAGAAGGGAAAATCACGTGACATAATTGGTATCGACTGCACGGCCTATAAAGCAAATCATATTTAGAGACGGTCGCAGAATCCTTAAGGTGTAGTTACGTAACAGCGCGAGTCTATGGCGCAATAATGTGCGTCTTTGATAAGTTTTCTTTCGGAGAGATTCCATCATCATTTTGTACTCGGTGTTTACAACGGAATACAGCGCTACAGTGTTTAGCTAGCTTTTATATTACTATCCCAACGATCAACAGTGATCTTATTCGAATATTTTATTCAAATATACACAAACAGCTATGTTTTGATTACATTTAATAACTTCAAATATCTATGCTGAAGTCCTAGACTTAAGGGTCCCTTGCTTCTGTGCTACAATTATCTAATGTTCTCATATTCTTTATTCTTTTAGATACCAACATGAAAGGTGGTTCATTTGGTAAGAACTGCTCCTTCCTGGCCCCACAGAATGCCGTGGAAGGTCATTGTCGCTTTCCTAAGATTGTTGGAGGTCTACAAAAAAAGGAGAAAACCCAGCATATGGCAACAACGACGCCAGCAACCAAATTCCCCAAGATCCAAAAGACCTCTAACAAGCTGTCAGTGATTATACTGAACGATATGTTTTTGGCAAACCAGGGCATGGCTGAGAGTTCGGTGAAGGACCCAGATGTTAAGCCTTATGTCAGATATGGAGAAACCTCTTCAAGGAAACAATCAAGTCACTTTCTGCCAGTGATAAGACGTCACCATGAAGAGATAGCTGCACACAGTGGCCGACCTGCAGCCCAGAGATCACGTGGGGTCCCCAACACTTCACTTCAGCCACATGTGATTGCCATACCCTGTGATGACCAGTTCAGCAACAGACTAAAGCATCCCAGAACTGGCAAAAGCCATCGCAATTACTTTTAACAGGCCAGGCGGAGTAGGCCATGAATAAGATTCAACTAAAGACATCCCACTAGAGTAAATGACACTTATTTTATGGCCTGAAGATGGACTGATTTCAGCAGATGGACTGATTAACTACTGATTATCAAAAATAGTCAGGAATGCCCCAGCTTGGCACAGAAGTGACAATTACTTCTAAATTTTCTTTTGTCTTGCTTTCAATGACAATATTAAACTTTGTAAAGCATATAAGTGCATTTGGTTTCTTTCACTAACCATGTACACAGTTTTAAAAATAAGGGAAAATAAAACCCAATACATAACTAAGCGAAAATAATAAAGGTACTAGAATAAATTTAGGAGGAGATCAAATAATGTTGCTTTAACCACTTGCAATGGAATTAATATTTGACTTAATGGTTCCAGCCAATTACATTAGCAAGGAGGCCATACTCAAAGACACAATCATGGTGCACAGGCTTGTTCACGATCTGACACAGATTGTGCAGGTTTCTCAGTTTTAGAAGCCAGGATGAAGTCTGAAGGAAGTTGAGGTGGGGGAGCATTACTTTGAAGCCTGCTATCTGGTTCATGATAAGCCTGTAAAGTTGTTCCTAGATGTATTAGGGGCATGTACTAGATTAGAACCATCACAACGCTACTCTGAAGGAACTAATCCGCTCACCGACCTGGCCACAGAGAAGAACATTAGTACAGTGCCATAGTCCAGGGAAAATAAATGTGTGGGGTTTTTTTTTAATGATTGTTGATGAGAGCATGAATAACTCATTTCAGATGATATGCAATTAAATCATTTGTGCCTGGCTGTATATTGTTATTGAGAAGCATGAATAGGTATTCGGGAGAGTATACATCAAGGAGGAATTTCAAAAAGCAAGATTTCTAATTAGCCAGATTGGCCACATCCCCCCCAAATCGGGTACCTGGAAAAGTATTTTGACTTTTAACTTCATTTTTCTATCGAATGTGCGCAGTCAGGTAGAAATTCAATGAACGCAATATTACAACAGAACACTGTTCATTTTCATTAGATGGAAAAATGTTGACACCCATGCCGTTTCAGGGGGCTAACATTTTGAGTGAAGCATTGCAATTGGGGGGGTGTCTGTTTATTTTTCAAAGTAAAAGTTCTCGATTGGACCGTTGCTCAGTAGATGGTGTCCCTTCCCACAGACATACAAACCCTGTCACATGTCTGAATATTAATGCAAAATAATTAAATGCCACCAGAATCAAAACTCAATGCATTTACAGCATTTACATTGCTGGTACTTGGAAAGTATACCACTTACAGATTCATTAAATTCTCTATTTAAACATCTGTTCATTTTAAGCATTTGTGAACCTGAAACATTTACAAGAAACCCAGGCAATTATTTGCTGTTCAAAACCATGAGATCTGAATGGAATACCAGCCACTGGGTTGAGTAAAGAGAGGGTTGATGGTCAACTTATGCCACAGCCCAGAGAACAATTAGAGCTCTCAAGCTGGTGAAGAGCTATTATACCTGCTTGGGGCATTTCTGACTCTCAGTAATACAGAGAGTTCATCACTATATTAAGTTAATGCAGCTTGCTAAATTGCTTCATCATGCTTATCTTACAGTTCTTTCATTATTCACTGAAGCATGATGTTTTTAAATATATTAAAATTTAAAGACTTTTCTGTTAGTTGGGACTGACTTTCACATTGTTCCTGGCTGTCATTATCCAGTCTGTGCTGCTACAGGGTGGAGTTTCTGTCATCATTAGTGATTCTGCCCAGGGAGGCCCTCTCGACATATGGGAGTGAGTTACAATATGACAGTTATATCACATCACTATATGATTCAATGTATGGGAGCATTCCATTACCTTGCAATGCTGATTCACAGGGCCTAGCCAGCACCAGAAAGTCAGCAGAGGAGGTTGAGCCACTGAGCCCACAGCAAAGAGCCCAGCAGGGCCTGAACAAATCCTGCCTCAGGTTCATCTGACAGGGTAAAGCCCAGGTGCTTCATCTCCAACGCATTCAGAATAATTTGTTGAATATAAAATACAGAAATGATAGGTTGGAATTTGTGGTAAATGTATTATTTTGATTTAGCTGAATATACAGTTAAGAACATAACATTGGTAGGTAACCTTTAATACATTTCTTACATATTATGGGATCAAAAGCCATTGCAAAACCATGTGAAATAAGAGTAAATTCGAAAGGTTATTGACCACAAGGTAGCAGCATTGCCGCATATATAATCTATTAAAAACAAATCAACGCCTCTTTATCTAAAACGGATACTACTGTTTTGTTTTATTACTCAGTCGAATAGTAATGACTGTGCAAGCCTTTTGCAAATAATAGATAATATTGTTCTTTATGAATTTCATCAAAAAAGACAAAGTGAGAAACAATTTCAACTTTATTAATTGAAACCAAGTCTTTAATTAGAAAGGCCTCATTTGGTAACAGTTTTATGGTTAAAAAAAAACCAAAACAAAAAACAACAACGTTACCTACAAAAATAAACATCACAAAGACCATCTTTACTAGAACATCTTGCAAGTCCACTTCATAGCACTGAGCCATTTACACCAACAGTAGCTGACCAATTCTCAAAGCATCTCTGCAATGACACCGGCCTTCCTAACATGGGTGAAGATGACACTCCATTTCCGCTCTAGTCTGCAGCCCAGCTGTTCAAAGGTGTGATCAGACTTCTCTTCCAGACTTAAATGAAACACCCCAAACCAACTTGCCCTGGGGTCTTTATTAAACACACTTCAATATGCATGACCACAATCTGCTGGGCATCATAAAGATATAAACACAAACATAGTAACAAAGCTCTGCTGAGATTTCTATGAGTGAATTATGTTTGGCAAATGGCAAGTATGTAGGTTAGGAACAGTTCATGTGCTGTCAAACACCCATATTAACAACACTGGCCAGTGATGTCCTTCACAGCCAAAAAGAATGTGCATGGATTAATATAATGCATGCATTCATATATGAATTTCATTTAGTAGTACTGACACATACCCATAGCCTTTCATACAGATTGGAAAATTAGAGTAATAAAATATGATGCAGCTGTAACGTTCACAGTCTTGCTCAACTAATGCGCCATGGAAGGCTGCTTGCTCTTGTAAAATCAAGTGTAGGAACAGAACCTCTGCAGAATAAAATGTTTACGTTGAACAATAACAGAAGAGGGAGAAAAAAAAGAAAGAAAAACAAAACAAAAAAACCAACACCACACCACATGTCCAACAGGAGAGAAAAAGAAGAGACATTCCCTGAATTACAATGTAAAGTGCCCAATACGCTTGTCTAATTCTTCTCCAAAACTACACTACTGCCTGTGTGACCATCAGTCTTAACCTATTAATACTGGAGGAACACAGCTGTGATTAAGATCAATTGCTTGTAGATGCAAAATTGCTGTAGCGATTAAGCCTTCAATTCTAAATCATATTCAGCGCAGTGTTTACAAGTATATTTTGCCATGGTGATTTTTTTTCTTGAAAAGCTATGTTGTGTATTGTATAAACCGATTACACCAGGCACATTTAAATTATGCATTTTTACATTATATCTTTGGTTATACAGGAAACAAATAAAACTACAAACAAAGAAAAAGCAGTCAGACCTTTTAACACTAAAAAAAAAAATTTTAAAAAATCCAAAACAACTGGACACAAATGAGCTATAGGACGGCAAATTAAAGACGCTATTACAGCAAGTGACCACAAGATGTCCCCACATCACCACATAAGTATGCGTCAACGCGTCAATGGACATTGCAACACATTTATGCAGTACCCATCAGAAGAAAAAAAACATGCACTAAAACATATTAAAATAAAATATGTATATGTATTTAAAAAAAACAAAACAAAAAAAAAAAAAAAACACTGATACACAAGTATCATTTAACATACTTTAACATGGTGTAAATGTTAACCTTGACAGTAGCATAGCCCGCTGACAGATTGTCTGTTCTTAAGACACATTTCTGTTGAATTCTGCATAAAATAATTACATATTTACTGTATATTTACCAGCATCAGGAGGACAAATATGATAGCCAGCTCTGCCTTGAACTGAACTGGAAACTACATACTCAGTGGTGCTATATGGGATACTGTGTATCATATCGTGAACAAACAGAATTACACCATCAAGCAATCAGAACTCCAACAGCTGAGAATGAAATGTGGGCCCACTAGCAGAGCAGGCTAGCCCAGTTTCCCCACCTAGCCCCTGACCAAAGGGCACAGATAGTTCTCCAGCAAGTAGCGCCCCACACACACACCCGTGTGCGTGTGCGCGTGCCTGCCTTTTCAGAGTTACGCCAAGCTGACATCCTTCTCTGCAACACAGGCCTTGCACATGATGCTCATCTCTGGAGGGTTCCATCATGAGAGGCTGTTTGACATGACGACCATTTGGAGGGGTCAGACAAAAATGGACGACAGGCACCAAGAGACAGGTCACACACTGCGGCCAGCAGAGGTCTGCCAAAACAAACAGGTCCTTGCTGCAACTGGGTTTGTTCCCACACCAGCCTCATATTTCCTCTAAATACAGTTCAACTTCCTCTGAACAGATATGTTAACTTCCTGCATTCTTATCTGCTCCTGTGACAACGTATCCTACTTCCTAGTGCTCTCTCAACTCAGAAGTCTTTTCGGTCTAAACAGTGTTTAGGTGGCTCACTGTTAGGGTCTGATTAACTTCTGAACCAACTTTCCCAAAAACCAACGTTCCCATGCTCCAATGTGGGCCTTTTCCTACACAACCCATCTTCCTTCTTTAACTCTTGTCTTAATCTGGAATTGCATTTTAGCATGTCCTGTATTCCTCCTGAATCTCACATTCTTCCGTCAACTGCCGGACCGTTTGTTCCAATGCACTACTCCTTACACTGATAATGCAACTTCTCTGTGTTCCTGGTCAAATTCTGCTCCCAAAGCCTCAATATCCAACAAGCGTCTGAGGTCCCAACCTGTAGTTCTATTATTAAAACCATGTCAACTCGGATTTGTACAAACAGCTAAAGCGGAGCCCTAGCACGACAACCTGCCGAAGTCGCATGACTGCAGCTGCACATCAAAGGCCAAATGTTGTTTATTCTTTGGTAAAGGAGTCATGTCAGCGAGCAGTAACTCACCCTCTGTGACCAGCAACTCCACCAGTCCTTCAGCTACTGTATTGGATTGTTGCTACGCCTCTTCAAAATAAAATAAGACTTTCAATTAAAAAAAATAGCAAAGATTCACCCACATAAATAAAAAATAATGAACAAAAATATGTACAAACCATAGCATCCACCAATTAAATAAAACAGTCAGAAAGACCAGATTCTCAGACTTGCATCATTCACAAGTTCAAGAGGTAACATTACAGAAAACATACTACAAAAAAAGAGAACCAAATAACAATTTAAAAAATAACACAAACACGGTGAAAAAGAGAAGGTGAGAGAATATGGCACTAAGGGTGCATTGTGGGGAAAGCGTGTAGCGTCCCATGTGCTCTCTGAGCGTCAGTGTTGAGAGTTTCAACAGCCCTTTCTAGAGTTGACCGTGGCATGGTGCCTAGTGAGGCAGGATCCCTGCGGTCAGCCTTCTCTCCCTCTCACTCGCCCTCTCCTCCACGGACGCAGGCCGCCATTAATCAGGGCTGCTGACAACGTGGATCGCCTCCTCCAGCTTCTCCCGGTACATGTTGTAGCGCGTGGTTATCACGCGGACCTGGTCCTGCTCCTCCTTATCCAGGATGCGCAGGAAGTTGTGCAGCTCGGGGATGGAGAAAGCATCCCACTGGAGAGGGAGAAGAGGACAGAGCGGGTCAGCGGGGCCGGCGCTTGTACGGCCGGGTCGCTCGGTGGCGTGAAACGACGGCATCGACTCACCATGACCTCGCCTGTCTGCTGCTCTCTCAGCACGAAGCTCAGCGTGTCCGGGCTGGGCCCTGCCAGCAGACGCAGGAGCAGAGGGTGCTCTCCCTCGGCCAGTTTACAGACACACACTGCAGGACAGACACACACACACACACAGACAGACAGACACAGACACACACACACACAGACACACACACACACACACAGACACACACAGACACAGACATTGTTTGAAGAGGTCTTAGAAGATATTCACATGGTAATGCAAATAGTACAGGTTACATAAGTAAAACAAAATACAGTTAAGAAAGCCTGATGGGGAAACTTGTTGGAACAATAACTGTGGGCAGGGCAAGAGATGGGGGGGGGGGGGCAACCTGCCAGTTTTTAGGCAACTCCTGACAACACATTCTGCTGCCTTCAAACAAGTCCGTTTAACCATGTTTACAGCTGATTCAGTAAACGTGTCTTGGTAAAGGAACTGAGGCGTGCCAGTGGCCATCCTTAATGCTTACGACCCCGAACCTGGTCAGGAAGCAGCCTTCACCACTCATGACTGCACGGATTAATCAAGCAAACGTTCAACAAAACTTCATATGTAGGCTGCACTACATTTTTTTCAAAGCTCACTCTAGAAGCTGTGGTCCTGTGTAGACATGATGGACCCAGGGGCCAGCGTTGTGTCTCCTGCTGCATGGGACCAGCGCGTCGCGATCGTCGTGCCTGCTGCTGCCCTGACGTGGGCTGAACCACGTGGAGCTCTGTTCCACGTGGTTTGGAGATCTCTTTGGAGATTTCGGTGCCTGGTGAGAAGCGGACAGGCAGATCTGTCCCACTACTGTCTCAGCAGGAGACGGCAGTCCGAGACTTTGAGACAGCAGTGTCAGCATATTCTCCTCCGGCCCTGCCCGCCCAACCCGCCTGCCAACTGCAGCTCCCCCTCCGCTCATTTCAGTCTGACTCAGAGCTCAATCGCCCCTCATGCACAGACACTACTGCTCATCTGCTCAGACTGGCATTTTCCACTAGACTTCCACGTGCAGTATCGTCCAGCGAGGGGGGTGCCCTGTCGGAGGGGAGGAGGGAAGAGAGGTCTATTACTGCCTTCCACTGTAGTGCGATGCGCTACATTCCCCAAGCCAGAACCCTGTGATTGGAAGTTGTGGGGGGCAGGGCATGTAAAATCAGGCCAGGCTCTGTGTGAGTGTGTGAAGATCCCTCTACAGTGACTAGGGTTTGTGGGTAAAGAGGCTGACTGCAGCAGCTGTCAACAGGCTGGCATGGACAACAACTGGGTTTGAATGTGTGTGTATGCCATCATGGGATATTCTTGGCTCAGTTGGTACAAATGGTGTACACTTGGAACAGCATAACTATGCAGAAGTACAAACAGCAGCAAATCCATTACCCCCCCCCCCCACCAACCCCCCCCAGGACTGACCTTGTTATGGCATACCTGATTTACTGGCAACACATACTCTGCTACTTTGAGTCCATTACCATGTCTACCAGCTACTGTATGCGCACCCACCCCCACACACACATGCCTCACCGTGGTCCTCCCGTCGGAAGCGTTTGTAGAGGGCAAACTTGGCCGGATTGTCGGCCACAGTGAACTTGCGCAGCAGGGCCTCGATCACCTGCCGCACCGTGTTGGAGCTGCTGATGTGCAGAGTGTTGACGCAGCCGCGGGGCAAATAGAAGGCCTCCTGGCCCTTCATCCCTCCTCCTCCCGACACGGTGATGGGCCGCCGCAGCTCCAGCTGCACCTTTATGAAGCCCGTGTACAGGCCATCGGAATTCTGACACCCGAGAGAGAAGGGCAGGGGCATTGGTCAGGTTCACATTAAACAGCCACAGTACACCTCAGCAGTTCCTGTATAATAAGTCTTTTCTGAAGCTTGACTGTTACAAAGACTCCTGCCTGTGCATGTCTCAACAGAAACGGTGTACCCTCCAGATCTGTACGCATATTGTCGGATAAGGGATGAGTGGAAGAGCAAAACAACAAAACGAGGTTTTAGGGACCAGATGGACCTTAGACCGGAGGCATCAGGATCTCTCCAAGCCCACTGACCCAAATGTCAGCACTGAGGGCCCGCAGTTGTGTGTCAGGAACCAGGCCTGAAATACAATGCTCTACTCACTACCGTACTGAAACAGTCATGCCACTGTAAACACAGGCCTGGATCTTAATGAGCCAAAACAGGAGACCCAACTAAACTACCAGCACTAACACACCCAAGCCACACACGCACCCACCCTCACTTATAACATAACACTTGTGCAAGGGATTTGAAATAAGAAGAGTCCCCACTGTTACTAAGACAAGTGGAAACTTATGATTGCCTCTGGCTTAAAAAACACACAAAGAAATAAAAACACAAAGAACAAAGAGCGTCTGATCGAGATGTCTAGGTCTGGAGACAACGTGAGGGAGTGGATTCAGACGAACTCAGAAAATGAGGAACACCTGATTGCCCGACTGATAGCGTTTCTCCTGCACTTGGCCTGCAACAGTTTTCTATAATCCACTCGCACCGTGGCCCACAGAAGAATGTTCAGCATGTCGCTCTGTGGCCTATTCATAGCTCAGTCTGACACAGGGCCCGCCACACGGGAGCAGCGCCACCCAACAGTGTGGAAATGGACGAAACCCAGCAGGCCAGACAAAAGCTTGCCCACCGTGCCATGGGGTGCTAAAGGCTGGTGGCACAAGTGCTCTCCGGGAGAGGCTGAAGGATACCAGCACCAGCATGGATGACCACAAAGCTAGTGGGGTTCAGATAGTGTAGGGTGAACGGTAACATTAGTCTCTCCATACACACACGGTAGTAAAATGGCTTCATGAGAGGCATACCCTCACGCAGAAACACAATCTTGAATCCATTTTAATATGGCTTTGAATCTGTGTGTGCGCGTGTGTTCAGCAGAGTTCAGGAAACTTGATAGTGTCAGACAGCTAGAACTGAGTTTCATACTGTGCTGAGTAAATATCCTAATAACGTATAATGGACAGCTGGTGGCCTGAGAAGGGGACATTGCCAGGAAGACAGTGGCATGGCAGCAGTAGTTCCCACCAGCGTCATTTTGAGGTGGTCCCGCGTAGCAGCGTTGTACAGCTCAACCTTGTGTTTGGTCTCTTCCAAGCTGAGGTGAGTGCGCAACTCTTTCTCCTTCTCCACATCCTGAACCAGAGAGAGAGAGAGAGAGAGAGAGAGAGAGAGGAGAGAGAGAGGAGAGAGAGAGATCAGCATGGAGAAAAACATGCATCAGCAGACAAACTCACCCCAGGTAAAGTGAGGACAGAATGTGTGTTCAAGTGCATACACTGTGTGCAAAACAGTAATATGACATACGGAGACACACAGCACGCATCTTACCTGATGGCGATCAAGATGACAAAAAAAATGCTACTCATGTTAGTGCCTGGCATGCCACAGGTATTTAGAATACTGTACATTCCATAAAGGGTCAATTATTGTCTAAATTAATCTGAAGATCATATGGTTTGGTCACTGCAGGACATGCATTCCAAACAGCTGCTCAGATCAGACATTAGACCAAAGTATTAGAAACACAGAGCCCGAGCACAGTTGGCCTTACACTGTTAGCTGCTACTGGCGGCAGCCTTAAGCACGTCCTGGTCTTACATGGTCATAAGGCGGCGGAGAGAAGCAGGTCTGCTATTCATGACACTTCCAGCAGGGAAACAAAGCTGGAAGGTCTGGAGCAGGGCTGCATGCGGGAAGCAAGGAGCCCCTTATAAGGCAAGGCTCTGAGAGGGCCAAGGACCGTGCCGGAGTGCCGAGTGCAGGAGAAATGCCGCCCCACTCCTAGAGGGGGAGTACCGTTTCTGATATGACGTAATCCCCCCCCCCCCTCCTGTGAGGGGAAGAAAGTCCCGCAGGGCATGGGAGGTTCAGGAAAAACAGGTGGTTTTGGGGACTTTTTGTTTTCACATATTGTCAAAGGGTGTTACAGAGTTTAAATTTTTTATTTATTTATTTTTTTAAATACAGCTCTGAGGCAGCATCTCAGCCTTAAATAAAACACTGATGCACTAAAGCACCAATAGCTTTGTGCAGATCAGCATGCTTAGTGAAGTTTGCACGTAGCATGCAGTACAACCATGCCCAGTCCAGCTAACTGCAGCCTTGCCAGGACCTGAGGCTCAGGCCAACTTCCACCTGTGAATTACCCAGTTAGCAGGTGAACAGCCAGGTGCTATTGCCAGGTGATATTCTGGTGCACCGCTAAGGTGTTATACCATGTGTATTTCGAGCATTAGGAACAACAGTGCCAACAGAGAGGGGAGTGGTCTATAGCTCTCAAGAGAACTCTCGATAATTCACTTAATGTTAAGATCAAAGCCATCTACACATGGCGTAATCATTAGCACCACTCCAGCCATCGTGTTAATTCTGTGCCTGTTGATGTTCGCTAGGCTAAACGTACCAGCTTTTCGCCCATGCTCGCATGCACGCACGCATGCACCCCTCAGCTTTAATGCATTATACCACCCACTTTAGTATAGTTTCACAACAAATAATGGCAAACAAGGTTAAGAAGGCAAATTCAAACCACAGGCTTCCTTGATGAAGGTCTCGAAGCTCTGCAGGCCTATTAACTGCATCACACTGAGGACGGCGCTGCAAGCAAAGGGCCCAATAAACCCTTTAACAAAACCCTTCAACAAAAGATGGCAAGAAGAATGTAAACACCAGAGCGTCACGAGTGTGGAGCCAGAGCTGACCCCTCCTCTACGAGGACTGCAGCGTTCAACCATTAGTGTGCGCTTAATTTGACTAGTGACACAGAGGGCACCATTACGTTGATATGGTGGGCTTTATGATGTGGGTACCGCCCAGCTCTCTGTGGGCTACAGTAGAAAGGCTGGTCATGTAAACTGCACTTGGTGCCCACGTGGCAACAGCGAGACTTGCCGTCGCCGTCTAAGACCAACACGTTCGAACTCATTTCCAGACCTTCAAGGCTGTGCCAAGGTGTATAATGAATCCAAAAAAGAGTAACGCGATCACATTGTGGCAGATTCAAACGTCTCAGAGGCGACAGGTCGCCGAATCTCTTGTGCCAGGCGTCTCCGCAATCCTCGGAAGTGGAGTCAATTATTGGCTAATTGCATGTCTCGTGCCAGGTCAAACTAGACCTT
This sequence comes from Electrophorus electricus, assembly GCF_041902795.1. Lineage (NCBI taxonomy): Eukaryota > Metazoa > Chordata > Actinopteri > Gymnotiformes > Gymnotidae > Electrophorus > Electrophorus electricus. The sequence goes on from NC_137507.1 coordinate 14,604,146, forward strand.
CTGCCAGTGCGAGCAGGAGGAGAAGGTTGTGCAAGATGCCACTGCCCTTCCAAGCATGAATAAGACAGAATAACCTCGCTGCTGATGAGCTAATGGCACAGAAAAAGCCCTGCTGCCTCCCACACGAGCCCCTGTGTCCTGCTCCACCTCTGGGCCTGGGGGAGGAGCCAGCAAATATACACCAGATCCAGCTGTCTGCCCCATACCTCCTTATTTACACCCAAGAAAGGCTAATTTCTCTGAGGAGGATCCAAACATTAGATGCAGCCTGCCATCAGCCAGAGCCAGAAAGGAGGCCGTGCCGTATCCGTGATCAGTGAGAAAGGGCCAAATCCACTGTGCTGATGGACAGATGCTTCCATGTTGAAATAAGCAAATATTCATCATAAGTCACACTGCTAGCAGAGAACCAAATTATAATGTAGTCAGATTGCCGTGCAATAGGATCTGAACCATGCAGTCAGGCAGGTTTGATGAGGCTTTTGTCTGTCTACAACTAATGGCTGCAAGTGATAATGCATCTGATGTCCTAGTAGTAAAGGGCTCAGCATGTGTGTCAGCAAAACAGAAAAGGCAGAGGCAGACAAAACAGTCCGAATATAACCTACTCGTCTTTTCGGGGGGGGGACGTTGTAGGGGATTTTGGAAGAGCTGCTCCCTCTTCCAAGAAGATAAGCAGGATGCTGCATGGGCCTGTAAAGGGAGCCTGGCGTGAACAGTGACCTTTCACACGGCAGGAGCGGCCCTCTCCCCACCCTGCCTTCCTCTCCCGTTAGCTCAGGAAGTCCCCAGCTGCCACACCTTTCCGCCCAAGCACATTCTTCAAGTAATTACATTTCTCCGCAATCAGCCACT